>NC_059072.1:41556270-41862196 GCF_020497125.1 Mauremys mutica | reverse complement strand
GACTGCAGTGGGACCAGAAGATAACCCAGGAACTATACAAATTAAAATGCTTGCAACGAATCTTAAAAGTTCTCATTTATTAAGTCATGGAAAAACATTACATTTCTCTAAAGCCTAAGTAATTTCCACATTAAGCTTCTTAATTATATGAAATTGTGCAGGACAGAAATAATTCAGAACAATTCATTAATCATTGAGGCAGGTTGTATAAAAAAGTTATTTATTCTGCAACAGAAAACCTTGGTTCTTTTGGAAATAACATGATATCACGAACATTTTTCCAAAAGGCTTAGCTGAAGGCCCTCTGTGCTCTACTGCTTTGGATGATGTCTTAATTCTCAACCTTATTAGCAAAGGCTCTTTAAAAAGGTCACCAAACAGACAAATTTTCTGGAAGAGCAGAATATCTTATGGGTCACACTTTGTATTAAAGGTTACATTTATAAATTATTATTAAAGTGTTAAATTATTAATAGATAGTTTAATAAATAGTTAATCAATTGTAATCAAGTGTTATAAAGTCCAACTGTTAATAGGTTGCTTTACCTATGTATAACAACTTCTTCTGATGTCCTGATAAGCATCTATAACACATACTATACATATCTGTAACATGCTTAGAACATTACACAATCATTTATTAACCTTTTATCAATTATTTGAAAATAAACCTTTAATATAAAGAATGACCGTTTTATGTCTTTGTAAATTTATCTTAAATATAGTTGATTGTGTGGCTAAAGTCTTTCAGTTGAGAGAACTTTTTACTCTACCATTCCTTTTTGGAGTAAGTCATTTCACTTCTCTCTTTGTAGTTTATCATCACAGTGGAAGGCTAATCGGAAAAAAAATGGGAAGAAAATTGCTGAAGAATCTATATTCAACAATAACAGCAATAAATCAAATTCAGATTTGTTTTCCCCTTGTTTCCATACATTTATCCTTAAAATGTAGACATTTAGTGGTGATCTTTGAGAAGTAATAGGGTTCAACTAAAATAGTTGAATTATATATGACAGAAAATGACTATGTAAATACCTGTATTTGGAACACAGTTTAAATATTTTCATATAGAAAGTCTGAATTATTCTCCAAAGGAGGGATATAGTTTCTTTCATAAAACCTTTAAATTGTGCTTTGTTAGCAGTTGACAATTGCCAACCCAGGAAAGACAAGGTAAGTTACACTGAAATAAGTGTTCGAAGAAAATAAAGCCATCTTAAATCAATGACGAGAAAGCCATGGCAAACTTGATAACAAGTCCACTATGGCAGTAATTAGTGCCCTGTGTGTACAGTGACAAAGATATAATTTCAAATGGAATTTCAATAAGTTAAATAATGAAAATGCATTATATAGAAACATGTGAATAATGTACAAAAGTCCTTGTTAAATTTTCATTCCTCTTGTTTGTAAAGAGTTTGAAGCAACATGCTCACTGGAAACTTCTTTAGTAATGCATATTAAACCTAGTGGGTTTAAAAATAATTGTATTACAAATAGAAGGCTTTTCATAGAATATCAGGGTTGGAAGGGACCTCAGGAGGTCATCTAATCCAACCCCCTGCTCAAAGCAGGACCAATCCCCAGACAGATTTTTGCCCCTGACCTCTAAATGAGCCCTTCAAGGATTGAACACACAACCCTGGGTTTAGCAGGCCAATGCTCAAAACACTGAGCTATCCCTATTGTTGGAGTCCAGGAGGTCTCCAGCGGTTCCCCAAATTGTGCTTTTTAATATGGTAATAGCATATATCTGTCTCTCTCTTGCTCTCACATGTACACATAAACAAAGGATGCATCAATGCTCTGGAAAGCACGCCTTGTTTTGGCTTATGCTTCATTCTAGCTGGCGAACTGGACTCTCTGTTTTTTTGTGAGTTTCCTTAAGCATAGAAAGTCACTGTACCTGGTGATAATCAATTGTTAAAGTTAATCCCCCATTAAAGAAAATGATGGAATTTCATTCCTCACTTGCTGCTGTTCGTTAGGATGCATACAGCACAAAACAATGGTGAATTAGTTTACATTGTCAAGTGTATCTTCATTACCAGAAGGGCTGGAAAATAATTTTTGCTTTATTTTTAGAAGGATTTATACTTTTTGGAGGAGGCAGCAATATCCACAGTAAGACGATAATTTAATATGCATTTTGAATTTTTAGTACCCCTGATGAGGGTGGCTACAGTCAGCTCTACCTGTAGTGCTCTGGTGAGGCATCAACTTTTTGGAATATTTATTGTCTCTTTTTATAATTAACTAGTGCCCAACCAGGAATGTGTTTTAAATTTGTGTGTGGTGGATGTGTATGAAAAAAGACACCGATGATTTTTTTCCCCAAATGCTTATACTCTTCCCAGTCCTGAGTGGTTTAGGAGTTTTGGTTCAGCTACTAAACTCATTTTTTACAAGCCCCCAAACTTATTTGACTCAAAAAAGAGAGAATTTTTACACCACCACTACCATGATCTGGTGCAGAAGTGATGTTCAGCTCCTTGTGTGTCCAGGAATAGTTTCCAATTGTAACAGAAGGTCAGCATACCTAGGCATCCATACAGGCAGCAGATTCCATTTTATACCAGAATGGACCCTTATTGACTGAAAGTAGAGCTTCTTATGGCTGGGGCCACAAATCCCTTTTTGTGATCTTGGCACCACTGAGTTCTAGATTGCCTCAAAATTTGCCTCAGCCCAAAATTTCTGGTGCACCCTTCCCTTCCCTGTCCTCTTCTGTCACCAGCTCCACTCTCAACACACTCTGATGTGGGCACTGCAGGAGGCAGCAGCATATAACCAGTATATATATCTGCTGTTGCACCTATGCTGGGAGAATTCCCCTGGGGGCCTGTGTGGCCCCTTCACAGCTTACTAGGGATTTTCCCACTCTTTGTGAGATACTGTGCTCAGATGTGAATTATAGGTTATCTAAACAGGGTGAAATTTACCCCTTTGTTGAGTGCTCAGATAAAGCAGAGATCTGATGCTGGCCCCCTGCCTAAGGATGAATTTCACCCATAGCGATCCCATGAAATTTCATAAATGTAATACCAAATTACAAATCCTGGCTCCATGGAAAGCCATCTGTCACACTAACACTTCTGGAAACTTTTCCAGTGGTCAATTCTTCAAATAATGCATAGCTGTGTGAGTTGCTAGGCCCCATCTGCCGAAGGGTTTTAGTGCATTCTGGTGTACTTGTCTTCAATTAATTTAATATAGAATTTAGAGAGGTCAGAAATATTAATATAACAGTTTAGTGCTCAAATTATCTAACTATCCCATTTGCTTATGGAGATTTAAATTGTCTGCCAGAGAAATATAACAACAAAGATGAATACATAAAATAAATTACTTTAAATTGTGTGCATGTATTCTTGCTTTTCCCCTTCTATTTCTTTATCCCTTTGTTCCTCTCGCCTTGCATCTGCAATTCAGCATAGTTGTCTTCATACTATTTTTTTCTTGTCACATTACCATCTCCCCTTTTTTTGGTTTTATTATTTTCTCCCTTCTTCTTATGTGTATTCTTTTCTTTCATGGAAAAGGTCTCTTCTTGCTTCACTCCTGTTATCATTCCCTTTGTCAGTAAGCCTTTCTCCCATGTTATGATGCCTCGTCCCTTTTTCTTCCTTTGCTTATTCTTTGCTCCACACTTTTTCCCTCTATGATATCTCTCCATGGTCCATTTCTCTCTCTTCCCTTCCTGCTTGAGGGCCATAACTTAAATCTTCTGCCTTGAGGTCCACCATCTTCAACTTCTTCCCTCTGACCTCCCCCACCATGCGCCCCTATTCTGCCTCCTTTCTTCCTGTCCCAACACTGGGATTCATCCTTCCTCTCTCTCCCCACCATGAAAGATAAAAGAACTAGGTACTCCCTTCCTCTGAGCTGCCCCTTTGAGAAGGTTCTGCCATTGAACTGCCTTTTTGGGGGTGGGGGGGGCAGGAGACCTCTGGCAGATTAGAGGAAGAGCTGGCTTTGCTGCACACAGCTTATCTGTAGATAAGAGGAGACTTGCAATAACCCTAGCACTATCAGTGGAAGTACATGCAACTCCACTGCAGAGTTGGATTGGTTGGGGATCCTCCTTAAAAATGATGAGAACTGTGTTCACAGGATTTGCAGTTCCCAAAGGCTGGTTTCTAACTGGCTGTTGAAGGGACAAAGGGACAAGAAAATGCTAGTACCAACTCCACCTAATCCTGTTTATATTGTGGGTGTTATATCTGGAATAAAAAAGGCAGGATGCTTTCTTGGTTTTGTTTTTAAATAAAGTACTGAAATTACCCCTGCCATTTCAAGTGTCCCCAAATAGGATTGTGTCCATGGGCCCCAAAGGTTGGCATAGTGCACAGCAGGGATTTCTGAACAATATGTGAGCTTTAAAATCATACCAATGTAAAGCTGCAGCACATTTATTTTATTTTGTTGAGAATAACTCAACAGTTTTCTAGCACAATGTGACGGTCACATTGATATTTGCTGACACTTACCTAACCAAATCAACCTGGTTTCTCTTACAGTGTCAAAAGCAGGTACAAACACACAAAATTCAGCTCAGCAAAATAAGATCAGGGGAATCCCTAAATGAGACAGCAAAATATAAGGCACAAGCTTTAATGTGGACTTGATCTTCCATTGCTCTTGTCAATCAAAAGGACTGGCAGCCAAATTCATCTATAGTGTAAACCCATTAAAGGCAATGAAATGATTCTGTAATTAAACCCAAGCAAATGAGATCTGGCCCTTTATAGTATTTTGCAAAGCTAGGTTAACAAAACAATAGCTGGATCAGCTGCATTGTGAAAGCTAACCTGGCAGTGGCTGAAACTCCTTATTAAGATCCCAAATCAGCAAAAACTTAAGCACACCAATAGTGAGTCAGTGAAACTGAAGCACATGTGAATAGTACTTTGCTGCATCAGAGCATAGAGGCTTAGATTGTACAGAAACACTGGAAACATTATAAAAGACCCCAAACCAATTGCAATTTGCAATTTTCTGGTGTTTGTGATGCCAACCCTGTCCCTGGTTTTGAATAAATGCATTCACGTCTTACATTGCATTCTTCTTCACCCCCAAAATACAAAATGTCCATACCTAGCAGCCTCTTTAAGTTGCAGTTATTGCCATGCAAAGCTTATTTCTATCAATTTTTGTCAATTCTTGTTTTGATAAGTACAAACAATAGCAATTGGCTGTATATCAGCTTTTCTTTTAAAAAGAACGAACAGTCCTTTGTCAAGACATATCAATCCATTCAATTTGCCTGTGGAAATTGGTTTTGTTGGTGCTATTGTATGCACCAAGATGAGTGGGAGGAGAAAAGTTGCTGTTTAAGCAGAATTGCTAATTTCCTATCAGAACTGAGAAATATGGAATACTTGTTTGTAAGGTAGATGTTACACATTTTCTGGTTGACATTAAGAGAGAAATGGATTGCAGAATTTGTTTCACAGGTTCATATTTTCCATCTTTTATGTGTACAAATATAAATATTCTTCATTTCCATCAATTGCAGGCATCCAAAGAGTAATCATTTTAAAACTCTTCACTACAATGGAAGTTATAAAGCATTTTACCTTATACAGGAAGAATAAGATGTAATTCTGCCACTGATATCTGCTGTTGCAGATGCTGGTGATAGTAGCAGGGATTGGGATCTTTGTGTTATGAAGTCCCGACCCACAGTAGCACCCAATATTCTATGGCTAACCCTTTTTTGTCTTTTCTGTCCCTAATTCTGACTACAACTTTTTAACCATAAAGCTATTTTCTCCTCTCTAGTGATTCCAAAAAAAGTCTTAGAAGGCAGTTAGCACCAATAAATATTTTCAGTTTATCTCATTCCACTTAATATATTGCCAATTCTTTAACAATGAGTTGATATTTTTAACTACAGGTGATTATTTTTTATTTTTGTTATTCTACCATGTCTAAGAAGATTTACCAAGATCTAAATTCTTGAAAAATGTGAGGCTGTGGTGGTCTATGCTTCAGTTTTGGAGTATGTACCCTCCCTGAAACCCAAGGTACAAATACTAACAGTTTTGACTCAGCTCTTCACTCTTCCAAGCTAGACATGTTCAGTTCCAGGAAGATTATTGCAGAATGATGTTTCAGATGATACTTTAATATGCTATAGTAGATATTTTCTGATCTGTGTGGACTTTAATGTCTTTACCACCATGCAATATTCTATCATGTGTCAGGAATGCACTAAATAATAAAACAGCTGAAGTTGCAATCGTTGATTACACATAGTTGACCAGCTCTCAGCTCCTCCTAGTCGGCTCACTCTTCTCCTCTTATCATTTCCTGTCCTGAAGGAATCCTCCCCTCCTCCCAACTGCATTTGCATCCCTACGCTCCTAAGAGCCATTTCCTCCATACCCTGGTAGCCTTCCCTCAGAAAGAGTTCATGCCTTCTTCGTAGTTGTTGTTAAGCAATTCAGACACTTTTGAATATTTTGGCCGGTAATTCCGAATGCCTCCATTTTTGGGTGCTCAACTTTGAGGCACCATAAAGGAGCCTGGATTTCAAAGGGTGGGTGTTCATTACTTTCTGAAAATTAGGCCCCTTTAAGGTGTCTCGATTTGTGCACTCAAAGATTGGGCAATGTAAAATCACTGCTCACTGTGATCTCACTTACAATTGACTTTCCACCTATGTAATTTCATTAACTTATCTGTGGTTACTACTGACTTGCACCAATGTTTGTAAGAAATGGTAGCACTATTCAGAATCAAGCCTTTGAAATATCCCTCCAACTTTAAATATTTCAGAGGCTAAACATACCAGGGTGCTTTTTGTAAGTATAGGTGTTTGCCCTGATATGCTTAGCCAAAATTTTTCTGCCTCACCACTGCAGTGCAGTGTTAGCTGTGCACCATTTGGTTGCTACTGTCCACTCTAGTGGTGGTGTTGTATGTATATAGTTTATAAAGTACTTTGGAATCCTTTGAGATAAAAAGTCTATATATAATGGCAAATAATCATATAAAAATGCCTACTACCTTATCTAGCCTGGTTGAAAAAGAAGGAAGGTTAGCATCAGGTTGGCAGCTGGTCATTAAACATTTGCCATAAATTGCCATTATGAGTCCTTATATATTATATACACACACACACACGCACGCGCTAGATTCACAAAAGGACTTAGGTGAATGTCACTTTAGGCACCTAAATCCCAGATTCAGGCTGAACTGGGAATCACAAAACACTCACTCAACTGCTGCTGAACACTGTAGGTGCCTAAAGTCACTTGGCATCTAAATGTTTACAGTAAAAGTTCCCCAGGAACCTATGTTTTTGCCTCTGAGCATACACATGGCAGCCCCATACCAGGCATCTAAACTGCTAAGCCCCAGAGTGATTCATGAACTAGGGGAAGATGCCTTCCTCTGTTGAACTTGCCTGCGGATCCAAATCTGGTAAGTGTGCTTGAGGAGAGAGTGGAAGAAGGACTTCCTTCATAACTAACCAAGTACTCTCCTGGGATGCGGGAAACTCCTCATTCAAGTCTTCCCTCCACCTGAGGGGGAGAAGGGATTTAAACAGAGATTTAATCTCCTGTCATTTCTCAGGTGAGGATATGGGATAGTCTGGGCTATGGGATAGTCTGATATGGAGCTCCCGCAATTTCTCCTGCTGAAACTGTTCTATTGTGACTAAATAATGAAAGAATCATTGGGCCAGAGAGAGTGAGCAAGCAAGCATGGCAATGACTCTGCAACCTAGTGGAAAAGAGATCTCACAGAAACTGAGGCCAGACAAGGACAGAGTGAAAAAGGCAGCCTGAATGCACACCTAAAAATGTGTGGCTGACCCTGGAAGAAACTTGAGGATTGTTTTTAGGGGCAGCAGAACAGGCTGAACAGAGTGAGCAAAAGAAGCTGTTTCCTGCTATTTGATTCCTCCTGAGTCCAGAGAAACAGGACTTTGTATATTCTTTGTAAATAAACAAAATTGCATGAAAGAAATATCTGACTACCACCAATTTCTATCTACTCCCAACTGAAACACCCCCAGATCCTCAAGCTTTAATGAGGTGCTTGGTTCAAAAAGGCAGAACAGATGATTTGCAGCTGAGAATCCCAAGCAGAGGGAGGTGCCTTCCAGTAGCTGTTCTCTGAGAGTAGGGTGGGTCTTAGAAGACAGGTCATGGAGGATAGGTCCGTCAATAACTATTAGCCAGGATGGGCAGGGACGGTGTCCCTAGTTTCTGTTTGCCAGAAGCTGGGAATGGGTGACAGGGCTCACTTGATTATTTCCTGTTCTGTTCATTCTCTCTGAAGCATCTGGCACTGGCCACTGTTGGAAGACAGGATACTGGGGTAGATGGACCTTTGGTCTGACCCGTGTGAGATTCTATACCTTGGGGAAATGTGCTGTAATCCCCATATTCCTCATTTTCATATAATCCTGATCTTACATATAAAGCATGCCTTGTAAGGTATCGGGGAAAGGTTATGATCTGCTGAAAGTCATTTCTCTATCCATATATGTATATCATTAATGCATATGAAGTTATGAGAATTGTGTAATATGATTGTCACTAAAACATGCTGTAAATTGGGGGAATCAGCCAGATATTAGCTCCCCAAAGGCAATAGCAAGGAAAGCAACCAATGCCCGGGCGGGGTGTCAATCAACCCATCAACAGCCATTGTCCAGCAATGACTCAACTGCATGAGGCCACACCAGGGGAATTGCTCAACCTTGCTTGGAGAGACTCAACAATGCCCCACAGACATGACTGGACTTGTGTTCTACAAGCACATGGACTGAGGGTATAAAACAGACAGAGTGGACACATGCTAGGCCCTTCTCTTGCCCCCACCAATGCTGCAAGCAACCAAGACACTGAGAAGAAGGCAAGATTCCAACAGAGGAGATTGGCCCAGGTTTAAGGAGCAAACCTGTATGTTAAGGACTGCAATATCCTAAGAAAACTGCTTCATCTAGTTGCTGTCCAGTCTAATAGGGTTGAGAGTTTAGACTGCTTGCTTGTATTTTATTTTATTTTGGTAACCACTCTGACTTGTTATGCTTTGACTTATAATCACTTAACATCTATCTTTATAGTTAATAAATCTGTTTGTTTATTCTACCTGAAGCAGTGCATTTGGTTTGAAACGTGTCAGAGGCTTCCCTTGGTATAACAAGCTTGGTACATATCAATTTCTTTGTTAAATTGACAAACTCATAGAAGCTTGCAGTGTTCAGCGGGCATAACTGGACACTGCAAGACGGAGGTTCCTAGGGTTGTGTCTGGGACCGGCGGTATTGGCTACTGTCATTTGGTTGCACAATCCAAGGAGCAGCTTACATGCCAGAGGCTGTGTGTTAACAGCCCAGGAGTGGGGGTTCTCACAGCAGTGCAGGGTAAGGCTGGCGCCTAGAGTCAAGGACTGGAGTGATCTAGCAGATCTCTGGTCTGGATAACCCCAGAGGGGAACGTCACACCCAGTATGGCCATTTTTATGTTCTTATGTTCACACACTTCTTGGTCTGGGATCCAATAGGGGCAGGGAGGGGGCGGAGCTGGAGCGGGGACTTTGGGGAAGGGGTTGGAATGGGGGTGGAGCCAGGGGCGAGCATCCACCGGCACCGGGAAAAGTTGGCGCCTATGAATTCCAATGATTTTCTAGGCACCTAACAGACAACGCCATGGCTAAGTTTCTTTGTGAATTTGACCAATATATATACAGCGAGAGAGAGAGAGAGAGAGAGAGAGAGAGAGAGAAATGTAAAATACTTTTATTTTCCTGAACAGAATAGTACAATAATTTGCCATATCATACTGTTATTCCTTTATAGATTCCTTGCTTTGTGATTGTGCAATAGGCACAGAATAGCCAATAATTAGAACAAGAAAATAATAGGCATATTTTGTGAGAAACAATTTTACAACTTATTGCCGGGGTTGTCTATTGGCAACTCCGATGTAGTGCTGGATGGGAAACTGATTAGAGATAGAAACAATTGACCCCTATTTTTCCAGGTAATTTGCAGGTCAGGTTATTAGAACCGGATAGTCTTATGCAGGGAAGATTAGAGGTTTTGGAGAGTCAGGGAAAAATCTGAAAGTGAGGCCTGCCACCCTTCCAAACCCCCCACCCTCCCTAACACTGTGCCCTTCCCAAGTCAGCACTGCTGCCTTTGGGCGGAAAGGAACTTGTAGGTGCTGTCCATTTCTGCAAGCCTTTCTGCTGCAGGGGACCCTCACAAGTATGCAGCAGTCGAATTCAGCACAGAGCCTGAATGAATTTGGTCCACAGCCTGGATTTAGCCTCTGTCACTAAACCTTTAGTGTACTGCATGTATTCTTTTATTCAGATTACACATTTTCTTCAGTTTTCACTACTTAGTTTGTCATAAACTTTTGCTGGTGAATACTTTTCACCACTCTAGTATCTTTAGAACAGTTTCTAAGGATTAAAGAATGGGTTAGCCCATTTAGCTCATTTAACCTAAAGAAGTTAATGATTATTTTGCAAGGAAATCAAAGAAAATGGATTTCATTTTGTAAGGGATTTACTTACTTTACATTGTGCAATTTTCCTAACAACAAATGAATCTTTTTAATTAAAAAAATCACAATTTTTTATTTCTCCTACCTACCCTTTCTCCTTCCCCATCCCTGTACTGGAAATATTGGGTATATTACAAAGTCAGCATTTCCAGGTTACCCAAGACTGAAATAAAGACAAACTTCTGATGGTTGCATGTCTTGCATATTTAAAACTTAATAAAATACATTTCATACAAGTTTGGCAGGAAGTTCCATATAAAATGGATTCGTTTCCAGCTGAAAAATGAACTCGCTTAAACTTTGACCAACTAAGATAGTGAACGAATACTGCTTTTTTGTAGGTGTCAGACTTTGGGGGAAATAAGGGTGCTTTCAGATCTAATGGAGTGTTATAACAGGCACTTATGTGTAGGAAGACAATTAAAGACTCAAGGCGTGCTCACAGCAAAGCACTTTAAAATGTGTTAGCTGACATATAAACATTTTTCAAAATCTCTGCCGAAGAGAAAGAGCAAGTTGTATTTGGACACATATTAGCTGACCAAGTTGAACTCAAGGCTCACCTTGACCACCAAACGTGTGTTAAAATTCTGGAGTAGACAGGATTGTATTTTAAAACATGTTAAAACTTATTAGTTAACATGTTTTAAATCTATCCCTGTTATCCTAGTTTGGATAAGCATGTCAGTGGTACCACCCCAAGACAGAACCTTCCCCAACTCTTAGTAACACATGGACTCTTAGGGCAAGAGCATTTCCAACCCTATGGTGGTGCACAAGCACAGGACAGGAAACTCTCCCTTCTATGTCTATGGGCAGGAGCCAATCACAGTTTGTCTCATGGCTGAAGTAGCCCTCCCATGTCCAAATACACTTGTGCTATATGTCTCTGTAAGAAGATTGGCAGATCAGTTATGTGATAGATTTCCTGGCCCGACTTCCCTGACCCACCTCCTCAGTACCTCCACCTGAGACTTGAGCATTTCTGCTAGGGAGCCCCTGCAGCATTCATTCCATGCACCTTCTTTGTGTGGCCTTTGTAAATCCAGCTCTCCCCTCTCTGCACAGTAGAATTGCACTGAATTGCTGCCTAGGGAGATCTCAGCAGCTGAGGACTTGATTTGCCCTTATTGGACAAGCCATAAAAGTTTAGGGTCAATCAAGACTGTTTGCAGCCCCCACATCTGGGTCATGGATGACATGGTTCTATGTTTTGGGTGGCCAGGTTTCCATAGTTTCAAACTTTATTAAAAAGGTCATAAGGGACATAGCTCTTCTAGTTTAATAAGATATTCCTTTGGGATATAAATAGTAAAATGTCCATCAGCCCCTTTGTTGAAGCATCTCTTTCTTTTTTTAATACAAAATTAGTTCATAGTGACAGCTCTACCAGAACGTAATAAAAAATAATAAAAAAATGCCTCTCAAATGCTTATACTGTGTCCACCTTTTTTTCAACATAAGGAAGGAGGGTGCAGCTACCAACAAACGTAGTTAATTATCAGCTCTTATATTGGGCCTTGTCAAACAGAAATCACATTGGAGATGAAAATGTATGCAAGACATTCTGCAATGTTCATGTCACAGTTTCCTCTACATTTTCAATTCAAGGTAGAATAGGTTGAGGATTTTCAGAGGGACCTGGTGAGACCTTTGAGGTGCCCTGGGCTCAGCTTATCAGACCACTGGGAGAGCCTGGAACAGAATTTCAGTTCTCCTGAATTACAGTCAAAATACCCCATCAATCGACCATCTGGCCTGTTCAATGGCTCCAGTGTCTGGAGTTGAGCTTTCGACTTTCGACTTTAGGTCTGAATGGACCCAAAAACTCAAAGCAAAAAAACCCAAAACCCAAACAAACCAAACGGCAAAATTGACTGAGATTTATCTGGATGAAATCAGGGAGTTTTTCATGCTTTTCATTCAAACACAAACTGGATAACGGTCCCTCAGAGTTTGGCTCCATTTTGTTTGCAACAGCCCCCTCCCACCAAAAAATTTGTTCACCTCAGTGAATCATCCAGGGGACCTGCAATGAGTTTTGAGCTGACAGAGAAGAAACCCTAAGCCAGGTGAGCTTCACTTGATTTCATACTTTATAAAGAAAAATCATCTTGTTACACCAAAATATTTTTGATAGCACACACAGCCATTTTATTCTGATTCTGTCCTTGTGTTTTTACATTTGAAATGGTATTGTGTATCTATCTGTCTACTTATCTATGGCCAGTACAACAGACTACATGCAATTTATCCTTACAGATAACATTTGGGACAAATTACAATGACAATATAGATGGTTTTGTATATTATAATATAATATAATTGCAATGACAATATAGATGGTAAATATATTATAACCATCTGACAGTTTTCTTGAAAGTAAATAATATGATTCATATTCACTACTGGTATAAGCACCTACAACTGAAATGCAGATGCGAATTGAAGTCAGATTTGTCTTTGATTACTACAGTAGAGAATGTATTCTGAACTCCACAGAATGAGGATTGAATAGCACTAAGCAAGGCATCACTTTAGAACTAAACAGGGAGAGTGGCTGTTCAGTCTGATAATGTCTTCTCCATTTGTGAGTGAATGGATGAAGGGAGTTGAAATCTTTCAAAACACATAGAATTATTATTAGAAGCATGATGATGACCCTCTAACAATTATCCAAACACATTTGAAAACAGGAATTGTGACGTATGTATGTTCTGTGAAACAACTGATGTGTTTCAAATGCTTTTCGGTAAGTGTGTATGTCTTGGCCACCTAAGAAAAGACAATAAGCCAGAGACAGGCCCACACTACAAAGCCCATTTCCAAATAGACTCAAAGTTCCAGAGTATCTAGGCCCATCCCTATAATAAACTGTGTTTTATGTTTTTGTGCCAGAGCCTAAGATGATGTCAATCGATATAGTTCTGTTGAAACCACTGGAGCTATGCTACTGCTACTAGCTTAGAATCTTGCTTCATATGTTAGCATTAAGTATTTTAAATTACCAATAGGTTCCATTATAGAAGCCAACTTCATGAAGCAGCAAAAAGCTCTTCTTCATTTACAATTAAAAGTACATAGGCACATATACATATTTTGCATAAAGATTTCAAACAGCACAAGAGGGAGTGACACTGTCAGACTAACTTGCAGGCACTTCCAGTGATCTAATATTTGTAAGTTAATTCTCTCATTATTTAATATCCCCTTGGCTTCTGGGAGCATATGCTGCAATAGTTTAAAAGATGTATAACCAGAGTGTAACTTTATTACTGCAAATCACAACATCAGTAATGCAATGTTTTAGTAGGCACAATGATATCAAACAGAATTTAACAGAGTTAAAACCAACATATTTAATCTGCAGTGCATAACAATGTTTAATATACCCTAAGAGAACAGAAACAAGTGCAGGTTCAGAAAGAAGTACAAGTCAGTCAGACTCATTTGGCAACTCTAACCCATTGCAGTCCTCCTCCTCTGATTCAGCAACTTTGCTCTGGCTCTGTATATTTTTCTAGTAAGCATGTAACTGAAGCTGTGTAACCCCTAAATATAGTTATCCTTAGAGATTATAAGGAAACTGGAAAGGAAGGAGAATGAAATGGCCAAATCTTTCTGAACAGAGGTCTGCTCTTCTCTTTGTGGCTTAATCAGGCAATTAATGTGTGGGCATAAAAACTTATCTTCACTTTACAGTCAGTGGAGCAGGTTGATGTGCCTTCAAGATTATTGTATATTCTGCTCTCTTCAGCAGCTGTTCCTCCCAATGCCAACAGGATTTTTTTCTGCACATATGACATGGATATACAGTGAACATGGACCTTCACCATCCTACTCCACTGATGTGTTCCTAATGGGATTTGGGCAGCTTTATCACTATAAAAAGGGGCCCCTCTAAATCTAGCGGTGTAGGGAATATTTTTTCCACAAAGAGCACTTGGTTATTGCTGGGTTCCCAGCAATGTAGTGTCTTAGTTCTAATCTACTTGTAATGATTTCTGCAATGGACGTAAGTATTGTGTTTCTTGCTAGCTCGTATGTTTTCTTATAGGTAGGGTGTTCAAGTACCTCTGTAGCAATCTGCCATCCAAAAGATGGTACTCAAGGTGCTATCACTAAGTGTCTGAGAACTTCAGGCTATAGAGAGTTATAATTGAGTTGTATAATTAATCTGTTCAGGTAAAAATATTGGAACCAGTTCTCAGGTCAGCTCTGCCTAGTTTTTGCCATGCTGATGGCTGGTGGCAAATGTCTGGTGGATCTGGCCTCCCCTGGGGTCATCACAGCAGAGCAGTGGAGCAGCACACCAACAAGAGTGGCTATGAAAGTGGAGAGCACAATACCGAACCCCCACCCTCTCCTTTCTTACAGCAGCCAGAAGGGGAAAGGATGAGACTTCAATAGCCAACAATTGATATAAAAAATAGAAGCTCCAAAGCAGGGTCTGGGGACAGCACCTTGGACAGACTCCCAGCATGCTCCTTGTTCCCAGTGCAGGGCTTCTCACCAGGCTCCTGATCCTGGACCTTGCTGGTGGGGCACTTTCTTCTTTTGATTGGTCTCTGGCTACAAGATATCTGTTTCTCAGTATTGTTCCTGACCTTATTTTTGTGTAATTTCACTGGGAAACCTAAGGAGATAATGGGTGCAGAAAGCTATGTATTTATCTTCCATCAAACTTTACTCCATGTGAAAGGAAACACAGAAAGATATAATCACACTGGTGTGCACCTATATTAAACCTCAAAGTTCCAGTGCTCATTACTGCTACAAATAAAAAGAAGGTTCCAAGAAACACACCAGCGAAATGATTCCTCCTCCTGTTGATAAAGGTAATATAGCAGCTAATGAATGAATATACAAAATAATCTGGACATGAACTTAAATGGGACATTATATAAAGATCAACATAATTTACAGTTGAAAGTCTTTAGCAAACAAGATAATTTAGTAACAAGGAAATGTCACAACACATTAATAATACATCCCAGCAGTAGCCAAGATAAAATTACTTAAGGAAATCCATTAAGAAAGCTGATCCTCTAGTCTTTTTTGCATATAGGAACCCTGCTGAAAGAACTGCACATTTTTTTCCATCTTATTAAAGCTTTAGATGGAGCTAGAGTGGTGAAAGCATGTAATGAATACATCACACATTTATGTGTTTTTGTTTGACACAGCAGTGATACATTACTCTAGCACTAGAATCCTCAAATCAATGTACATTGTAGAAATCTTATCAAGAGCAGTTTTGTAGTAATAGAATGTCCTTTTCAGGTGTCCTTAATATTCAACATTCAACTACTCACTATTAAATGAGTTTTCCAGTCACCCTCTTCAAAGTAGGAGCCTATCTTCAGCATTTAGTGATAGCGCAATTATAGAGAATAAACATACAGTGGAATCTAGAAGCTGAAAGTGACACCAATGTCATTAAACTATTATACAAAATAGGATGTAAGAGATACTTGAGAAGCTTTGTAGTTTAATTAAAACTTTTGAACTTCCATTCTGTCTATATCCGAAAGCAAGTGATACAAATATTGTTTATTACATATTATATTTACCTTGAAAACTAGTAAGTGGGGCATTCTATTGAAATGCAAGGCATCTTTCAGCCTCCAACTGATAGTTTTAAAAATAGTTTCTTCCTCCACATACAGGTACATAAAAAGACTCTAAAGAATCAATTCAATATCACACTTAGTAAATGAATAAGAGTGAAGAACTCAAACATCCTCTCCTCAAGCAATAAAGGTTGTCCAGTTCACCAAGTTTATGCTGGGGCACAGAATTGTAGCTGGGCTTTCCATAAACCAAACTACCACTACTAATTTATGTTACTGTTAATTGATTATACAGTAATGCTCTTTTTAGTAGAATTCTAGATAGGGAATGGTACTGAAGAACAATAACTGAATTCTAGAATCCCATTAATGTAACTCGTTATTTTGTAATTAAATTCATTGGCACATAAATTTCCTCCCTGCACAAAACCCATGAAGAGAAACAAAGCAGCCAGAGTAATCAACAGGTCTATGAGACCCCTCTGTCAGTGAATTTCTCATTCAGTTTATAGAACAAGTGAAAGTGCAAATGTGAGCTGCTGGAGAGGACAGGAAACAAAGTGAGGGTTTGAGATCCATGAGAAAAATACAGCTCACTACTCTGCTCCAACATAGCCCTTATAGATTTGTGCTATGTATGAATCCATTGCTCACCCACCCTTCATGGTGCATTGTGTTGACTTTATTCTTCTAGAAGAAGCAAGTCCTTGTGTTTAACAAATGTTCCTTCTATTCTTTTAGGGGACAGGCATAATGTTTAAACAGTAACAGTTCACTCTGGAAATGGGAGCCACCAGTTCCCCCATTGAGAAAGTATGTCACTAAAATGCATTAGACCTTTGGACCCATGTAGCCACATTCCACAAAAAATTATTAATACAAACTATTCTGTCCAGTGACCCATCGTAGCTCTCTTCACAGTATTCAGAGAATTGCAGAGTAGAGCTGATCAGGAATTTTAACAACATTTTGTTGTTGTTGTTGTTGTTGTTGGAAAGTGCCAATTTGTCAAACAAAAATTTTCACAAAAAAGTATTGATTTCTCAGCTCCATAGGGGAATTGAGAGAAACTCACTCCAGAATAACCAAGTGCATGAGTCAGAGTGGGAACTTGAACCTAGGTCTCCCATATCCCAAGTGAGAGTCTTGACCACCAGGCAATTGAAGTAGCCTCTTTCTCACTGGCCCAATGAATATTTAATTACTATATTTATTAACAGCCCCAACAGGAGAGAGAGAGAGAGAGAGAGAGAGAGAGAGAGAGAGAGAGACACTCTTGTGTTTTTTTTCCCATGAAAAATTTCAAAAGGTCTCATTTTTGTTCTAATGAAGATCAGAAACAAATATTGAAACATCAATTTATTTACTTATTTACTAAAAAGGAATGATTGTTTTCCAGACAGTCCTAGTGCAGAGTTTCCATATTTAGCTATTTCACAGCTTGAAGTCATCAGTGAGTGAAAATACCATTTCCCCCCTGTGTTTAGCACTAAATATGCCTCTGAAAGTGGGTTCAGGATTTGGATTTTGGAACAAAGGAAACAGAAATCGTTTAAAGATTATTTAAAGGCAATGGATTTAAACTGAAGTAATGAAAATGTTTAAAAGTCTGGGGAAATTTCCTAGCATTGAGGTTTATTAGATTGTGGAAATGTCTCCCAAAGGATGTGAGGAAGGTTGTAGATTCCCTATCACTTCAGCAATGTAACTGTAGGAGAGTGTGGAGGGTTTATCCCAGATCTGGGTGGATATACCTGCGGAGTCAAATGCCATTTAAATAGTTGGACTTCCCGTCTATGAATAATATCCAAATTTGAACAATGGAACATTGTCCATCATGATCGAGGAGACTTTAAAAATTTTTAATTTTGATTATACTGTTTTTTACTGATCATATGTAAAACAAACAAACAAACAAAAACCAGTGATGTAATGTGACACTTTCTTAGGGTACCCAGGACTGTGATTCACTGTGTTATCCCCCTGCCTCAGTGAGACTTGCTGGTGCTAAACTGGATGTTAGCTCCCTGATGCCCCCAGTCTGTTAGACACTCAGACAACATCCTCAGGGCTCTGCCAGTCCTTATGTTGCCTTGTTGCACCCCAGCATCTGGGATCCTCTGAAACATGCCCCTGTAGTGCCCATCAGCTGTCACTTGACACTCACAGTGATGACCAGGTTCACTGTTCCCAAGGGAACAGTTTGGTACAACTCAATATCAGGTCCTTTATAAAAATATATTTCAGTGCTGTGGTGTTAGTGAATCAATTATAAATTTATTATCAAATATTAAAATTTATGAGATACTTAGAAAGGTCAGTGGAAACAAATGGTTACATATAAAACAAGAGGTATAAAATATTTCTGAGTCTAAACTTAACTTTAGCAGGCTAGAAAACTTGTCTAAAGCAAGTATCAGAGGGGTAGCCGTGTTAGTCTGGATCTGTAAAAGCAGCAAAGAGTCCTGTGGCACCTTACAGACTAACAGAAGTTTTGGAGCATGAGCTTTCATGGGTGAATACATCCGACGAAGTGGGTATTCACCCACGAAAGCTCATGCTCCAAAACTTCTGTTAGTCTATAAGGTGCCACAGAACTCTTTGCTGCTTTGTCTAAAGCAGTTTCTCACCTCAAGCTCCTAGCAGCATTTCCAAAAAGGTCAGATTGGGATCCCGTTTTCAGGAATATAATCACACTGTCCAATTACTTCTTCAAGGTGCAGGATAAAAAAGGATTATTTTGCCTTTCTCTTATACCCCAAAGTTCATTGTCTTTGCATCCCAGAGATAGGACAGCCGCCTCTGGTTTAATCTCTGGTGTCTTCCCATCCCCTTGCTTACTCTGTATGTGGATTAGCTACCATTTTGTTTGATTTACCATGCTTAATTTACATATGTCAGAGAGATACTCAACTTATCTCTTGTCTGGAAAAAATCCATTTGTCAGCTCTGCTGGGGAGTAACATGTTGATACAAAATATAAGGACCATCAGTACATAGATATAACTTTTAAAATATCACCAGTACATTCATTTCACAATGATTGTGAGGTTTGTTGTGATCCTGGCTTTCATTTAAGATCTCATTTATCTTTATAGATAAATACTATGATAGCAATGTGCTGGGGCTCATGAGTTTGTCAGGCCTGTAAGGAGTTGCTGATGCATAATAATGAACCCTTTGCCATCTGACACCTGTGAGCCTCTGTGTCACACGTACCCAAATTCATCTGTACATTAAAAAAACACAAATAAAAGGAGATTAAAACCTAGGATTAGGAATGTCTGATAATACTGACTAGAGTGATTCAAAGGCTATGTGTCTACACTTGAAGCTGGGTGTATGATTCCAGGCATATGCAGACATACCCACGCTAGCTCTGCTTGAACCGACATACTAAAAATAGCAGTGTAACTGGGGTAGCACAGGTATTGGCTTGGGGTAGCTGCCTGAATACAAGCCCACCTGGGCCCCCTGGATACTTGGATGGCTACCCAAAATTGCCTCCCAGGCTACCCAAGCTACTATTGTATGCAGTGATCAGGGAAATGTGAAACTTTCCCATCATTTACCTGTTCAGATATAGATATAACAGGTAGTTTGATGATTATATTAGAGTTATGATTTTATCATGCCTTTTTTATGGAATTATGAGTGTGACATAGTGAAAAAGGCAAAAGTCATGGACCTTATAAAAAAAGGCAACATTTGTGTCTGGATATTTTTGTACCCAAATCATTTACAAATTTGTTTCTTTAATGCAAACACTAAATACAATGCAAATGCCATGAGAACAGTTCTGAACATGAAGTGAGGCTGCCACCATGATAATAATAATGAGACAAGGCTTGGATCCTGGAAGTATTTAAGCACATGCTTAACTTCAAGCACATGAAAAGTCCCACTGAAATGAATGGGAGCATGCCAAAGCAAGGCCTTAAGAAGCCGCAGGACTGCAACATTAGTGATGTGGACAATTCTCATTAAAGTCAATGAGCAAAGTATGTATATGACCGACGTTAGAATTTGGTTCATTAATTTTATTTTCAACATTACCCACTGAGGATGTGATCAGACTAATTTACAACCTAATGACAATGCTCTAAAATCGAATGAATTATTATTCACTAGTTGAGCCAAGTGATTGGGGAGGCACATGATACAGTCAAGCGCATGCAAGACTGGAACTTGGGTGACCTGGGCTCTATTCCTAGCAAGTCATTTCACCTCTGTGCCTCTACCAGGCAGATGGGGCTTGTCAGCTATGGCAGGCAGTCATTCTAAGAGAAAGGAAACCCCAGTTTCAATATCAAGAACGTCAGGCCTGGCCAGCCAATTTTTAAAAGTTGTGCTGATCGCATATGCTTTATGGGGCTGCACTGTTGACCGTAGCCAACAGGACAAGGCCAGGCAAGGTGAAGAAAGTACTAAACCAAACAGTCAGGAAACCAGTCCCTGCCCTAGGGACCGTGCAGTCTGAACGGGAAAGACATTTCAGATCAAATGTCTATGGCACTGCTGGGTGCGCAGCACTTCTGGAAATCTGGCCAATAATGACCAGGAACTGCAATGTACATTTTCAAAGCTCCCCATTTCTGTGCTTTCGGGGAAATATTTACTCCTGGGGGAATTCTGCACTCCTGCAGGGACACAGAATTCATACCTTCTGCAGATTTCTTGGTTCTCCCACAGAAAAATGGGGGAGCCAAGACATCTGTGGGGAACACATGCCCCTTCCCAGGCAGTCCAGGCACGTCTGCTGGGAGCAGCTGGCAGCAGAGAACTGATCACCCAGGGGGAGGGAAAGGGGGAGGAGGGAGACTGGGCGTGCATCCGTGCGTCTGTGGAGAGACGTTAGGGGGTGGGGCTGGGCGTGTGCCTGCATGGGAAGAGTGAGAGAGATTCACTCTGTTCCTCTCGCTTGCTTAGAGGTGTAGGGTTGTGCGAAGCAGGCTCTGTCCCTGAGGCAGAGCGGAAATGTAACAACTAAGCAGGCAGGCTGCTGATGTTCCCACTGTTAGTTAATTGTTCCCATTCTTTGTCGATTAAGGCTCCCTTACCTTGCCAGAGTGGTGTAAAGTAGCCTTATTGTAACTGACAGTAATGGAATCCTCAGCTAGGAAGGTCTATGTGCTTTCTCGCTTTTTTCCAAATACCAGGGAGGCACAATGAGGATAGATCCGCATTCTTTTAGCTCAGGATCTATTTTATTTATCCATTTTAAAAAAATGCCCGACAATGATTAGCAAAACTGTATGACTTTCATCAGGGGCAACTCTAGGCATTTTGCTGCCCCAAGCATGGCAGGCAGGCTGCCTGTGGCGGCTTGCCTTGCCTGCGGGAGGTCCTCTGAAGCCGCAGGACCACCGGACCCTCCTCAGACAAGCCGCCGAAGGCAGCCTGCCTGCTGCCCTCGTGGCGACCGGCAGAGCGCCCCCCCGCAGCTTGCCGCCCCAAGCACGCGGTTGGTGTGCTGGGGCCTGGAGCCGCCCCTGACTTTCATGTGTAAAAGTCTGAGCAATTTAAAGTGACATTCTACTTTGCAGAACATCAAACACCAAAATAAAAGTAATGTAACTTAAATGAAAATCCAGGATTATAACTAGAATGCATGGTATTGCTTACCAAATATTTGTAACTTAACTTCCACGTGTTTAGGAAATGCTGAACAGTTATTGTGATTTTTTTTCCTGTATGGTAGTTTAAATAAATTACCCAAATCAGTCAAACTGGTGTGATTATATTGCATTATTTTGAAAAATAAAATATGGAGAATTTTGCATTTTTTGGCACAGAGTTTTGGATTTTTTGGTGCAGAATTTTGTATTTTTTGGTGCAGAATTCCCTGAGGAGTAAATATTGTAGATACATGCCCCCTTGCTTCACATTAGAAAAAGATATTATCTAGCTCAGGAACACTTAAATAACAATTAAACAAAAACCCAATACTCACAGGACCTCTATGAAAAAAAAAGTGCAGCTTTCATTTTGCAGATTTATTTTAGTCAAATTGACACAGTCTTATGTGACAGAAATCAAGATAGATGGAACAATAGCAACATTACTGGCCAAGGGATAAAACAAGAAATTCTAACATTCAACACCAACAAAATACTCAATATGGGAAGATATGAGCAATTAACAGGGATTCAATTTAAATACATTGTAATAAGCCAGCATTCAAAAGCATTTCCCAGTGCATGACAGGGTAACAAAGCAAGCCTTTTACATAAAAAGAAAATTATGGGGAAAGGGGAATAAAAGCTTTGGGTCCCTAAATGAGCCTTATTCAGATACTGAAAACCCATAAAAATGGAAACAGTATATGGTGCAATGTACAAAATATAACAAAAACATTTATATAACCTGCCAGTACATGGAAGAAAAATATTTTGGCTTGGAAACTTATGTATATATGTCCAGTAATGGTATCTCATTATCTATTTTGTCCACTTTATCTCAAGGACCAAAATGACTATAAATATTGTAATACCATTTGATTTCATACAGAAAATGTCAAAGATGAAAAGTTAAATGGCTATATGTTTGTGACTTACAAGTACCTCCATAAGGAGAACATATCTGGTACTTTAGGGCTCTTTAATTCTGGAGACAATGGTTTTAACGCGATCCAGTCTTTGGAGGTTAAAAGAACAAGGAGTACTTGTGGCACCTTAGAGACAAACAAATTTATTTGAGCATAAGCTTTTGTGGGCTAAAACCCACTTCATCAGTGGAAAATACAGTAGGTAGATATATATACACAGAGGACATGAAAAAGTGGGTGTTGCCATACCAACTATAATGAGAAAAATTAATTAAGGTGAGCTATTAGGTGAGCTATTATCAGCAAGAGAAAAAAAGCTTTTGTAGTGATAATCAGGATGGTCCATTTCCAACAGTTGACAAGAAGGTGTGAGTAACAGTCGGGGAAACAGTTTTTAGTTTGTATAATGGCCCATCCACTCCCAGTCTTTATTCAAGCCTAATTTAATGGTGTCTAGTTTGCAAATTAATTCCAATTCTGCAGTTTCTCATTGGAGTCTGTTTTTGAAGTTGGAAGCTGAAGTCAGAAAACGCCAAAGTAGAACAGTGATGGTAATTAACCATTGGAACAACCTACCATGAATGTAAGTGTTGTCAACCATACCATGAAGCTAAGTATCCTCTAAGCCATGAGGCCATGGAGCAGGCTATCAAGGGTGGGGGGAGGCACCCCTCCCCTGGCCCAGCCCCGCACCACTGGAGCTGCTGAGGCCATGGATAGGCACCCCTCCTCTGACCCGGTCCACCCAGCCCTGCTGGAACTGCCACCACCGTGGAGAGGCGCCCTGCCCCTGGCCCGGCACGGCCCAGCCCCACCTAAATAGAGCTAGTCATAAAATGTCAGGGTTTTTGTTGGTCATAGTTTTTCTGTGGGAAATTTCAAAATAATTTCATTCTTCAAATGATTTCATGCCATTTTTTTTACAAAAAACAATCACTCACCAAAACGAAGAAACAAAACAAAACTACCTGCAAGCTGAATTTTTGTATTGATTTAAAAACAAAATTCATTTTTTGGCTTTCAAAAAACAGCAACCAACAAAAACAAAAAATTGGGGTTTCTTTAGTGTTTCTGAAAAAACTGGAAAATTTTGAATGAAAGGAAAATATTTAGAAAACAAAGGCCATTTTCTGCTGAGAAATATTTGATGGAAAACTTTCAACCAGCTCTAGGAGCAAGCCATTATCATTTCTATATTTGCTTGGGTACAAGTATCAGGGGGTCGCCGTGTTAGTCTGTATCCACAAAAACAACAAGGAGACTGGTGGCACCTTAAAGACTAGCAGATTTATTTGGGCATGAGCTTTCATGGGTAAAAAACCTCACTTCTGATGCATATGAAGAAGTGAGGCTTTTTACCCACAAAAGCTTATGCCCAAATAAATCTGTTAGTCTTTAAGGTGCCACCGGACTCCTTGTTGCTTGGGTACAATACCTTTACTCAGACACAACCCTGGAGTGTGTTGTGACAGGACCTCCCAAGCGTGAGTGCACATTAAGGGAGAGAGAGAGATTGAAAGCAAAACTGACATTAGGGAGAGGATCGCAAAGAGAGGGTTATGGTGCCAACAAAGAAAGTAGGAAATTTCTCCTAACAGTCTGGAAAGCCCCAGTGTCAAAGTGATCTCAAAGTGGAAGAATAATAGATGTATATTTTGTGTAGTGATTTCATTCCTTAAGGACAAGCTTGATTTGCATTTTAAAGCATTGGGTGCATTGAGTGACTGGCATATCTAACCTGGAACTGAAAACAAAAACTGTTTCCTGGCCTCCAATGGCATTACAAGGAACAAACAACAGCTGCTTTCCATTCTGTACTTTGGGGACTGCACATGCTCACTTTCTCTGTATGGGATATGACTGGCTGAACAGAGCCTGTGGAAGGATTTAGTAAAATAGCTAGGCAAGTGGGAAAATCAACCATTTCTTCTGCCCTTTAAGGTAGATCTATACTGCAGCTGGGGTAGATAGACTTATGCTAGCAGGACTTAAGCTAGCATACTAAAAATAGCGATGTGGACATTCTGGCTCAGGCTGGAAATCAGGTTCTGAAGTCTGCAGGATCAGGTAGACTTGAGAGCATGAGCTAAAATGTCCACATTGCTATATTTAATGCGCTAGTGCGATAGGGTGACCAGATGTCCCGATTTTATAGGGACAGTCCAAAATTTGGGGGATTTTTCTTATATAGGCACCTATTACCCCCCATCCCCTGTCCTGATTTTTTACACTTGCTATCTGGTCATCCTATAGCACGAATCTGTCTATCAGTGTTGGGAGACTTGCTCCCAGCTGCAGCATAGACATAGTGGTATTTATAAGAAAGCTCATGTGGAGAGGCAAGCATTCATTGCCAGCTTCAGGGTGGGAACACCAGTCAGTCAATGCACTCAGGCATTTTAACTGCAAGTCAGCAATAAATCCAGCAGGCCATCAATCAGTAGCTGTCACTTTTCCAGATATGGGTGTTGGGCAACATGATTTTTCCTAGCCTTCTGCATGTGCATTCCAGCCAGACAACAATGTTAATAATCCAACACTTTAAAAAAAATCAAAAAGCAAAACAAGATTTAAGATTCACAATCACATATTGACTGAAAGCCTGTGAATTATCTTAAAATATAACATTTCTTTTGAGACGAGATAGTTCAGATCCAGATTTCCATAGCTTGGATATTGGGTTTGGATGTGGTCCATTGTTTCTATAAGTACAAAGAGCTAACTGCAAAGTTTAGATCTTGTTAGAGCCCATCTCTAGTTCTATTTATAATACCACAAATCAGCCTCTAAAACAGATTAAATCATTCCTATAGATATAAATCTGTTTTGAAAAAATTGTTTCCAGACTTGCATCGCTATATCATGTTTCAGCCTAGCAGAATCGTCAATCACCCTCTTATAAATCTATAAAGGTGGGGGGAGTTTTCAATGCAGGGCCGCCCAGAGGATTCCAGGGGCCCGGGGTCTTCGGCGGCGGGGGGCCCTTCCGTTCTGGGACCCGCCGCCGAAGTGCCCCGAAGACCCGCGGCGGGAGCCCCCCGCCGCCGAATTACCGCCGAAGCGGGACCCGCCGCCGAAGTGCAGCCCGGTCTTCGGCGGTAATTCGGCGACGGGGGGGGAGGGTGTCCCCGCCGCGGGTCTTCGGGGCACTTCGGCAGCAAGTCCCGGAACGGAAGGGCCCCCCGCCGCCGAATTACCGCCGAAGACCGGGCTGCACGTCGGCGGCGGGTCCCGCTTCGGCGGTAATTCACCAATGGGGGGTCCTTCCGCCCCGGAGCAGAAGGATCCCCCGCTGGCGAAGACCGGGAGCGAAGAAGCTCCTGTGCCCTCTTGCCCTGCCCCCTCTGGGCGGCCCTGCCCCTATTCCCCCCCCCCAGAACACCCACAATCCAACCCCCCCATTCCCTGCCCCCTGACCACTCCCCCAACCTCTGCCCCCTCCCTGTGCCCTGACTGTCCCCAGGACTCCCTGCCCCTTAGCAACCCTCCCCGGCCCCAGCCTCTTACCCCCGGCTCCCTCCTCGCCCGGAGTCTCAGCGCCTCGCTCGACAGCTGCAGCGTGTGTCCGGCAGGGCCTGAGCTCCGTCCCGCTCAGAGCCGTGTGGGGAGGGGGCGGGGCTGCAAGCTCCACGCCGAGCGGAGGGAGATGAGCTCAGCCCGGAGCTCCCAGCCCCGCCCCCTGACCACGTGGCTCTGAGCGGGGCGGGGCTCAGGGGCCCCGGCGGAGACACGATGCGGCGCTGTCTGAGGACAGCGCTTGATGTGCCAGGGCTCCAGGAGAGGGGCGGAGGCGGGAGCCTCAGCTGTTCTCTTGGGGGCCCCTGCGGAGCCCGGGGCCCGGGGCAAATTGCCCCCTTTGCCCCCCCCCTCTGGGCGGCCCTGTTTCAATGTGCTAGAAAAGACAACACAGTGTTTCTCACAGTCACTAGTACCATCATAAAATTGTTACAAAATCATTACTAGGAAGATACCATTCAGAAAGCCCCTTATTATAACTCTTCTATGTGAAGCTGAGTTTCACTAAACGGATTTTACAGGGTCAAGGGGTTGTTTGTCAGAGATTTTTACTCTGGTGAAAAAGCTTTCTCCAGGCTTCATGTACAAGAGGGAATGAACTGAGCCTGGAATGTCAGAGATGAAAAGAGAAAGTATGGACTAAAAACAGATTCGGCTCAACACATTCTTATGAGTCAGCTGTGTGCCCTTGTTGCCAAGAAGGCTAACGGCATATTGGGCTGCATTAGTAGAAGCGTTGCCAACAGATTGAGTGATTATTCCCCTCTATTCAGCACTGGTGACGCCACATACGGAGTACTGCATCCAGTTTTGGGCCTCCCACTACAGAAAGAATGTGGACAAATTGGAGAAAGTCCAGCGGAGGACAACAAAAATTATTAGCGGGCTGGGACACATGACTTACGAGGAGAGGCTGAGGGAACTGGGCTTATTTAGTCTGCAGAAGAAAAGAGTGAGGGGGGATTTGATAGCAGCCTTCAACTATCTGAAAGGAGGTTCCAAAGAGGATGGAGCTCTGCTGTTCTCAGTGGTGGCAGATGACAGAATAATGAGCAGTGGTCTCAAGTTGCAGTGTGGGAGGTCTAGGTTGGATATTAGGAAAAACTATTTCACTAGTAGGGTGGTGAAGCACTAGAATGGGTTACCTAGGGAGGTGTTGGAATCTCCATCCCTAGAGGTTTTTAAGGCCCGACTTGACAAAGGCCTGGCTGGGATGATTTAGTTGGGGTTGATCCTGCTTTGCACAGAGGGTTGGACTAGATGACTTCTTGTGGTCTCTTCCAACCCTAATCTTCTATGATTCTATGAGTGAAGCATGGATTAAGGTCCACCCAGAGGAGACTTTTAAATTCATTCAGTGGGGCCTGTATATTTAATTTTAGTTCTATGGCCAGTCAGGGAGAGACGATAGTTTCTTGATAATATTGTGCTGACTACTGGTACAATATGTTAAGTACTACACAAAATGACTAACAAAGGAGCACTTTGTGAGAAGAACAGGATATCTATAAAAACAGTGATATTAAATTCCAGCAATATAGGTCTTCCTCTCCTACTGAATGAAACATTAAAAGGACAGTAGGACCAATTCAGAGGTGATTCCAGATAATTAATGCTGCATTAACCAGCATCACAGAGAGAAAGAAATTAAATAAGAATAAGGGAACTTGCGGGGCGGGGGAGGGGGAAACAAAGTAGAAACATAAGTGAATTTGATTTTTACTTATAGTAAATTTTGAAGTATTCTATAGAATGAAAGTCAAGCTTTAATTGCATGTAATGATTCACCACTATAATACTCCAATTTTACTCTAGTAGAGTTAAACTGGCATAATCCTGGGAGTCAGGTAGCAGTAAACAAAGGTCATTCAAGGTCAAGGCCTGAATGGTGGAACATTTGGGATTTTGTAATCAAAATATATCCAGTTAGTTAAAAGATTGCTTCCAACACAAATCCTGACACCTAAAGCTAGGGAACCAAGGGCCCAAATTTTAAGAGACAGTTAGACACCCTTAAAAATCCCACTAGCTGCCTATCTGCAACTTTGAGTGCCTATATATCTTTAAAAAATATAGCACCAAATCCCTATTTGGGCACCTAACCTGAAGTGGCCTAGTTTTCAGAGCTGCTCAGCCCCACCTTTCTATTAATTATATGTGAGCTGCAGCTACTCATCACCTTTGAAAGTCAGGCCACTTCTATTTAGGTCCCCAAATGTGGATTTAAATTTCTAACTGTAGGTACCCAAGCTGGCATATCTTCAGCTAGGACTTTCCACTGATATTCAATGCTTTTTAAAAAAAATCTAAGTAGTTTAGTCTATGGGCACAGCCCAGTCTTCAAAGGTATTTAGACATACAATGTAATTGTAGCCATGTGGGTCCAGGATATTAGAGAGACAAGGTGGGTGAGGTAATATCTTTTATTGAACCAACTTCCGTTGGTGAGAGAGACAAGCTTTCACCTCATCCACCTTGTCTCTCAGCTATCTAGGCAGGTAAGTCCACCATTTAAGTGCCACTGACATTTTCAAAATGCTGCTCAGCTTCTGCCTAATCCCTGCCTAATGTCTACTAGGTGCCTAAATTTCTGATTACTAACTAACTAACTAACATTAACTCAAGCCAAAGCACTGAAGACCAAGGAGTGGGATTCTCAAACTAGGTGAGGGAAAACCTATCTTGCTAGTGGAACATGATCCTCAGGTATGCTCTGAGAATGACTAAGACCTGATACCTGTCAGACCCCACAGCAGGAGGGCTGGCTGGACCCCCCCCCCCAACAAGTGGAAAGACAGTTTTGTACCCCCACAAACGATAGCTGAGAGCATAGAGCAGGGATCGGCAACCTTTGGCACACAGCCCATCAGGGAAATCTGCAGGCAGGCTGGGATGGTTTGTTTACCCTCAGTGTCCACAGGTTTGGCCAATCACAGCTCCCACTGGCTGCGGTTTGCCGTTCCAGGCCAATGGGGGCTGTGGGAAGCAGCGTCCGGCACATCCCTTGGCCCGCGCCGCTTCCTGTAGCTCCCATTGGCTTGCAACGGCGAACCACGGCCAGTGGGAGCTGTGATCGGCTGAACCTGTGGATGCTGCAGGTAAACAAACTGTCCCGGCCTGCCAGCGGATTTCCCAGATGGGCTGCGTGCCAAAGGTTGCCGATCCCTGGCATAGAGAAAAGTAGGATGAACAGGAGATGTACTGAGTGTGAGCAGGACACCGCATTTCAGCTGCTAGAGTAGGGGCTTCCTAAATGCCTTCCTAGCTTAGGTCCCTAGCTCTAGGGGATCCAGTTGAGGATCCAGAGTGGAAGGAGGGGCCTATCTCTAGCCCATCAGCCACGTGCAGCTGTTGAGGCACCTAAGTTAATCTCCCTTCCCTTCTCCCCAGCATTTCACTACTGACTGGCTTAACTATCTCCCTGCTCAGCTGGCTTCTTATAACCGTTTCTGATGTGCCTAACTCTCCCCATGCATTGTACTCAGAGCCTGGCCACCTAGCTCAGGGCTGAGGATTCCACTAGGCAGCAAGTCGCCAAAAGGGTAAGTTTTTGCAATGCTGAACAGAGCAATACCTAAGTACCTTTGAGGCTCTGGGCCATAGTATTTTGAATTACATGAGTGAAAAGCATTATCTGAAAATACTTGTGATAGTCTTCATCATTATTGTGGTCCTGAGAAAGCAGACCTTAACCTTAAAATAAGGATTGACATTGCAATTTGTTTTTTTCCAAAGAATGGTTAGGGGCCAGATAAAGTAACTGAATGCAAGGAAGAGAAGTTGGGAATAAGACTAAAAGATAGAATAGACAGTCAGTGTCCAAAACCTTTTTTTTGATAAAATTGGATCCTGCATTATTAATCGTGGGTTGTAGGAGGGCAACAAACTGTGTCAATATTGTTTTCAAAACACAATATTAAAAATTTAACACAAAAGAAAAGGACTCTGATGACATGTATTATTTAGTTGCCTAAATGTGGCCTTCGGTGCTTAACTTTAGGAAGCCATTTTTGCAAATCTTGTCTGCATATGTTCTGCTACTGCCCTAGGTGCAGAATACACCATAACAGATATTGCAGCCACAGGCAGTATCTTTGGGGACCTTGTTATAATTTATGTTTAAAGCAGGAAAACCTCAACAAGCCATTTCATTGAGAGAGGCCAGACAGTACCAGCTGCAGAATATGTATAGCCTTTTCTATCAATACAGGTGATGTAATTTGTGAGTTCCTGGCTCACTGAGGGGAGGCTGTTGGGGTGTGCATTTTCCTTTAGAATCTGGAGTCACTAAGGGACAATTTCTGCAAAATTCCAGTGCTGGCTATATAAATTGCCCAAGCTTTGAAGCTTGAGTTCCTGGGGAATGGTTTTACCTGTTTTCAGGAGGCTGGGAGACAAAGTGAGACTTTTGGGAAAAAAACACGCTGAGTTAAAACAGACCCAGGGCTCCTTTTGGATTCAGTAGAGGGACAAGACCTTCCGTCCAAGGAAAGGCCCCAGCCCTTGCTGAAGCATTGGAAGGGATGTTGGTCTATCAGATTCCCCATGTGGAAGATGGGTCATTTCTGGTACATTTATTAGTAAACTTTTATTACTTTTATGGGTGGTCTTTGTAATGTTTTTTGCCCTAAGAATGAATGTATTTTGCTTTGGAATAGATGTGTGGTAACTTGTAACTGCTGTTGGCACAGACTGATTATTGTCCTCTGAGAGAAAGCAAAGCCTGTGATCCAGCCTCTAGCCAGAGTTGCTTGCTGGGGATATCACAATGTATGTTAGGGGCCTGTTCAGCCTTAAAACCTCTGGTCTGTGGGGAGAGAGTTTTGGGTCTCCACCCAGCAGAGGTGACAGATAAAATCTTAAATTGGTGTCTTTGAGGGACCATGGAGTGGGAAATACCAGTGCAGTTACCCTGAAACTGTAACATACATCACATGACTGTTGATATACTCAGAACAGATTGGAAGACGTGACAAAGAGTCCTGTGGCACCTTACAGACTAACAGAAGTATCGGAGCATAAGCTTTCGTGGGTGAATACCCACTTCGTCAGACGCATGTCAGATTGGAAGAATAATCCAAACCTCTACAACACAATACAGAATATCATATATTTATTTCCCCATCTCTTCTTTTATTGCTTCTCCTGCTATAGAATTTCCTTTCTCTGCTGCCCTAAGATTCCCACTTCAGTTTTCTGCAGCTTAGTCATCTTCAGTGTGCAAACTATTACAGATAATTATGATCCCAGGCCTGCATTGTGCTGAGCACCTCCGGTAAGTTATAAGCACTCTCCTTTCCCCATTAGTGTCGAGTAAAGCTGGGTGAGAAATGGTTTTTTTACTCCAAGAAAATATTCAAGATTTCAAAACATTTCCCTGAATGGGGCAAAAAGGCGACATCTCAATTTTTTTCACAAATTTTGAATCTGAAAATTTTCAGTTCAGGTCAATCAGAGGTTTTGTTTAGATATTTTCAACACATCTTATTTTTATTCTGATCTGTCCTTTTAAAAAAATGTTTACAATGCTAATCTTAAATTTCAAAATGGAAAGCCATTGCAAACCAAAAAAGTGGAGCTTTTTCATTTTAACATTTTTTCCCTCCAAAACAATAAATTCATCAAAACCAACTCTTTCCTGTGCGGAATGGTTACACAATTCCTAGTCCCAGAGTTGCCAGAGAGGACCAAGTTGTGTTACAGTGGGGAGCTTAATAAACATGGGAACTTCCTGTGCAGAGAGAGTTCTTTAGTTACTGCTTAAAGCATGGCTGTGTTTGTCCTCACACTACATAGTGTCATTCGTGAGTAAATCTCTCTCTCTACAGAAGGAGTGATGGAAAGAAAAGAGACCTCTGGATTGCTAGAGTGGTGAGTGAGTGGGGAAAGTGCAAAATCAGGGAGGAGACCTGTGAAAGCTGCAGCAGGAAGGATTCAGAGCCCTGATGCAGCACAGAAATGGAGTCCATAGAGCAATTGGCTCTGTTAGAAGTCTGATTTTGGTAACTCAGGTAGCAGGCCTTTCTGGATCTGAAGATTTGAGCAATTCCAGAGGGCTTCTGGTTTAACTGAATAAGCACAAGAATACCAGGTAAATGCTATGTTGTTTGCAGTGGGTGATGCTGCTGGTGACATCCCTTTGTGCCTTACCCTTCACTGATGAGGAAAAGAAAGAGTATAACAAAGTGAAAGTCTTTTTATGCCCATTTCATAGGCAGACAGAATATTATATATGAAAAAAGCCAAATTTAATAGGAGGTTACAAGGGAAACAGCTGAGACATCTATGAACTGCAGTTCGTAGTCTTGCAAATAAGAAACGTTAAAAGAACTAATAAGAGATAGGATTGTTATTGGCATAGGAGACACCAATTTATCAGCATAGTTTCAGCTAGACCCAGATCTCACACCAGCAAAAGTGAGAATGCAAGAAACTACCAGCATAGGGGAGACTGCATTGGGCAATAGTGACACAGTAAAGAGGAAAGAGCCAAATATGATAAGTAGCAGTCAGACTAAATTTACAACATAAGAACAGTGCACAACTAGAGAGTGGGAGACCAAAGAACTTTAATAGGAGAGCAACTTGGAAAAGATGTGAAAGATGTGGCAAGACATCACGACACAGCTGGTAATAGTGTTCTGCAAAAGAGGCAGAATGTAGGAGATGTCACAAAATGGAACATTTTGCAATTGCATCCAGGTCACTAAGAGCCATGGAAACAATCCAAGAGAGAGTGTTATTATTGGATGACAATTGAGTCCATACTTCTAGAAACTGTATGCTCCATAGAACAGACAACACCTAGGGACACAAACATGAATTTGAACAGTCAAAATCTTCTTAAGTTTAAAATTGATACTGGGGGATCAGTCACTGTAATTCCCCCAAAAGGATTATAAATCAATCCCTGGATGGAGTTCTGCAAAGGTCAAATAAAATTCTACATGGTAACACTACATTGGATGTTTGTGGCCAGTTCCTTTGGGAAACTGGAGAAAGGACAGAAAGTTCTTCAACAAATAATATATGTAATACACAAACTGTAAGCAACACCTCACCCCCACCACTCCCAAAAAACAATAGCGCAACTAGAATGAATTAATGGTAAAAAAAAATGTACAGGAAATATACCTGTCTTCACAGGGCTAGGAAAATTCAGGGGAGTGCAAAATAAGACTGGTGTTATCAGCAACTGCCTTTGCTTTGACAACCCCATTTCACAGCCTTCTACCCTTGCTAGGGAAAGTCAAAGGAGAATTAAAGTGAATGGAAGATATTGGGGTTATTTCCCAGACAGAAGAACCCACTGATTGGTGTGCAGCCATGGTTGTAGTTGTCGTCAGATGCTACCGGTGTGGTCCTCTGCTCTGTTCAATGTTGATAACAGTCGGCTGCGTGTGCGTGTTCCCTCTGTGTGCTGTCCCAGCTCTGCAGATCGCTGACACAGCAAACCTGAGAGAACCCCCAATGACCACAGACTATAAAAAGATAAGAAGGAACCCGGCCAGGTTTATTGTCAAACGAAACACAGTAATAGTTCCCCACAGACACTACAGGACATACTACGAATATGTGCCCCCTGACAATGGACCGGCTCAGTCAGTGGCGGGATTTGCCACTGCCCCCTAGGCCAGACAAAGACGTCCACTCAAGGATGCATTCTTATACACAGGTACAAACAGATTAAGCATCACTGAACGCATTGAGGTACCGCTCCTCTACGCATTAGGGTGCTGCCTTTCTCCCGGCACAGGTTGGTTAGAACAAACAAGTCTATCCATCAACAAGGACAAGTGCAGAGTCCTGCACTTAGGACGGAAGAATCCCATGCACTGCTACAGACTAGGGACCGAATGGCTGGGCAGCAGTTCTGCAGAAAAGGACCTAGGGGTTACGGTGGACGAAAAGCTGAATATGAATCAACAGTGTGCCCTTGTTGCCAAGAAGGCTAATGGCATTTTGGGTTGTATAAGTAGGGGCATTTCCAGCAGATCGAGGGATGTGATCATTCCCCTCTACTCAGCACTGGTGAGGCCTCATTTGGAGTACTGTGTCCAGTTTTGGGCCCCACACTACAAGAAGGATGTGGATAAATTGGAGAGAGTCCAGCGGAGGGCAACAAAAATGATTAGGGGGCTGGAGCACATGACTTATGAGGAGAGGCTGAGGGAACTGGGATTCTTTAGTCTGCAGAAGAGAAGAATGAGGGGGGATTTGATAGCTGCTTTCAGCTACCTGAAAAGGGGTTGCAAAGAGGATGGATCTAGACTGTTCTCAGTGGTAGAAGATGACAAAACAAGGAGTAATGGTCTCAAGTTGCAGAGGGGGAGGTTTAGGTTGGATATTAGGAAAAACTTTTTCACTAGTAGGGTGGTGAAGAACTGGAATGGGTTACCTAGGGAGGTAGTGGAATCTCCTTCCTTAGAGGTTTTTAAGGTCAGGCTTGACAAAGCCCTGGGTGGGATGATTTAGTTGGGTTTGGTCCTGCTTTGAGCAGGGGGTTGGACTAGATGACCTCCTGAGGTCCCTTCCTACCCTGAGATTCTATGATTCTATGATCATATTGTCTATGCATCCTACTATCCTTTCATATTGTCTAGCCATCATATTGTCCTTCTGACCCTGTCTTTAGGCTGGGTCTGCCTGTTCCTTGTTATCTCTGTGGGATGTGTTCGTACCAGGCTGTTCTGGTGCCATCCTGGCACACATTCTTTTAGCAGCCTTCCTCTTGCCAACTTCTGTGAGCAGGGCCTGCCTCTGGCTCACAGCCTAACTTTGCTTTATGTTAGCAATGTCTCGACCATTACTTCAGTTCAGGCCTCAGGCCTCATATCGGGCCTCCGATACCAAGGGTTTATGTCTCAGGGCCTCCTCTTACTACAGTAGTACCAAAGCCCAGTGGCAAAATCCAGATGTGTGGGCCTTATGCACATGCTTCCAGCAGTTGACAAAACATTAGCTCAGTTATCAGAGGCCAAAGTCTTCTCAAAAAGAGACATGCTATAGCATGCTTCTAGTAAATCCCCTTGCTAGAAAATATATACCATTAACTAGTCATCTCCTCATTTGGATGGTATTGTTTCAAAAGTCTTCGATTTGGCTATCTTCATTACCAGAACATTTCCAAAAGAGAATTTCTCTGTTCCTGTCAGGTTTGCCTGGTGTCCTTTGCCATGCAGATGATATGTTGGTATGTGGCAGAGATAAATATGATAAACTACATGCAATTTTGAGGTGCTTCCAACAAGCCAGTCTCACTCTGAATGAGAAATGTGAATTTGGAAAGGAGCAGATAAAATTTGTAGAATGCATAATTAGCAAGCAGGGAATTCAGCTGGATTCAGACAAACTGAAGGCATTACTTGCCTTACTCAAATCCTGAGATCCTGCTGTAAGAAGGTTCCTGGACATGACAAATCATTTTAGGAAATTCTTTTCAAATGTAGCTCATCTAAGAAAATCCTAGAGAGATCACAGTATGTGGATCTGAGGGAGCACACAGCAAAATTCATTTAATAAAATAAAAACTACTGACATTTCTACCTGTCAGGGCCGGATTAACGCAGGGGCTTTAGGGGCTGCAGCCCAGGGCCCCAGGCTAAGGGACGTCCCAACATCTCTGCATCTCTGGCATGTCTCTGTGGCCCCTGGAGGTGGCTCCATGCGCTGCCCCTGTCCCCAGCATGGTCCCCCCAGCTCCTATTGGCTGGGAACTGGCAATGACAGCTGTGGGGGCAGCACTTGCGGGTGCAGGCAGCGCACGGATACATGCTGTCCACCTCCCCACAGTTGCGTGCAGAGACGTGACAGCAGCTGTCTGCTTCCGGGCGTGACGTGGGGTCGTGGCATGAAAGCAGGCAGCCTGCCTGAGCCCTGCTGTGTTACAGGCTGGCAGCTGCTTGTGGTAAGCACCTCCCCGCTGGACCCTGCACCTCACACCCCCTCCTGCACCCCAACCCCCTGCCCCAGGTCAGAATCCCCTCCTGCATCCAAACTTCCTCCCAGACCTCGCACCCCTCACCCTCTCCTGCAACCCAACACTCTGCCCCAGACTGGAGCCCCCTCCTGCACCCAAACTCCCTCCCAGAAAGAAACTAATATAACAGCTGTTCTAAGGTAAGAAGTAGGCTATTTTGAATTAACTTAACTATATTCTACATGTTTTAAGACTGAAATGTACCCACAGAATGGCTTCATGTTAATTAAAAGGCAAGTGTAGTATAGCATTAATAGCCTTGATGCCATAATTATGATCATTTTGTTTTAAATTAGGAAAAAGACTTGTATACAGGGGCTTTGCAAAATCTAATAGCCCCGAGCCCACAAGAGAGTTAATCCGGCCCTGCTTCCTGTTTTGGCATAATACTCGGGGAAACTATTCAGTGGATGCATCTTCATCTGGTTTAGGAGCAGTGCTCACACAAAAGTAGCAAGAAGGACACCAGAGACATGTCAGATTCAAACCAAGAAGTCTCAGATACAACTTAGATAATGTTTTCACCCCTCTAGTACTAAACACAGGTATGCTCAAATGGAAAAGGAAGATCTAGCAGTCACTTGGGCCTCTGAATGGCTCAGTGCCTATCTGTTCAGCTTGGATGTTAACAAAGAAACAGACCACAAGCCCTTAGTGGCATTATAGGGTTCAAAACCAATGGATGACGTTCCACTTAGGATATAAAGATTTCTACTATGGCTGATGCAATTGTCTTACATTGCTTTCCCTGGTGTGTGCTCAGTGATAGTAGCAGACACTCTGTCTCGAGCCCCAATTAAGCAGGCACCAATGAAAGGAGAAGAGACTTTAGAAAGAGATGTCAAATTCCGCATTGATTTTGTTTTGGCAGCAATTCCAGCACCTGCCAGCTGATTTCAGCAAATTAGAAATGAACAACTAAAGGATGAAACTTGCAAAAAAAAAAAAATGACTCAACTCTGCCAAAGAGGGAGGGGTTAAAGGAGTCAACTTACAACAGACCTAATACCATATTGGTAGGACTGAAATGACCTTCACAGGGCCTGCTTCTGAAAGGACAGCAGATTCTTATCCCTATGGTATTTCAGAAAAAGGTGCTCTCCAAAATCCATGAGGCACGCCAAGGTATATACAAGTGCAGGGCATGAGCACAACAATCTGTATGGTGCCCCAATCTGAAGAGGCAAATTCAGGCCTTGGTAGAGGGCTGCAAGCTATGTAATAAGGAAAAAAAACAAAAACCCCAAACCCCCACCATTGTCAGAACCATTACTCTTTACAAAGCCACCTGACAGACCTTGGCAGCAGGTAGCAATTGATTTGTTTTTCTGGAAAGGACACACATACATGATTGCAGTTGATTACTTCTCTATATATATTTACTTGGCTATACTTAGACAGACTTCACTGGCACAGAAACAAAAGTCAAAATGTCCAAGACATGGAGCTCCTGAAGTTCTCACATCAGATAATGGGTCTCAAGTTATTGCTGAAACATTCTTTGCATTTGTACAGGACTTTGATTTTGAACATTGTACTAGTAGTCCACATTACCCCCAGAGAAATGGCGAGATGGAGAAAGCAGTGCAGACTTTAAAAAGACTCCTGCAAAAGTCACTAGACACATACATAAAGAACTCCTACCATGTCAGTGAATACTGCTTGCATTTGGACTATCTCCTGCAGAACTTCTCATGGGACGACAATTAAGGATGCCTTTACCTGTGGCACCAAACCGGCTTAAACCTAAGTGGCTCATCCTGAAAGAATTTCAAACACAGGATGCTGAAATAAAAATGCGGCAGCAAGAAAACTTCACTGTTAGGTACAGAACAAAAACACTACCTGAGCTAAGACCAGGGAACAAAGCGTGGATCAAAAGTTCCCAGATTTTTGGAACTCAGCAGAAACTCCCTGATCCTACCTAGTGGAAACTCTAAAAGGAATTCTCTGGAGAAATCAGATTCATCTTCAATATTTCCCAAAACAGCAAAGATGATCTGGGACCTCCAGGTACTTTGACAAAAAGTGAGCCCCGTCCACAGGAAACTCTGCATGTAAACTCAACAGAAGCGAGAACATCATCTGGAAGACTGACCAGACCTCCTCAAAAGACTTGATCTTTAGAATACTGCTAAGGACTATTTAAATGCAACTGATGGGAGGGCATAGCATACTTTTAAGGAATTTGAAGTTTATTCTGAATTGTTGTGTGTATAAACATTGGTTTACAATTCAAGTTTTAAGCTTATATTTGGAGATACGGAGTGGTTATAGAGTTACAGAGAGAACCAGGATGTGTAGCAGAAGGGAGTGTCATAAATGTGGGAATCTCTTAGTCAGAAGGTTCACTAGTTACTGCTTAAAGTACGTCTCTTTGTGTTTATGTCTTCACACTACATCCCGTGAACACTTTCAGTTTGATGAATCAACATTTTTGATTAAGTATATTTTGTTAAAAAAACACCTTACCAGTTCTACTCCTGAGAATCTGATTTCAAGGAGAGTTGAAGGTGCTAAGCGCCTCACAGAATTGGTTCCTAATTGGTTTATCATATAGAGATTCCTCAGTTCATAGAGCTGTAACTAGGATCCTTTTGGGAATGTTATTTCATAATCTGAGCTAACCATTATGGGTAAAAGGCACAACTTCAATTTTTCTGCTGTCTTATAAACCTCTGTCATGCCAAATTACAGTATCATGTATCAGTGCTGCTAAGTTAGTAGCTATTTTGTAGTAATTAAGATCCGCTACAGAATAATAAAAGTTTTGTGACCTTTTGCCTCAGAAGTCTACCAGTGAACATACCCTCTGACTACACATTTGTCATTATGCTGGGTCCTTTTCTGCATCTCAGAAAGGAAGGTTCTAATTTAGTGTCATTATTTTGGCTAGCTAACTAGAGTTCCTATGTTAGCACTTGGTATTTAACTAATACATCAAATACTTACAGAATCTGAAGTCATCCTATTAAAAAAATTATCTAGTTATGATGGTAGCCTCCTGCTTCCCCTCTCCACCTCAGCAGCTGCATTATGAATCTAACTGCTTGGAGAAGGCTGTGGAGCGTCTTCAGCTCTACTCAGTCAGTGGGTGTTAGGGGAATTCTGTACCTTGCAGGATCATAATGGCCACATCCGGTGTCTTCATTCATTTTACAGTTAAGCGAGTAGGAAAATACATCTGTAACCAGTATTTAACACTGGTCTTTAACAATAGAACATAAGAAAATCAAGAGTAAAATGGAATTAGCAGCTATTTGGTATCATGCTCATCTATTAAATGGAAAAATTCTCCATCATGTACCTGGGCCAACAACAGTTTACTAGAGGAGAGGGTGCAAGGAACCCTTCCCTTCACAGAAGCTGCATAAGCAGTAGCTGTAATCTGGATGGTTGCACTTTCAAGGACTTGTGAAAGGTTGTTAAGGGCTATTTCAAGGACTAAAGTAATAATATTACCTAGCTCTTATGTAGCACTTTTCATCAGTAGAGCTCAAAGACCTTTCCAGAAGCAGTCATTATTCTCATTTATTTATATTACACATGGGGAAACTAGCATACAAAGAGGTGAAGTTACTTGCCCAAGGTCACCCAGCAAACCAAGGACATTGCTGAGACTAAAACACTCAAGCTCCAGAGCTCCATTCCCATGTTTTATTCACTAGACCAGCATTTCTCAAATGCAGCCACCACGGGCTTTTCTTGCAGCCACAGCCTCCTGGGAAGTGATGGGGGGGGGCAAAGCAGTGGTCCCTCCCACAGGGCCACCAGCAGGGGTTGGACCCTGCCCCCCTCTGGAGGGACAAATGCTGGAAGAGCAGGCAGCTAGTGAGTTCCCCCCTTTCCTGGGGATGGTAGGGTTAGGCTCCAGCCCTGGGGTGGCGGGCAGCAGGTTCTGGCCATGGGGGGGCTCCAACCCCCAGCTGCGGGGCTCACCTCCCCTTGCCCCTGGTCCCCGCTGCCTCCACCAGCCCATCATGTTTTCCCCCCCGCCTCCCCACTTACCCCCTACCGACCTCCCCATCCAAGGCTTAATTTGTCCCCCGACTTGCCAGACTTAGTAAGTCTGGTGCTGTGAAAAGTGATATTTGTGTTTGTGAATATCACTTTTCACAGCAGCAGACTTACTAGCTACCAAGTCTTTTTAAAAAAAGCAAACAAAAAAGCAAAAGAAAGAACAAAGACAAACAAACACAAGAACCTGCAGAGCACCTTATTTGTGTTTCTGTTCTGTCTAGGGACAGTAAAGAATAGAGACAACTATATTATTTTTATTATTGAGTCTGCAAAAAGATTCAATAAATTACAATGATTTGGACATGATGTATGTGCACATTTATTTATTTTTCCTAAAGTTAATTATTTTAGGAAAAAATTGTCAGCGCGGCCACCAGGAAGAGTTGGTGGCTGCACTTTGAGGCCACCAAAAATTTTGTTGTGAGAATCCCTGCACTAGACTATGGGCTGGCCTGCTGAGCAGGGAGGAATTTCACTCCCAAAGCACAAAAGGGGGAAGATGGCCTAAGAGGGGCAAGCATAGTTGGTAGAGGGAGCACTGATGTGCTGATACCATTGCCTGTCATGCTTGCCAGTGTGGTCTCATTTTTTCCTAGTGTTCCCCCATTTATATTTAGTCTTATACTTAGGTTGCAAGCTCTTTGGGGCAGGGATTGTCTTTTTTGTTCCGTGCTTGGACTGCATCTAGCACAAAGGGGTCCTGGTCCATGACTGAAGCTTCTAGGTGCTGTCACAATATAAATAACAATAAAAGTGTGGCTATCGCTCCATCCCACCAATGTACCCACTTACAGCTGTGGGACAGTGCTGAAGAGAGGCCATTCCACATTAATGTAGTAACTATTGCTGGCCCCCTTTCTCCTCAGAGGCATTAAAGCAAACCTTCCTAAACCTGGATACTTAAAGTTAGGCCTCTAAATCTCTGTTTAAATAAAGGCCTGATTTTTCAGGTGTGCTTTGCACCCGCAGTATAGCATAAACACAAAAAGAGCTATCGACATCCATAACCTCTTAAAAAAAGTCAGGTCACTTATTTATGTCCCTAAATATCGACTTAGGGACATAACTAGTTTAGGGCTGACATTTTGGCCCATACCTGCTCCTATAAGTTTAATATCTCCTACTATCTCTACCAGCCCAGAGCACCTACTCTGCTTCCCATCCAATATAGCTCTGGTTCCTATAACCATGATAGAGTGCACAATTTTAGTATAGTGTATATAAATATTGGAGAAATATTAGTGAGGTTTAATAAAGAAAGAACATATTCATTTCAACCTCTTCAAATGTGTATGCTAGTGACTTCATTTAAGTTTGATTTCAGCCCATGTGGAAACTCCAGCATATGCCACAAGTTATTACATTTCACTCCTTGCTTAAATGTTACTTGAATTTGTGCACTTATCAAAACACAGCTTTTCTTTCATTAAGATAGAAAACAAAACAATACATTTATTTTTTTCAAGTCAGGAAGTCCACTAAAAAGGCAATGTTGAAATAGCACTTTTCCAGTGTTGTTTCTTGGAGGGTAGTTAGAGTCAGCTCTGGGGCTGAAAAATCCTATCATGCGCAACAAAGACTGAATTCTTTAAGGGGAGTTATGAGCCAGGAGAAGTTCTTAACATACCTGACACGAGTCTTGTCAACATATTTCTTTTTAATTGTCAGTGGGCACTAGCAACAGCTTTAGCTTTTACTACACTGAGATCCTTGCAAGCTGTGTAATAATGACAGATACAAAATTTGCTGTTCTTTGATTATTGTAAAATCAGTATATAATGGAAACAGCTGCAAAATATGTTTACATATTAGTGGAAACTACTCTTGCATTATAGGATATGGCTAGTTAAATATCCTAAAACACATTTGCATAAAAGTTCTAATTAGAGACTGTTACAAAACTCATTGTTCAGAGCACCTCCTTCACAGCATAGTGGGGCATTGTAGCATCTTTGCTTCAGCTTCCCTTGGTCTTCCACAACTCCAGCCATCCACCAATGCCTTTCAGGTCGCTGCAGTGCCTTAACCCTTCAGCTAAGTCACATTTAGTTCCACCCCACCCAAGATACCAATGTCCACAGGCCTTACATTCACTTACTACTTACTTTAGGCTCACTCATATTCCTTGCCAAAAGAGGCCTAACCACTAGACCTGTTTTCCCTCTGGTCTTCCGGTGGAAAAACTCCCTTCTTTCTACTGGGTCTCGTCTTCAGCCAGCCATCTACAAAGAGCTCAAAGCCTCAGGGAAAAACAGTCAGTCCACATCCTTCCCCACTCACCCTCCTATTGCCGGGCTTGTCTTCCTTTTAAGTCCTCTACCCTGCCCAGGCGTGGCAGGATGAGGCTAATGGAACGGGGCTAGCTGGCCTGATGCCTTAATGGGCCAGGGCCGCTCTGTCACAGGGATGTGTGACTATCTTGGAGTTTTGGGGCCTGTGAAGTTTAAGGAACTTCTTCCAGACTAGACCCCTGTCTCAGTCTGGACTCACCCCTGCTTTTCCTCTCAGGTTAGTTCCTTTGTCCTTTCAGGTACTTTCAGCAGTCTTTCTTCATGAGTAGGCAATGGAGAAGAGTCCTATTTGCCTTCCTCCCCAGCCTTAAATACTAGTGACAGAAGGCAGGAATCTTTTGTTTCCCAAACTTGACCTCCCCCTCCTGCTAGTGGAAAATTACTAGAAGTCCAAGATAGTGTTTAGTACCAGGTGACAGGACCACCTGACCAAGTAGTATCACAGCTATGTTCCAGGACGACTCTCAGGCAGGAGAGAGATTAGTAACTTCACAGTCTTGTTGTTTCTTCCTAACAGCCCATCAAGGCTGATGGCATGTTGTCTGTTGGGTGTCTCCCAAATACACACACAGTTGTAATTGTTATATAATTCATATTTCTAACTTTAGATACAGAAATGATACATGCATACAAATTGGATACTTACATTCAGTAACTTATAACCTATCCAACAATACCTTACATGAGCCATCTTGCATAAAGTATATCTTAGTTATGACATATTCATATCATAACCATATTTCTATGAAGAATATGGGGTGTAACGTCACACTCTCAACTGAGCAAAGTATGAAATTTTGGCATTCCTCTTTTCAGTATTGCGGAATAACCCTGTTCAGAAGATGTTCAGGGGAAATCTGCTCACAATGCCCTGTCATTATGGTTCCACTGTAGCTCTGCTGACAAGGATTGCTGTGGGGCCTTGTAAGGGGTATGGAGGCACAGGGCCTTTGTGAGGAGAGACTTGGCCCTTGGTGTATCCCCAGACAGCTTCATGGATCTCAAGGGATCCACACGTGTTGGGGACTAAACCCCACTGCTTATTCCAGAGGTGAGGGAGGGGACCTCAGAACTCATTGCTCCCAAGAGAAAAATCTACTGGATGTCTCAGAAAAGACTTATGGACATAAGGTTTATGGACTTTCCTGCCCCTTATGTGGTTCCCCTTGCCAAATGTGTGTGTGTGTGAGAGATGGGGGAAGGGTATACAAACAGACACGTCAGGAAGCATTGTGCAGGATGCAGAAAAGGAAAACTTACCACAACGAAAAGAGAAACACCAGATATCACCCTCTCCCTTTGGATATGATCACTGCCTCAGTTTCCCTTCATTTGATGGGTAGTTTATTTGTCTAGCCAAACTGAAATTCCAAATCAATGTCCAAACCTTCATTCAGTCTCTCACCCTGCATCACAATCACTGAGTGGGTTTTTATTGAACTTCAGCTATCTCTGGGGTATAACAGAACATCTCTGCAGACCCCTCAGAGCCCATACTCTCCCTCTTCTGTGAAACATCAACAGTGAAGTGGGCATAAGGCCTGACCAAAACTCTTCCTGACTCTCTTCCCAGTGAGGCTAGTTCCTATGCTCTACCACAATCTTTCAATTCTTCTCTCAGCCAAGCAACACCCCTTACCTTATCTAGCCCTCTGGCTGTTTTTTAGGCCCTTTGTTGGACCTTTTCACCAGCTTCTTCAAAAGGCTCTTCTTGGTTTTCCCAGGGCCTTGGACTGGAAAGAGACAGAGCCACTGCCCCTTTCCTAGACAACCTCATAGCATATTGACTCAGAGCAAGTCTTCCTCCTTTCCCATTTTCCTCCTGTTCTGTGAGACGGGCTATTTTTTTCCAGTACCCTGTGCTTTGCCACTAACTCTCCTCAGACCTATGAATTACCACTGCCAAAATTCCCTTGTGCTGGGTCCATAGCCTTGCCTAAAAAGGCCAGCTTTCCCTGTTACAAATAAACAAGGCTTCTTGGTGTGACAAGGGAGAATACAGAGTAAATGGGGTCTGTCCAGCAATGGAAGCACATGCAGGACAAATAAGAGAAATAGACATTCATTACTGGGAGCACTTTGTGCCAGTAGAATGCTGCAAAACAACCAGAATGCAGCCCTAGATCATGAACTTTTGTTTTTACAAATATATTTATCAATCTACAGTATATTGCTTCTGTTTTTTAAAAGGGGCATTTTCCTTTAAACCATGCTTGTTCGCTTGGCTGCTTTTCCCAAAATACAAACTGATTATAAGATGTGAGCGAAATGTCTATTCAGCAATGGAGTTTCTGAACTCTTGTTGGATTAAAATAAACATTGCTGTGTCTAGTCACAACTGTATTATATGAATGGTGCTCAGATGTGGAACTTATTTTCCACCTGCTTTAAGTGCATTGATTGCCAACAAAAAGCAATGTAAGTTGAATGTGGTATCTGAGATGAGGAAAATGTAATACATAGTTCCATATATATTTTTAGCTGACGCTAGAAACTAAATAATGTGGAGGATTGCAGATTAATTTTCATCTGTGTTGCATGCCTGGCCCATTTTAGGGCTAAACTGTAACATTTAATATGAACATTTTATTTGAGATACACAAAAGTTGCAACTTATTAAAAATGTCATTACAGAGATATTGGAATCCAAAACTTTTATCTCATTCCTAAAGCATTTTAGGAAGATTTGAGTAACTTCAAGATAAAAATATACTTGTTAAATCTACTTTTCATATCTCTTTATGTTCCAGCTATTGAAAATAAAATTGTAAGTGAATTTAGTTCTGGTGAAAAGTGCCAGTCTGCTACTAATGGAAAGTGAAAGTGTCTTCTTATCCATTATCCAGGTACTGGATGAGCAGCAGCAGTGCCAGCTTTTCTGTGCTCACCCACCAATGTGCTCAAACCATGATGTGGAAGTATCACCTCTGAAAGGGTACATCAGTCAACATGTCCATTCAACCCTTGCTAGTAGAAGCAATAGTAATAGAAATCCTAGAAATGTAGGGCTGGAAAGGACCTTGAGAATTCATCTAGTTCATTCCATCACACTGAGGAAGAACTTACTAGACCATCCCTGACAGGTGTTTTTCTAACCTGTTCTTAAAAAACATTCAATGACAGAGATTTCACAAACTCCCATGGTAACCTATTCCAGTACTTAATTACCATTATAGTTAGAAAGTTTTTCCTAATATCTAACCTAAACCTTCCTTGCTTCAGATTAGGTTGATTATTTCTTGTCCTACCCTACAATTGATCATCATCCTCTTTATAACAGCCCTTAACATATTTGAAGAATGTTATCAGGTTCCCCTTCCACCCAGTCTTCTCTTCGCATGACTAAACATGTCCATTTTAAAAACCTTTCTCCTATGTCAGGTTTTCTAAACCTTTTAACATTTGTGTTGCCCTCTCTCCAATTTGCCCACATCTTTCTTAAAGTGTGGCACCCAAAACGAGGCACAGTACTCCATCTGAGACCTTGCTAGTGCCAGGTAGAGTTAAACAATTACCCCTCATATCTTATGCACAATGACATACATCCCAAAATGATATTAGTCTTTTTTGCAGCTACATCGTGTTATTGGATCATATTCAATATGTGATCCACTATAACTCCCAAATCCTTTTCTGCAATACTACTGCCCAACCAGGTATTCCCCATAGTGTATTTGATTTTTCCTTGACAAATGAAGTACTTCACACTTGTCATAATCAAATGTCATCTTGTTGATTTCAGACCAATTCTCCAATTTATCAATGTCTTTTTGAATTCTAACTCTAGAATTCAAAATCCTTGCAACACCTTCCAGCTTGGTGTCATATTCCTCCTATTCATATGCATGTATCATTCTTGTATCTGAAGCTAAAATATGAAGTATAACTCTGAGGTTCTATTGTAATTATGCAAAGTGTGGGCCATTAATGGTGGTTTAGAATCTTGATGGCTCCCATTAACTAGGACAATTGGTTGTAAATGGTTTATTTACCTGCAAACCTTCCTGTGTATGTGTGGGCCAACCCAGGAAGAATGGAGGCTGGGGGGGGTCTTACAGTGACATGTGACCATGCCACATGATACTGGAATCCATCTTAATCCTTGTACTTTTCCATTGATGAGGTGGGGGTGGGAACAAGCACAGACAAAGATTCCTGCCTTGTGCCAAAGCTATAAAAAGAGGTGGAGCAGGACAAAGGGGGCTGCTAGTCATGAGAAAACCCCTGCTTACCACCTGAGATGTCTGCTGGAACTAACAAGGACTGTACCAGGGCCCAGACTAGGAAGGAGTCTAGTCTGTGAAAGAAGCTTATTGGAACTTCTCTGAGGGTGAGATATGACCTGTAATCAGTTTCTTAATGTATTAGGCTTAGATTTGCATATTTTTGCTTTATTTTGCTTGATGACTTACTTTGTCATTACTTGAAAGCACATAAATCCTACTTTTTATACTTAATAAAATCACTTTTGTTCATTAATAAACCCAGAGTAAATGATTAATACCTGGGGGAGCAAACAGCTGTGCATATCTCTCTATCAGTGTTATAGAAGGCAGACAGTTTATGAATGTACCCTGTATAAGCTTTATACAGTGTAAAACGGATTTATTTGGTGTTCAGGCTCCCAGAAAGGCTGAACACTGGGCTCTGGGAAAGTCCCTGTTAACTGATAAGCTGCTGGGCTGAGTGAATCTCAGTTTCAGTGAACTGCAGAGGAGCATGGCCCAACCTCTGGATCTTTGCTGGAGCTGACTGGAGTGTCTAACTCAGCAAGACAGGAGTGGAGGTGCCCTGTTCTGACAGGAGGGTTGTTCTCAGTGATATCCCAGCTCATTGAGTGACAGTCTTGAAGGGAGTCTCTATGACCAAACCCATCTCACAATATTTTCTTAATAGCATTTAACAAATCTTTTCTCTATCCTGAATGTTACCCCCACCCCCCGCCCACACACACACTATAATACAATGTAACTGAAATAATAAAGCCTGTGGTTGGATCCACTACTAATCGGAGAAATGGAATGTAATAAAAAGCTATCCAGGAGTAATGCCATCAGAATAACTATGAAAACTATGACAGGAGTGTTATATGTGGTGTAGGATCTAATATCCTGGATGTTGACATAACCTTGACAAATAGTTTTGTCTGTGTTTTGCTGTTTAACAGATAAGAAAAAATACACCTTTGAAACGGTTACACTGTTGCATTATATTATTCTATATAGTATTCAGATTTCACCTTAACATTATTGGTCAGATTCTCCTCTGAGTTTATATTGGCATAACTCCGTTGGCTTTGGTGGAACTACTCATGGGCTTAAAATTAGAGATGTGCTTAAGTGCTTTCGGATTGGCACCCTAGTTGATCTGGATCTAGTCCATCTAGAAGAAGGAAGAATTCTTCAGTCCCCTCCTGTTACTTAGGTAACAATGAAAATCAAGCTTTTAAAGTGTCCAGAACAATTGAAAAAGCATTTGTACCCCTCAACACAATACATAAACATGGGACTCTGTCATATTTAGTAAGCACCCAGAGATGAGGTTTGTCAGGAGACAAAGCAGAGCAGTTCTTTTAACAAGTTCATTCTGAGTCTGCTTATGCTTCTGGAATTTTTAGTTCACATTGGTCCTTTCCAAACTAGGTAAAGAACTGACAGGTTTTCCAAACTGAGCTATTTTCTTAGTCCAGACTAACTCTTGGTTAGGATCAGAAATTTAACACAAGAATTAGCATAGACACTGCAACACTAACATATCATTTCATTTGCACAGTCACTCTCCTAATAGCAACTTGTTACTTATCCTTATCCTTACCCAGTGGTGAGTTTTTTAAGCTTTAAAGATTGCTGAGGAAAACATGTCACTACAAACATGAATTTTCCTGTGAAAACAAGCATTTCAAGCTACAACAGTCATGGATGGTGTAGTTCCTGCCTCTCAGGATTTAAAAGCCTGGCTGTTATGTGAAAAGTCTGCATGGAACTTTGAAACTGCTGGATATTTAAAGAGACACAACTACAACTGCTAACCGTTCATGAAAAAAAAAGCAGCTCTGTAATGATTTTAAACTCAAAAGCATCTTTCCTATGGAAGTTTTTTAATATCAATATTAGTAAAACTGCATTAAGTTTCTGCTATAATGATAAAACATAGTTTAGTTTCATTAGTTCTGATGGCAGCATATTTTTGGCCATAAGCTTGTCTAACTTTTATGCAACTATAATATTTAGAAATAGCTTTAACAGAAATAATTAATGTAGACTAAAAACATGGCCACATACATAATCTATTTGTGTGATATAGCACATTACTTGGTGTCTCAGGCAGTAACTCCATTCTTTTCAATAGATTTGATGTGCGTCAATGCCATCTGCTGCCTTGGAAGTGAACTCATATCACTATTGCAGATGAATGCATGTGTGAGTAATGAGAAGCCTACATTGTACTTTCTGTGCCTTTTCTTCAGTTTGTGTTGCTTATGCCATCGATGCAGCTTTGACCTGTGTTTTCTTATTATCAGAATGTGCAATTTTTCCAAAGCAAGGCAGAAATGTAACAAATTACTCTACAAAAAAGAAATATACAATTGTTAAACTTAGATCTATATGTAGACGTCCATATAATTTATTGTGTGACAGCAGTTTATATTATGTGAAAATGTTCACGGTTAAGGCTGTTTCGGATTAAGACAAATGATGCTTGATAAGTCTTCTATGAAAAAGGTATTTATTTTTTTCCTCAAGTATTTTATGCTTCTCTTTCACTTCTTGCAGCACTTGGCTGACAATTCCATTAATTCTTCGAGGTTAGGTATTAAATCTGGAATATATATTGTTTTCATAATTTAAGGGTATCAGTAATAGTCAATAAAAAGTATGTCAGAAATCATGAAATCCAAAAATGTAGATTCTTCAACATATTCTGAAATCTGAGGATTCTGCCCCTGGCATTTGACACTTTTCTTAACCTTCTGTAATCTTTTGTAGTTGGACTAGGACAAAGAAGTAAAACATGGGACTTTTATCAGTCCCAAACGAACCCCAAAGTCTGGAAGGCAACCTGCAAGAAAATTGGAGGAGGTAGTTGCAGAGTTTCTGTATACTTATGGAAGCAGGTGGTATTGCAGAGAAATTGGCAAGGTTGAAATCCTTCACACTCCTATTTGTGGAGGCCACAGACACATTGGAGATCTACAATACATTCCAGCGGGGGCATGAAAGGAACTGCCAAATGACGGACAAAATTGTTTAAACAATTCAAATTACTGCGAGCCCCTGAGGAATGTGATTTAAGAGAGGTACATTTTTTTATAAGAAATAAGCTACCAAGTGAGATTTTTGAACATTAAGTTACAGAACTGCATGTTAATGCTGAGCCATGTGATTTTCAGTGATGGAGACTGGTCTTTCTGGTAAAACCAATAACCAGGTTAAAGCAAGATGGACAATTGTCTTGAAGAAGGAGAGCCCCCAACCCATGTGAAGTATATCTGTGCACAACTTATACATTTATAAATTTATCTTTGAAACTCCCTTGAGTGGTAGGGTGGGATTATCTTTTACAAATAGAGAACTGAGGCACAGAGATGATGGGATTTACCACAAGTTACACAGGAAGTTAGTGGCAGAGACAGGAAAAGAACTCAGCTAACTTGAATTCCATTCCAGTTATTTAATCGTGACCCTGTGTTTCTTCTCAATACATTCCTGTTTGGGTCAGATATACTGCAGGAATCCACCCCAACCAGGATGTGCAGGCACATGCACATAATTTTAAGGTTTACAGAACTTTTATAAAAGTGCGTTTTTATTTATTTGAGGGGAGAATATTCAGGCTTGTTTGGTTTTTTTTCATCTTGGCTTATCCCAATACTCTGGTTGATCCTGAAGCCCTTACCTACATGAGTAGTTCTATTGACTTTTTGCAGTACCGGACCCTCTGATTCTGGCCTCTTGATCTTATTAGATAGGTTTTCTGTATAACAGTTGAAGCAAAGACAAGTGTCAGCATCCTGATCGTGTGAGTATTGATTTAATTTTGAACAAAGTGTCAAAGCAAGTGCAATCTACCTTTGATCGACAGACCTCACCTCCAAGACGCTTTTTTGATTTGTGGTTAAAATAGTACAGCTATGCTTACCAAATGTGATTCCTGTCATCTCAGCCATGGAGTTTAAGCAATTAATTAAAGATGATGAATGCCTTTTCTAAATTTGGATAGATGAAACTGAGGTAATGCACTTATAAGAATAGCCACATTCACTACTTCCCCTCCTGCTATCTCCACTTTTCAATCCTCTGCTTTACCATCCCCACTGTATCTTTCCTTGTGGTTGTCTTAAAGGCTTTTCCTGTGTGACCCCTTATACTTAGACTTCTCCTTCTCTGCTGAGCTAGATTATACCCCTCTCCTCATCATAAACCCATTTCTTCCTCTAAATCTTTCATTTGTGATCCCTCAAAATTGTCTGCCCCAAGTCAAGGTGCTCATCATTACGATTCATGTATTTAAACTGTATTTACACTGCCTAGTTTAGCTAGTTAGTGTGACTTCCTGAGGTCTGAAACTGTGCCTTCCTTTATGCTTATTCAGCAGCCACTAAATATACTGATGGTGATCAGTGTAAAAATATGATGATTTAGTATTTTTGAGCATGTAGCCCATAGAACAAGTAAAGACACGGGGTGAAATCCCTGCCTGTAGCAGGGTGGTCCCCTGATCCTGCCCAGTGGTGAGCTTTTGCCGGTTCGCACCGGTTCGCGCGATCCGGTTGTTAAATTTAGCAGCCATTTTAGAACCGGTTGTTCCAGGACAACCAGTTCTATAAGGGCTGCAAAATTTAACAAAAGCTCTGGCCCAAGCTCTCCTCCTCCGCCCCCTTTCTCCTCCCCCTGCCCTGCTTTCCGCGAATCAGATGTTCGCGGGAAGCCTGAACAAGCAGCAGGCAGGCAGGCAGGCAGGCAGGTAAGCTGGGGAGGGGAAGTGCGGCTCCGTGGCGCGGCCTGGCTTGGCTCCTGCCCCGGGATCCGCAGCAGGGGCTCCTGCCACCCCGGGGTCCGGCCGGCGCGCGGCGGGGGCTCCTGCCGCCGGTCCGGGGTCCAGGCTGCGCGCGGCGGGGGCTCCTGCCGCCGGTCCGGGGTCCGGGCAGTGCGCGGCGGGGCCTCCTGCCGGTCCGGGTCCGGGCGGCGCGGCGGGGCCTCCTGCCGGTCCAGGGTCCGGGCGGCGCGGCGGGGCGGGGCAGGGCCTCCTGCCGGTCCGGGGTCCGGGCGGCACGCGGCAGGGCGGGGCAGGGCCTCCTGCCGGTCCGGGCAGCGCGGCGGGGCACGGCGGGGGCTCCTGCTGGTCCAGGGTCTGGGCGGGGCGGCGGGGCGCAGCGGGGGCTCGGCTCCTGCCCCGGCATCCGGGCCCCAGCCCCAGCCCAGCTGGGCCCCCATCTCCAGGCAGCAAGGTAAGGGGAGCAGGGAGGGCATGTTGGATAGAGCCTGTATGGGGTAGGGGTCCTGGGAGGCCATCGAGAATGAGAGGAGGGGTTGAGTGGGGCGGCAAGGGGCAGTCAGGGGACAGGGAAGGGGGGGATGGGTCAGGGGTCCCGGGGGTGTGTGTGTCAAGGAACATGAGGGGTTGGATGGGGCACGACCCACCCCCCGGGGGGGGGGAGGAGGGAACCGGTTGTTAATATTTTGGCAGCTCATCACTGATCCTGCCCTGAAGGGCTACAAACAGTCCTAGGAGGGGGCTGTGGCTGGAGAAAGCAGCTTTTAGGCTGGGCTGATTGGGGAAAGTGGCTGCAGCTGGGGCCAAACCCCAAACAGACTCAGCTGGCCCTATAAAGGCAGAGAAGCCAGGGGCAGATGAGAGTCTTCCTCTGCCTGTAGAGGGAGAAGGGCCTGGCTGCAGGGAGCTGAACATAGAGTACCTGAGTGAAGCAGGGCTGGGGAGCTCCAGCCTGGAAAGCCCCAGGCTGCAGCCTAGTATTGGGCCAACAGGTACTGGTGGTTGCAGGGGGCAGCACCCCATGTATAAGGGCACCGGGCCCAGGGAGGGACACAGAGGCCAGAGGACAGGCAGATCACCAGCCTGCAGAGGATGCTCCAGAGCTGGAATGAGCTAATTCCCAGGAGTCACCAGCAGGAGGTGCCGCAGGGGTGAGTCGGCTCGTCTACACTGCCCCATTGAAATCAGTGGCAAAGCTCTGATTGACTTCAGTACTGCCAGGATTTCATTCCTGGTCTTTTTGCTGAGGAGCATAGAGGCTATATCTAATGTCAAACAACAAATGAAGTTCTTAAACAAGCAAGAAAGGAACCAGAAAGACAATGTGATGATAAGATCACATGATTATTCAATCATTCATGTACATATCTTGATTTTTCCTATAATGTTGTACGGATGAACACTAAGTTTATTAATATTAAGGCAGAGCAGTGAAAAGAGTTACTTCAAACAATGAAGAAACCAATGCACTTAATTACACTGAATATCTCTACCTAGCTATATTCTTACATATTACCCATCGCCATAATACCCGAATGCCTGCTGTAACCCCTGAAATAGAAAGTGGTATTATAAAATGATGTATTCTTACAATTTATAGAAGAATTGTAAATGTAATTTATAAAAGAAGTGTATAGAAGAATTAGGAGACTTTCACTCCTGTATTTGTGACTAACGAGTGTTTCTCATGCAACCCTTCTGCCATGTGCTGTCAGCAGTAACAACCACCATGTTCATTATCTAGGGATTCCTCTTAACATTACCAAACAGAATTGGCTCAAACCCCCACAAAGAAATTCGGGAAAACTAAACACCTGGGTGCCCCTATGGGTATGTCTACACTGTGTTTAAAATCTGTGGCCACGATACTTAAGCCTGGTCTACACTACGCGTTTAAACTGGTTTTAGGAGCATAAAACCGATTTAACGCCACACCCGTCCACACTAAGAGGCCCTTTATATCGGTATAAAGGGCTCTTTAAACCGGTTTCTGTACTCCTCCCTAACGAGAGGAGTAGCGCTATTATCGGTATTACCATATCAGATTGGGGTTAGTGTGGTCGCAGATCGATGGTATTGGCCTCCGGGCGGTATCCCACAGTGCACCACTGACTGCTCTGGACAGCAATCTGAACTCGGATGCAGTGGCCAGGTAGACAGGAAAAGCCCCGCGAACTTTTGAATATTTCCTGTTTGCCCAGCGTGGAGCTCCGATCAGCACGGGTGGTGATGCAGTTAAAAATCAAAAGAAAGAAAGAGCTCCCGCATGGACGATGCGGACGTGATCGCTGTAAGGGCAGGCAAATCTGTTCTATCAGCACTCCGTTACAGAAGACGAAATTCAAAATCATTTTTTAAATATCTCCCAACAGATGCCATAGCAGGGACTCAGCGCACTGCTGCGTGACAAGCGTAACGGAAAGCCAAAGAATCAAATGGACGCTCATGGACTGGAGGACTCAAGCTATCCCACAGTTCCTGCAGTCTCTGAAAAGCATTTGCATTCTTGGCTGAGCTCCAAATGCTTCTAGGGTCAAAAACAGTGTCCGCGGTGGGTCAGGGCATAGCTAGGCAATTTACGCACCCCCCCACCCACCCCCCAGAAGTGAAAGGGAAAACAATCCTCTCTTGACTCTTTTACATGTCACCCTATCTTTACTGAATGCTGCAGATAGACGCGATGGTGCAGCACTCAACACCAACATCCTTGCTCCCCCACGCTATGGATGGCTGATGGTACAAAATGACTGGTATCCGTCCTCATCATCAGCCTATTGGCACATGGGGCAGTGCAAAAGGACTGGTAACCATGCTGACTAGCATCTGTTAGGTCGATCAAGGGCGCCTGGTCCTAATTTTTCCTGGTAGATGGTACAGTATGGCTGATAACCATCGTCATCATAGCAACAGGGGGCTGAGCTCCATCAGCCCCCACCCTTCATGTGTAAAGAAAAGATTCAATTGCCCCTGAACTAGCAGAGGGATGCTGGGCTCCTCTCCTACACACTCCTTACTGTCCTGTCTGGACTATCATAGCAGCTGGAGGCTGCCTTCCACTCATATCTCACTAAGAAGTCACTGTGTCTTATTCCTGCATTCTTTATTACTTCATCACACAAGTGGGGGGACAATGCTACGGTAGCCCAGGAAGGCTGAGGGAAGAATGGAATCAACAGGTGGGGTTGTTGCAGGAGCACCCCCTGTGAATAGAATACAGCTCATAATTTCTGCAGGATCTGACACAGAGCAGCTGTGCTCTCTGGTTCTCTGATACAGTGGTTCTCTAGTACACTTGCCCATATTCTAGGCAGGACTGATTCTATCTTTAGATACCAAAAAGGAGGGATTGACTCAGGGAGTCATTCCCAATTTTTGCTTTTGCGCCCCTGGCTGCTCGGCCAGGGGCACTTATGACAGCACCAAATGGTGCAGTGCAAAAGGACAGGTAACCATGCCCATCTTATTACCATCTTATTACCAATTTATGGTATGGTAGATGGTACAATATGGCTGATAACCATCTCTGCTATCATGCAAAAGCAAAAGCATGCTGCTGTGTAGCGCTGCTGAATCGCCTCTGTGAGCGGCATCTAGTACACATACGGTGACAGTCACAAAAGGCGAAACAGGCTCCATGATTGCCATGCTATGGCATCTTCCAGGGCAATCCAGGGAAAAAAGGCATGAAATGCTTGTCTGCCGTTGCTTTCCCAGCGGAAGGAGTGACTGACGACATTTACCCAGAACCACCCGCGACAATGATTTTTGCCGCATCAGGCACTGGGATCTCAACCCGGAAATTCAAAGGGGCGGGGGAGGCTGCGGGAACTATGGGATAGCTACGGAATAGCTACCCACAGTGCAATGCTCCAGAAATCGACGCTAGCCTCGGACCGTGGACACACACCACCGATTTAATGTGTTTAGTGTGGCCGCGCACACTCGATTTTATAAAATCTGTTTTGTTAAACCGGTTTATGTAAATTCGGAATAATCCCGTAGTGTAGACGTACCCTTAGAGCCTAGGTCTACAGACTCAGGCTTGCAGGACGGTGCATAAACAGCTGCAGTGATGTTCAGCCTAGGGCTGGTGCTCAGGCTCTGAAGCTGGGGTAATTAGGTGGGCTTCAGAGCCCGAGCCTGAACATCTACATGGCTGTTTTTAGCACTGTAGTGTGAGCTGCACAATCCTGACTTGGTAGACCTGGGCTCCCAGACTTGCTGCTGCAGGTTTTAAAATGCAGCATAGACACCCAGAGAGGGCTGGGGAGGGATAGCTCAGTGGTTTGAGCATTGGCCTGCTAAACCCAGGGTTGTGAGTTCAATCCTTGAGGAGGCCACTTAGGGAGCTGGGGCAAAAAATTGGTCCTGCTAGTGAAGGCAGGGGGCTGGACTAAATGACCTTTCAAGGTCCCTTCCAGTTCTAGGAGATTGGTATATCTCCTATTATTACCTAAATACTTCCCCACTCATGAGCGTTGAGTCTGTGTATAATGAAAGCAAACCTATATTAAAAGGGAGAGATAACTCCACTCCCCGTCCCCTCCACTGCACCCCACTCACAGTTGGTTGTCCAAAGTCTGCAAAGTCCTGGAATTCATATGTGTTCACCTCCCACCCCTGAAGTGGAGTTGAGCAATCCCTCGCCTCTGCTTGCCTCTGTCATGGCCACCTGTGCTGCTGCTCACACACCGCTGCCTCTGGGGTGATGCTTTGTTCTGAGATTGCACCACTCAGTGCAGTTCTTAGTGATTTCAGCTCGCAGTGATATCAACAGGTAATGGGCAACCTCACTGCTACTATATCCTCTGTGTTGTCTTTCACAACACTGTCCCCACACCAGGTCAAAGCTTCAGCCCCCTAGAGTTGCTCATTAGTGATTTCAGCTCTAGTGATCACTGAGCAGAAACAAAGACTCTCAATTGAGTCATAAGAACACAAGAATGGCCATACTGGGTCAGACCAATGGTCCATCTAGCCCAGTATCCTGTCTTCTGAGACTGGCCCACACCAGATTTTCAGAGGGAGTGAAAAGAGACCATCCAATTTACTGAGTGATCCATCCCCTCTTGTCCAGTCACAGCTTCTGGCAGTCAGGTTTAGGGTCACCCACAATATAGGGTTACGTCCCTGACCATCTTGACTAATTGCCATTGATGAAGCTATTATCCATGAACGTATTCAATTCTTGTGAACCCAGTTTATACATTTGTCTTCCACAACATCCCCTGGCATCAAGTTCCACAGGTTGATTGTGTGTTTTGTGAAGAAATACTTCCTTATGTTTGTTTCAAACCTGCTGCCTCTTAATTTCATTTGGTGATCCCTGATTCATGTGTTATGTGAAGGGCTAAATAACCCTTCCTTATTTACTTTCTTCATACCATTCATGATTTTATAGACCTCTATCATATCCCCTCTTAATCATCTCTTTTCCAGGCTGAACACTCCCAGTCTTTTAAATCTCTCCTCCAATGGAAGCTGTTCCATGCCACTGATCAGTTTTGTTGCCCTTCTCTGTGCTTTTTCCAATTCAAATTTCTTTTTTATTTTCTGAGATGGGGTCACCAAAACTGTAATCAGTATTCTAGGTGTGGCTCTACCATGGATCTATATAGTGGTATTAAGATAGTTTCTGTCTTATTATCTATCCTTTTCCTAACAGTTCCTGATGTTCTGTTAGTCTGATCAGCTCTATATTGAAAGAGGGGGAGGTTCAAATGGTATCTATGATTCTTCAAACAATTCCAGACCACTGGGTAGGAACACCTGTCTCCACCCTCTCTAACTTTCACTTGGATTTTACATTATTACCCCCTGTGCAGTGAATGAGATTACAGTTATGGTGACACCCTCAGGGACTATTAATTACAGTTCTGCCTCTCTTTAGTCGTACAGTAAGGATAATAACATTTAATTACCCCTGAGTCCAAGACTAAGGTGAATTTTAACCCAGCACAGACAAAATTGATCACTTTGGCAAAGAAGGTCTCTCTGCTGATCATCTAGGCAAAGTAGGTATGTCTATGGAAATACAGTTGGATCATGTCGTCTTTTCCCCCAGTTCATCAGTAGAGGGCAGGGGAGAGCCCATTCAGACCCTGCTTATACTTGTGTTCACTGAAGGCAGAAGAGACTCCAGTGCACAGAATCCCAGTGAGATAGAGCTATGGGCTTGAATGTATCATATAGAGGACTAAGTTCTCCTACAAACTGTATAGTAGATCTTTAGATGTCTAAGTAACACTCCCTATATGCACCAAACTCCCACTGACTGTACACAAATGCAGATGCACATATGAACACAGGGGCAGCCAAACAGACATCAAGAGATTCATCACGTAGATCAAAGAGAAAAGTTTAAAATATGCAGATTTATGGTCAAAATAGTTTCAAAGCTGGGCTAATTTCATCCCTGGTGTAGCTCCTTTGACTTCAGTAGAGTTACACTGGCTTCAACAAAGGCTGAATTTGGTCCTACATTTTTCACTCTTTCTTCACAGCAACCATAAAGCTCACTCTGGCGTTGAATCATTGTGTGAATTTCAAATTCATTTTAACTTTACAGCTAATGTGTTTTTATAGCAACACTTATCTTCAAAGTGCACTTATCTCCAAAAGCTAGTTTTGAAAGCCAAGCCAAAATGCATCTCTTTCCCACCTCTGTCCCCATCAGCAGGAGTAGTGCCATATACAGACAGAGAAAACCTACCTACCTGCTCCACCTCCAACATGTCTTGAATGCATTTTTACCTTTATTTGGTGCTTTGGCTGCTATAAACTGCATTGTTGCCTGGAAAAGGTTAAAAAACTAAATGCATGAATGTAATTCAAAAACGTATCCCTTATTCTGAGCACTTATTTCATGACCTAAAATGAAAGATTAAAGCAATTACTCTGAGCATGCTTTATAGGGTCTAATATAAAAGAGGCTTGACTAATAGATCTGTAAAAGAATAGTCCCAGCTGCGTTGGTAGTGGAGGATGCCGTTCCTTATGGGAAACAGGAATAAATTTGGTTTTTAATACCTGGGTGGGCAGAACTGGGAAATAGTTTGGAGATAACGGTAAGCAAGCTAACTACCTTTAGTCTATAAACTATAATAAAACTACCTTACTGTCTGTCCAATGAGTTGTGCCGACTTACTGCAAAATAACAATCCCAGGCCTCCCCCTCCTCTGCTTGGGAAAACTGGACTACGGGGGACAAAAGTACAATGAAAGAAGAAGAGGTTTTTTTTCTTTTAAAGTAGAAAGTTATAAGGAAATAGGTTTTATGGGGGAAGGAAATTCAGTCCCTGTTCACTAAGTCATCTCCTCAGATATTTTCCCAGAGCCTTTTTCTTTCAGGAATTGTGTAGTACCTGTAGGAGGCTAATTGGCCAGAATCATAATTATTTATTTATTTTTGGTGTGTGGGGGAGAAAGAGGCTGCAGCAAGGATTCATTTGGCCCAATTTTTAAAATACACAATACACATCTATTTCTGTCAAGGGCAACACCCCAGGACTTGATGATTGGATTTGTAGGTTGCTTATGGCTGGAATATAATTGTGAACTTATTCCATTTATACCAGACATCTGAGGTCAGGGAAAACATGAACTTTGTGGATAGAGAAATATTTGCTTAGTACATTGGTTAATCCAGAATCTGTTTTATAATCCCTTTTCTTTTTTGTGAGATGGTTTTTTCTTCTCCTTTTCAATTTTGATACACTTGCTTCTCTTCCATTTCTCTCATACTCTCTTTTCCTATTATATCACTTTTGCAATAATAAACTGTGGTGAATGTGAAGCTGTGGGGTGTCTCTCTGGAGTTCTTCCTTTGAAGGGCAGCTAGTGTCAATAGGATTTCTGAGAAAGGACCTGAAAGCCCTCAGTTGTGGTCTATTACATGGGGTGGAAGAACATTTCCAGCTGGCAAACTGAATGCCCTTCCTCTCATATTGCTCCCTAGCACTGGGTCATCTAGAAAACTTGTCACCCAAACCTTCCTCAACATTAAAGCAGGTAGCTGGTTTTGACTCTTTTTCCAGTAAATGGAATTTCTTTTGGTCTTCTTTCCTAACCTTCCTAAACTTCAGGGTTTGCAGTTAATTCAAGGTTAATATGTCTAATTTCACCCAAACATAATGAGGATATGATCATCGTCAGGCCAGAGTTTACAAGATATTTGGGTGCCTAACTCCCTAATCTGGCCCTAATTCAAAAATATTAATGCTGATCACTTAGTTCTATATGCTCTTCTCCACTGCTTAGTCCAGAAGAGTGAAAAACAACCCAGATCTCATGGAAAAGAGGCTAAGATGAGGAGAGGCTGAGGAAACTGGGATTGTTTAGCCTGCAGAAGAGAAGAATGAGGGGGGATTTGATAGCTGCTTTCAGCTACCTGAAAAGGGGTTGCAAAGAGGATGGATCTAGACTGTTCTCAGTGGTAGCAGATGACGGGACAAGGAGTAATGGTCTCAAGTTGCAGTGGAGGAGTTTAGGTTGGATATTAGGAAAAACTCTTTTACTAGGAGGGTGGTGAAGCACTGGAATGGGTTACCTAGGGAGGTGGTGGAATCTCCTTCCTTAGAGGTTTTTAAGGTCAGGTTTGACAAAGCCCTGGCTGAGGTGATTTAGTTGGGAATTGGTCCTGCTTTGAGCAGGTGGTTGGACTGGATGACCCCCTGAGAACCCTTCCAACCCTGATATTCTATGATTCTTTGATAATGCAAGAGGCTATACATAGGAAAACTGGAGCTTTGTGATATGTTCCCCACAACACTTAGCACAAATGTCCTTTGTGCAGAAACTCATCATGGCTCATTAGCTGCAAACTAAACAGCGGAGTAGCCAAAGAGCAAGAGAAGGAGATGAGAAGCAGCTGTTCTGTGTGAATATTCTTTTATGTGGACTAATGTCTACATTAAAAAAAAACAGCTTGGAGGGACCACTGCTGCCACTGCTGAATCTGTATGTGCACATTCACAGAGTGTGTGGCCAAGTGGCATGGGGAAGGGGAGACTCAGTGAATGTCTGACCATGTAGCCAGGGACTAGGGGCTAGGATATTCAGTGGAACCCTGGTTCTCTGCATCTACTGCACAGCCATTGCCCTTGTGGGTGGGAATACAGCTCAACATAGGCAGATTTGGGGCTTTTGAACATATGTGCATCCCTTTGTGTAATTTTACTTAGGGAGGAAACACAGGTTTTTAGTCATTTGACGGTTACTGTATTAATGAAAGTGTTTCCAGGTAAAAATACCTCAAATGTAAATAATACACCCTTTTTATAAGCCACACATTTTACAGTACACTGACTTTTTAGGGCATCTCCAAATTTCTGCAAGGGCCGTACGTGGGGGAATAAAGAAGATAGAATGAGGTGCTGAATTTTTAAAAGATTATTTTAAATCTGTTCCTACACGCTGAATAGAACTGCTTTCACTCTAAGGGAAAGTCTACACTGCATGCTTCTTTCAACAGCATATGGAGTACATACCCACATAGCTCCCCCAGCATGGCTATAAATAGCAGTGTGCACAGCTTAGGCAAGAAGAGCAGAGACACTCCTGAAGAGTGTGGGTATGTATCCGAGTACATATCCTGTGTGCTCTCCACACGCCCAGCCCCGGCTTCCTCATCTACATTGTTATTTTTTGGAGGGTAGTGTCCTGCTGCAGGACCCTTTCCCCTCAGCAGAAGGAGACTCCCCCAGTGGGGAAAGGCTCTGATGGGGGGAGGCAGTGGGGGAAAGGCTGCCAGCTCCCGGTCACTGGATCCCTTCCCCACTGCAGGGATAGGGTCCTGCGGGGGGAGATAGCAGGGAATGGGTCTGCCAGCTACCTGCTTCTGGAGCACTTCCCTTCCATGGGGAAAGGTCCTGGCAGGGGAGAGGCAGCTAGGAAAGGCTGCCTCTGCCAGCTGCCTCCCTCCTCCCAGAGCCTTTCCATGCAGCAGTGAAAATCTCTGGCAGTGGGGAGCTGCTGAAGCCTTTCCCAGCTGCCTCCCCTCTGCCAGAGCCTTTTACTGACAGGTGTAGCTGCAGACCACAGTGTGGATGCAGCCTGCTTTTCACTGTGGTGTGCAGCTACAGGTACACTACATGCCTCAATCTGTGATGTGTAGAATAGATGTGGTCTAACAGTTTATATTAGGGACACAGGGCTCAGTCCTGCCTATCAGTGTCTGCCCTGTGCTGTAAGCACGGAAAGTCCCACCAACCTAGTGGGAGCTCAGGGGGAGTACGTCTACGGTGACACCACCAAAGAGTATGAAGTATATACATTCAACCAGTTAGCTCTGGCATCTGCTATGCAGATCAGGTGTCACTCATGACTCAGATGCCTCTCTGACCTTTTGGTTATAGATAATAGGTATGGGGGTGCTTTGTGCTATCAGAGCCCAAGAACTATAGTTGTGGCTGGCTCCCTGCTCCCAGACAGCTGCACTCTGCAGCACGGTATGGGGAGGAGATGACCAGCTCTCTGTGGAGAAAGAAGTAGTTCGGGGCTATTTAGGAAAGCTGGACGAGCACAAGTCCATGGGGCCGGATGCCCTGCATCCAAGGGTGCTAAAGGAGTTGGCTGATGAGATTGCAGAGCCATTGGCCATTATCTTTGAAAAATCATGGCGATCGGGAGAGGTCCCGGATGACTGGAAAAAAGCTAATGTAGTGCCCATCTTTAAAAAAGGGAAGAAGGAAGATCCAGGGAAGGGCTACAGGCCAGTCAGTCTCACCTCAGTCCTTGGAAAAATCATGGAACAGGTCCTCAAGGAATCAATCCTGAACCACTTAAAGGAGGGGAAAGTGATCAGGAACAGTCAGCATGGATTCACCAAGGGCAAGTCATGCCTGACTAACCTAATTGCCTTCTATGATGAGATAACCGGCTCTGTGGATGAGGGGAAAGCAGTGGATGTACTATTTCTGGACTTTAGCAAAGCTTTTGATACAGTCTCCCACAGTATTCTTGCCAGCAAGTTAAAGAAGTCTGGGCTGGATGAATGGACGGTAAGGTGGATAGAAAACTGGCTAGATGGTCAGGCTCAACGGGTAGTGATCAATGGTTCCATGTCTAGTTGGCAGCCGGTATCAAGTGGAGTGCCCCAAGGGTCGGTGCTGGGGCCGGTTTTATTCAATATCTTCATTAACGATCTGGAGGATGGTGTGGACTGCACCCTTAGCAAGTTTGCAGATGACACTAAACTGGGAGGAGTGGTTGATACACTGGAGGGTAGGGATAGGATACAGAGGGACCTAGACAAATTAGAGGATTGGGCCAAAAGAAATATGATGAGGTTCAACAAGGACAAGTGCAGAGTCCTGCACTTAGGATGGAAGAATCCCATGCACTGCTACAGACTAGGGACCGAATGGCTGGGCAGCAGTTCTGCAGAAAAGGACCTAGGGGTTACGGTGGACGAAAAGCTGAATATGAGTCAACAGTGTGCCCTTGTTGCCAAGAAGGCTAATGGCATTTTGGGTTGTATAAGTAGGGGCATTTCCAGCAGATCGAGGGATGTGATCATTCCCCTCTACTCAGCACTGGTGAGGCCTCATTTGGAGTACTGTGTCCAGTTTTGGGCCCCACACTACAAGAAGGATGTGGATAAATTGGAGAGAGTCCAGCGGAGGGCAACAAAAATGATTAGGGGGCTGGAGCACATGACTTATGAGGAGAGGCTGAGGGAACTGGGATTGTTTAGTCTGCAGAAGAGAAGAATGAGGGGGGATTTGATAGCTGCTTTCAACTACCTGAAAGGGGGTTCCAAAGAGGATGGATCTAGACTGTTCTCAGTGGTAGAAGATGACAGAACAAGGAGTAATGGTCTCAAGTTGCAGAGGGGGAGATTTAGGCTGGATATTAGGAAAAACTTTTTCACTAGTAGGGTGGTGAAGAACTGGAATGCGTTACCTAGGGAGGTAGTGGAATCTCCTTCCTTAGAGGTTTTTAAGGTCAGGCTTGACAAAGCCCTGGCTGGGATGATTTAGTTGGGTTTGGTCCTGCTTTGATCAGGGGGTTGGACTAGATGACCTCCTGAGGTCCCTTCCAACCCTGAGATTCTATGATTCTATGATTGGCCACAATCTGTCCAATGAGGATTTATAAATTAAATCTTGGCTCCTTTGAAGTTAATGGCAAAACTCACATTGACTTCAATGGTACCGGGATTTCACCCAACAATTTCCCATAGAAATAGTAGAAGGCTATTTTGGGTGAGAGGGTGAGCTGGCAGATAGAACTCTAGTCTGGGCACTGAAAGACCTGGATTCAGCTCCTGGCTCGGCTACGGATTTGGTGTACGATTTTGAGTATGTCAGTTCATTTCCTTTGTGCCTCAGCTCCCCATCCGTGAAACAGAGATCATGTGTCCCTTCTGCACAGGGGGGTTGTCAAGATGAAACTCATTAGATTGTGATACTGTGGTGATGAGGATCAAGTAAGTACCAATAAATATATCTCCTATCAAAGCAGATTTATTCCATACAGCATATTCTCAAGTGCTTTTTCTGGTCTTGCTTTTAATTATTCAAGAGACAAGACTTCAACTTTCCGCAAGAGACTCTGCCCTAGCTTAAAAAAACCTCACTTTTAGTTCACCCACAAGAAACAGGTCAATGAAATCATGCATGTAATGCTGGCAAAGGCAAGTTCACACATACCCTTACACAGACCCTGGGCAACACACGTTGCCTTCTGTAGTCTCATAGTCTCAAATAAAGAGATTTTGACATTAGAGCCTGACTGTCATCAGTTGTATAACTCTGCCAATGCAACCAGGAGAAAGCTCTTAGACTTACTTATATGTCTTAATGTGTCTGTGCAAGACACTCACAAAAACAGAAGCTGTAAAGATAAGCAGCCTAAGATCCAGATGCCCAGCAGTTTGGAAAGACATTGAGAAGTCTCCTTAATTTCTTCTTTACTTTTATATTCTCATTCTATGTTCTTTTTGTACACTAACATGAATAAATTCTTCTGTTATGTGCTCCCCTATACTTCCAATTTTTCCTTAAAAATGCTACTATCATAAAAACTCTTTGGCTAGGGTAGGAACATGTTTTTCTAAGGGTTTGGGTCTATTCTGGGAGCATGCAACGAGTGAACTGACCTATATAGGGTCAATTCAAAACTCCCTGGCCAGTACAATAAGTATTTCTATTGTGGAGTTTTATCATTTAAACTGTCAACTAGGTCAGGACTGACAAGAGCTGGCTGAGCTGTATGAGGAGGTTGGCACAGTGCCGGTCTCATTATTCTTAACTTTAGCTGGTGCTATCAGTTCCTCATAAAAATTCAACAAATTCAATAAAATTAAAAAAAAAGTTAAAGAGAGGAGGAAGAATCCAACTAATTGCATACTGTACAGAGGGTATGAAAGCACCATGGAAAAGACATACCGTAGTTTGCATTGTCTAAGAAAAGCTGTAGTCACATGAACAAGTAGCAACCTTTAAAGGGAGACAGGGCAGGCAAGCAAGGAGCCAGCTATTAGGGGTAAGGCACATTTCGTCAATTATTCCTGTCCATTGATTCAAAAAAAGAGAGGCCTTGATAGAATATTTTTTGACCAATAACACTCAGATTGGTACTTGCTTAAACTGATTGCTTTGACCATTGGTGAGTTTCTGAAAATGAAATCTTCTCCACTCCATTCAATATAGGGAATATTTCATCCCACCTTTATTGATTTGATAATGAGGAGATATAAGCTCTATGCAACTCTGGGATATCTTAACCCAAGAATAGATCCTATAATAGCACTGTAACCAAGGGCAAAATAAGCTTCTCTGAGGGACAGCACAGAGGGACAGGTTGGGGATACAGGCTAGCTGGAATTCAGAGTTGCCACTCACCTCTGTTTTTTACTAGATTTCAGACCCTTCTGCTGGTCCCCTGGTGTGTCAAACCCTTTCTTGGCTTTCATGCAGCATGCACAATTTCCCGAGAGTCTGAATTTAGTTCGAATTTCATCCTGTGGTGCTGCTTGCTGATTGGTCTAGAGGAAATCATGCAAAAAGCACAAAAATGAAGGAAAGTGTAAAAAAATCTCAGGGAGTAGAGAAAGGGGCTTAAAACTGTATGACTGACTCAGGGAAAACTTAATGCAGACTGTACAAAGCCCTTCTATGAGACTGTAGCTCTTTATCCTATTGTGGGGTGGTCGGGGGTGCCTCTGACCCTGAACAGCCTTTTCTCTCAGTCTGCTTCCAAGGGTGGGATTGGGATGTGAACAGACTTCCCCACCCTATTCTAGGGAATGATGACACAAGCCAACTCATGGTATAGCTTTGTGGGAGTGGCTTGTCTGACAGAGCCATTGGAATTTTATTCTGGTGGAACAGGAGACAAAGAGAAATTAGAATCTAAAAGGGACTGTAGCTTCACTAGTGCAGTTTAGAAGTGGTAATCTTACTGGACCTGGAGATATAACTTGCACAGTATATAGTGTTTTGGGAGGGCATATTAAATGCTCCACTGAATAGAATGAGAAAGAATGGTTGATACCTGGACCTGAGCCCTCCTGTTCCTAGTTTGACAGAGAATCAAGAAATTGCAAGTACAATTTGTGATCTGCAGGTGTTTTTTAGAAATCAGTTGTAGACTGCGACATCACTGAGTAAAGCAAAAATTGCTTCACAGGTGTTCATTTCTTTGTGAAACTGCAGAAGCAGTTACAGTATCTTGGAAAACCAGCTTTTGAAGTAAAACACTTTCAACCTGCCCATTTTCCTCTCTGTTCTCTGGTTTAGCCCATTCTGTTTCTGATCAGTACTAATATAAAGAAAGATGTTTCTCCTTTATAATTTGTCACAGGAGTCACAAAACGAAACCTGTTTGTGAGCTGATTCTGGCTGCAAAGCTTTTGTGTGTTTGGATTGTGGACTGGCAGCATCAGCAGTCTGTATACTCTTGGTATTTGGTGAGCAACTGATATCTGTCTGAAATGCAAAGTTACTTCCTGGCAAGGCTGTTATTCAGTGATGAGTTTGTCAGTGATAATGCCGGACACTTTGATGCAAAATTTGAATAGACTTTGTAGAGTGGGATTATGCTGTCTTGAATCAGCCAGTACTTTACTGCATCATCTTTTTAGGTCAGCACTTGTTGTGGGATGGAATCACTGTGGGTTTGGCTCAGGATTCTAAATAGTCAGCCTCTTCATGCAGCCTTTTCATGAAGGCTATTCAGGAGCTGAGTGTCTTGACTTTAGTCCTCCTTTTGTGGTGTAATTCCTGCAGATTTATCCTTCTTGCACCCTGGTAAAACAGTATTTCAAAAGGTGCACCAACCATGAAGGTTCTCCAGCTAGTCTTCTTCGTCATGGAATGGGCTTTGCAGGCAGTATCAGATTTTTGATTAATAAGGCAATTTTTTTAAAGAACATTTAATGCTTTATTAGGTTTGACTGAGATGAACTCTGACAGTTTGATAGTGGCAGAATCATCTTGTACTGTACAGTGTCTTCTGTATATACTTCTTTTGAGCTTAATTGTAATGTAAGACCATCTATGAGTAAAATACATTGGACCAAATTAGTCCTAGTGTGACTCCATTAAAGTCAATGGCCCAGTGAAGAATTACACCTAATATGGGTATGAACTATAGAAACCCAAAGCAACCATTTGGCTTTACAGCATAACACTTGAAGCAGGTGAAACCACCTTGACAAAAGATTACCTTTATGAATCTTTGACTGAATTTTCAGTTGAGACCTTTACATTCAGGAAGAAGGCCAGCCTGGTATTAAGACACCCAGGTATGAGCCAGGAGACTATCCTTGGCTCTGTGTGGTGGGGCATTCACCCCACACTACCACGGATGGGGGTTAAAGTGGGAAGAGAGGCCAATTAGCCTTAGGCTGCATCTGCTGGGGAGCAAACGGACAATGAGACTGATTGAGAATGAAGCTCACCTGGGTCAGAACAGGCAGGGGCTTCTATAAAGCCTGGAAGCTGAGAAGAGATCAAGGGCTACTGGGAGGTGAGCTTGCAGTCACACTCCCTGATATAATGGAGGTGGGGGAAAGCGAGACTAGGAACCTGCGAAAGGCAGGTTAGGAAGCAGCCCACGATCCTCAAGATAGTTAAGACCAAAGCAGACTGTAAAGAGTTACAAAGGGATCTTGCAAAACTGGGCAACAAAATGGCAGACAAAATTCAGTGTTGATAAAAGCAAAAAGTAATGTACATTGGAAAACATAATTCCAAGTATAGATACAAAATAATGGGGCCTAAATTAGCTGTTACCACTCAAGATAGAGATCTTGACATCATTGTGTATAGTTCTCTGAAAACATCCACTCACTGTGCAGTGGCAGTCAAAAAATCTAACAATGTTAAGAACCATTCGGAAAGGGATAGATAATAAGATCGGAAATATTATAATGTCTCTATAAAAATCCATGATACACCTATAGCTTCACTACTGTATGCAGATCTGGTCACCCCACCTCAAAAAAGATGTATTGGAATTGGATAAGGTACAGAGAAGGGCAACAAAATGATTAGGGGTATGGAACAGCTTTTGTATGAAGAAATATTAAAAAGACTGGGACTTTTCAGCTTGGAAAAGAATTGACTAAGGGGGGATATGTTAGCGGTCCAAAAAATCTTGACTGGTTTGGAGAGAGTTAATAAGAAAATGTTATTTACTCTTTCACATAACACAAGATCTGTAGGTCACCGATGAAATTAATAGGCAGCAGGTTTAAAACAAACAAAAGGAAGTACTTCTTCACACAACTCTCAGACAACCTATGGAACTCTTTGCCACAAGATGTTGTGAAGGCCAAAACTATAACTGGATTAAAAAAGAATTAGATAAGTTCATGGAAGATAGGTCCATCAATGGTTATTAGCCAGATTGGTCAGGGATGAAACCCCATGCTCTGAGTGTCCCTAGCCTCTGTTTGCTAGAAGCTGGGTGTGGATGACAGGGCTCCAGGCCAATGGGAGTTGCTGGAAGTGGCAGCCAGTAAGTCCCTCGGCCCACGCCACTTCCAGCAGCTCCCATTGGCCCGGAGCAGCGATCTGCAGCCTGTGGGAGCTGCGATCGACCAGACCTGCGGACAGGGCAGGTAAACACACTGGCCCGGCCTGCCAGAGACTTTCCCTACACAAGCGGCGACCCCTGTTTCAGAAACCCTGTCCTATTGGACTCCTTCCCCAAATCCTCGCCCCAGCCTCACCTCTTCCCTGCTTCCTCCCCTGAGCACACTGCATTCCTGCTCCTCCCCCTCCCTCCCACAGCTTGTTATGCAGCGGAACAGCTGTTTTGTGGCAGCACGCACTGGGAGGAGAAGCAGGGACACAGCATATTCAGAGGAGGAGGCAGAGGCGAGCTGAGGTGGGGGGGCAGGGCCAGGAGCTGCCGGTGGGTGCAGAGCACCCACCAATTTTTCCCCATGGGTGCTCCAGCCCCAGAGCACACACGGAGTTGGCGCCTCTGACTGCCTGTTCAGTTCACTTCCTCTGAAGCATCTGTCATTGGCCACTGTCGGAAGACAGTATACTGGGATAGATGGTCTGACCCAACATGGCTGTTCTTATGTCCAGGGAAGGAACAGTAATGTCTGAGGGAGTATAGTCCTGAACTGCTGGTTCAAAGGTCCCTGGGCTGGAATCTAGTATAGAGATTGGGCCCAGGTTCCCCTACCCAACCACTGTGGGAGTGATCCAGTCAGCACAGAGGAGATGGAGACTGCCTGAGACTTTGAGGAAGGCAACTCTGATATTACCCTGGAAGGGGAGGACAATGGTGACTTGGCTGGAGGGCTAAGCCATGAAGGAGAGATGCTGCAGCTCCAGACTAGTGGGAAAGTGGCTGCAGAATGAATGTCTGGGGCAATGGGCTGAATGACCACTGGATGAGGCACAGACAGTGGCAAGCTAATTCCCCAGGTGTGCTGCAAAGAGGAGCTGCTGAGCATTGAGTAGCAGACCCCTAGACACTCTGGCATAGGCTTCTTTTGTGAAGAATCTTAGGCCAATATTTTCAAAAGTGCCCAGTCGGTTTGGGTCCCTCAATTCTTGGGTGCCCAATTTGAAACAACTAAGTCCTTATTTTTTTCAGAGGTGCTGAGTGCACTCAGTTTGCATTAGTTTTGTCTGAAATTGTGGATGCTCAGGACTTAATGAAAATCAGGCTCAAGGAGTCTCATATCGGGCATCCAAAAACGGAAGCATTCCAAATCAATGGACATTTTTGACTAATTTAAAGGTGTCTCAGTTTTCTCTTTTGTGAAATGAGAAGAAATAAGGCTTATCTAACTCATATGGGTGTTATGAGCCTAAATTAATTAATTCTCATAAAACTTACTTTGATCATTGAGAAACTTGTGCCCACAATTTTGTATGCCCACATTTTTGCATGTGTAATATTTCACATTTATTACTTGATTTGTGCGTCCACTAAAAAACTGTGCATGCAAATTTAGATGCTAGGCTTAAGTCACTTTGGAATATGGCAACTGAGATTATTACAGGCTTGTTTTATACATTGAAGTACTTGCTGATCTCAGTGGTTTGAGCATTTGGCCTGCTAAACCCAAGATTCTGAGTTCAGACCTTGAGGGGGCCACTTAGGGATCTGAGACAAAATCAGTACTTGTTCCTGCTAGTGAAAGCAGGGGGCTGGACTCGATGACCTTTCAGGGTCCCTTCCAGCTCTATGAGATAGGTATATCTCCATATATTATTATTCTAAAACTGATTTAACAAAAATATTTTGGTTTAAATCCATGGATGATCACTAATTAACCTTCCATTTCATTAATAAAACTCATGGATTGTAACTGGTGATAAGGCTGATGTGTTGCCTCTGCCAATGTTGTCTGCAGGGGCAGATGCAATATTGGGTTATATATTCAGCTAAAATTGGATCAGAATGATCCAAGAATTCCATGATTCAAAGAAAATTGCCATAACGCGGTGACCCGCTTTTCTCATCAGTCATTGTACAGAGCTAGGCCTCACTGAAAAACAAACTCAATAATGACACTGAAATGCCTAAGTTATTGCATTATGGCCATTCACTTTCAAATTGTTTTTCATTATCAATAACATTTTTTCATCCAAGGAACACAAGCTAGCGTTGCATTTCACTGATTGTAAACTGTTTTCATACTCAGCAATGTATGAAACTGCAACGCAAAAATCAGACATAGTAAAAGTGTATGTATATGAGAGAGAGAGAGAGAGAGAGAGAGAGTTATGTGGTCTCAGTAACAGTAGCCAGGTTCTAGGACTGGTGTTCCAGTATCTATCACCTGGAGAGTAAATAAATCCACCCATCTCCCTCCAGGTATGTAACAGATTTAAAGAAAGACAGAAAGAGGTGTTTGCTTCCAAAACAAACAGGGAATTCATTAGGGAAAGCTAACAATGTTTGGGAAAGGGGAAGAATAAAATGTGATAATCCACAAAAAAACAATGCGGTTGCCTCCAAAAGATGGGTGTGAAGCCCAGCCCCCTCCTCCTGACCCTTGGCACTTAACTATAACTACCATGCCATCCCAGGGGACATTAAAGACAATCACAGTTGTACATACACTGACCTATAAAAGACACGCTTGGTGTATGTGTACCTGAAATGGAAATGACTGTTCTTTCCCCTACATAAGTTCAGTTCCCTTAATATATTAAGTTTTAAATGTTCTTTTATTTGCATGGTTACAGAATAAAATTCTATTTTTGGACCATAATTCATCTTTATTAGGTCACAGCATATACTGGGTAGTGCTGAGCATGTCAGACACCTACCAATTTCCTGTTAGTTCATTTCGTCAGAGACCCCATAACATCATTCACAGATGATATTAATAGATGCATTGCCAGTGTTATATTCCTACACATACAGCACTCACTACAAGGTTCATACTTGGTTTCAAAAGAGCAAGCCTAGGTATAGCACACTATAGCAACATACAACTACTTTGGCTCACTATTAAAATAGTCTTTCAAAGCCTCCCTGAGCCATATAGCTCTGCGCTGAGCTCTTCTTATTGTCCTTGTATCTGGCTGTTCAGATTCAGCAGACAGACATTCCACCTCCGCCCTCCACTCCTGTGGAAACTTTCCCCCTTTTGCTTCATAGATATTATGCAGGATGCAGCAAGCAGCTATAATCATTGGAATAGTTTTTCATTGAGATCCAATCTCAGAGGACAACCCTAGTGACCCTTCAGATGACCAAAGACACATTCAACTGCCATTCTGCACCTGTAGAGCCTGTAGTTGAAGCACTACTTGGTGCTGTTGAGATGGTCATAATCCATGGCAGCAAGGAGTAGACGGGGTCTCCTTGGGTCACTATTGGCATTTCAACTTTCCCAATGGTAATCCACCAGTTGGGAAATAAAGTCCTTGTCTGCAGTTTTCTGAACAGTTGTGTGTTCTTAAAGATGTGTGTGTCATGCACCTTCCCTGACTAGCCCACACTGATGTCTATAAAACATCCCTGGTGATCCACCAGCACTTGCATTATCATAGGAAAGTAGCCCTTTCGGTTGAGGTACTCTGTGCCAAGGTGGTCTGGTGCTAAAATTGGGATATGCATGCCATCTGTTGCTCCACTACAGTTTGGGAAAATCATTGCTGCAAAATCATCCACTATGGCACATTGCCCAAAGTCACAGTCCTGTGGAGCAGGAGGCAATTAATGGCCCTGCACACTTGCATTACAATGGACCCTGTGGTGGATTTCCAAACTTCAAATTGACTCCTGACTGACTGGTAGCAATCTGGTGTTGTAAATTTCCACAGTGCAATTGTCACTTGCTTCTCAACTGACAGTGCAGCTCTCATTTTGTAATTCAGAGGAGCAAGGAATGGATATTCCTGTTGTCAGGTTTTCTTGGCTGTCTGTATAGCTCTCTCTCACCCTCTCTGTTAGCTTGTGGGTATTGTAGCTGCTAGTAATATGATCAAAATCATATTTCATTCAGAATGACTTAAATTCTGCTGCAGTGAACTGTGGTCCATTGTCCATCACTAGTTGTTCTGGACGTGAGCAAAAGTGCACTTCAGTTTCTTGATAACACTGTAACATGTTATGACTTTCAAGTACATTATTTCTATATACCTAGGAAAATAGTCCACAATGACCAGGTAATGATAGCCTCTGAATTTTCATAAATCTGCAGCTAATCTCTTCTAATGTCTCTCTGGTAGAGGTGTTTGTACACTGTATGGTTCAGCATAGCATCTTAAGTTGATTTGCACTGGGGCTCCTTTGGAAAGTCCAATATAACCAAATCTTCCGAGTCCTTCCACCTTTTTCATTAGGCCCATCATGGCTGCCACACTGTGGCCAAGAAGGTTGTTGGTCTGTTGTCTGTTGATCACATGCAGACAGCATGTAGAGCTTTTGTCTTTGTAACTTGTTTCTGTGGCGAACTGGCCCGTGCAGTTCAGAATATATCCTAAGCTATTCAGAGCTCATATCAGCTGACCAGCTCTGGGTGGGGTTGAAGGTGATTGCAAGTCTTTTCTGAGATGACTGTGACATCTGCTCCTGAGTCAATTTTAAAGTCAATAGTCTTGCCATGAATATTCAGTTTCACTCTCAAGGTAGGTTCTATGTTATCATAAATGATAGACCCCAGAAACAGTGGCTCTTGATTATCTGTAATATGAGTCAAATCCCTGGCTGCTTTGGTTTTGCAAACAGCTGCAAAATGTCCATATTTTGTGTATGACTGCGAGGATGTCCATATTTTGTGCATGTATTACTCTGGATAGAGATGCATCATCTCTTGACTTTCCACACCTTGTGCCTGTAGACTGGAACTTGTCCCTCTTGGCTTGGGAATTATCTCTCCTTGCCTCAGAGGTTTTATGATAATGACGTTTAACACTCAAATAAATTCACAGCTTTTAAGATAATTTTAGGTTTTTCAAGTTGCTCCTGACTTTTGTTCTGTTGGTTGACTAATTCTGACTGCTTTGCTATCTGCATAGCTGTGGCTAAGATTAAACTTCTTTTCAGATGTAGCTGCTGTGAAAGGTTTTTATCTTAACCCAATAACCACCTATCTCTGATATTTTCATGTTCTGCAATCCCAAAATCAATTTTCAGTCAATGCATGCAGAGCTCTTATAAAACATTCAACATTTTCCCTTGGTTTTCAAATTCTTTGGTGAAAACATGCTCTTCCACAAACCACACTTCTCTGGTGTGTAAAGTATGCACCAACTCTTTCATAGTCAGAACCCTTTCATAGTCATCTTTGTGACTGTCTTCAGTAAAGTCAAAGAATTTAAAGATATGTTCTGCCTGCTTCTGCACAGCATAAATTAGAGATACCTGTATATCTCCAGTTTATTTGTGGAGTTTGTTTGTACTGTGTAATCTTGCAAAATATTGTTTCCAGTCTGTCCATTCTGAAGATTTGTCAAAGCTGAAGCATTTTGGTGCATTGCAGAGTGGCATGTTGATGACCTCCTGCAAACTTTTGATGCTTTGTTTCTTCTGTTTCTGTTCTTTAGTGTACTCCTGACACCATGTCACATGTACTGGTCACAATGCTTGCTTATACACACCACGTGTTCATCACAACATCCTTTAATATTCTGCCAGGTATGGCTGTTTGTTTTAATTAGGTATTTTATACACTGTGCCACCTAGTGGCAGAACTGCATAATACAGTTTAACATGCTATTGCATAGGACATGGAGGGTGGTATAAATACACCTTTATCCATTCTCAGCGTCACCCTCTCTAAGTAGATACTGAGTCATTCAAAATAGTGTCCACCACTGAAATCTTTAAATCAAGATTGTATGTTTTTTCTGAAATATGTTCTCTAGTTCAACAGCTATTGGACTTCAAGCAGACATTACTTCAGGGAAGCACTATGGCTGGTGTTGGACAGGAGGTCAGATTACATGATCACAGTGGTCCCCTCTGTCCTTAAAGTCTAGGAATATATGAACTGTATACTCAGTCTGAGTACTTGAACCTCTGCGGCTGCCTGTGTGTGAAAATCAGGTAAATACAGAAGTATTTGCATCCGAAGAAGTGGGTATTCACCCATGAAAGCTCATGCTGCAAAACGTCTGTTAGTCTATAAGGTGCCACAGGATTCTTTGCTGCTTTTACAGAAGTAGTCTAATTTGTGCCTGCTATTTATTGTGCAGATGCAAAAGTGCAAAGGAAAATTTTGTGGGTGCAGATTTTCCCCCTGTAAAAACAAAAAGACCAGGCCTCAGCCCTTCTGAAAATGAATTACTTTGTGTAAAGATGTAAGATTTTTATATTTGGTTATGTTGTACTGTTTGCACCCATTATCCAAGCTTTCCCTGTGCAGAGCTGATAGAAAAGTGAGTTTCGTTCACCAAGTTCTCTTAGCAAATTGAAATCTCTTCATAGTCCAAATTGTATTTCCCTTGAGATCAGTGTTTTATGACAGGAAAAGATATCTTGTAACCTCAAATATTATGCTTACACCCTGGTTTCTGGTGGCAACAAGCAGGGTCTTTTTTTTCCCCATATAACTTGGGGGAAAACTAGGAAGTCAATTTACAGGGAAAAGAGTAGGTTTGCTGGAAATATTACAGTTAGTCTCTTCCACTTTAAGGGTTATATCACTACTGCCCACAGGGGAATATTACAGTTAGTCTCTTCCACTTTAAGGGTTATATCACTACTGCCCACAGGGGAATATTACAGTTAGTCTCTTCCACTTTAAGGGTTATATCACTACTGCCCACAGGGGACTCCTGGGGAGAGGGGGAGTAGCCAAGAAACTGCAGACATCTTTTTGTGGAATTTATTTCACATGCTCCCCTCAGAGAGGACTGAGGACAGAGGCTTACAAACAAACTGAGCCTGCTCATGGATTCTGGAGCCTCTGCACTTGGACTCACTACTTTATGACTGCATAATAACCCCTGTGACAAAACTAGCAGAAGTTGACACCGATCATTAACTGTGGCTTGAGTATCCACTCAAAGTCTCTGGGTCTTAATGAGCGCTCATATTGTGGAGAGCATGTGTTTCATAGGGCTAAAATCAGGCATGCATTGTGCATAAACTCCTCTCTGAACAGGAAATTAATTTATAGGTTTCATTGGAAAAGGTTAATTACTATGTTAAGACAGTGTTCAAAGGGAAGTCAAAGAGAAAGAAAATCTGTTTTCAGAGCAAAGAAGGATAAATAATATTTCAATCTGCTGTAGTACTTTCCATTTTTTTGGATCTCAAGACAGCTTACAAACATTAATTAAATCTCAACACTACTGAAGGGTTAAAAAAAGCATTGTCCCTTGTGACAGACCCAGACCAGTGGGGTACAGGAGTCTGGTAGAGGGCAAATATACTGGTCACTGGATGAGTAGTTTTCTGTTCCCTGAGTGACCAGAGCAGGGGCTCCACTAGAGTAATCAGGAACCTGCTAGAACCAATTAAGGCAGACAGGCTGATTAGAACACCTGCAGCCAATCAAGGCAGGCTAATCAGGGCACCTGGGTTTAAAAAGGAGCTCACTCCAGTTTGTGGTGTGCATGTGAGGAGCTGGGAGTAAGAGGTGCAAGGAGCTGAGAGGGTGTGCTGCTGGAGGACTAAGGAGTACAAGTGTTATCAGGCACCAGGAGGAAGGTCTGTGGTGAGGATAAAGAAGGTGTTTGGAGGAGGCTATGGGGAAGTAGCCCAGGGAGTTGTAGCTGTCATGCAGCTGTTACAGGAGGCACTATAGATGGCTGCAATCCACAGGGCCCTGGGCTGGAACCTGGAGTAGAGGGTGGGCCTGGGTTCCCCCAACTCCTAATCAGATACAGGAGGAGTTGACCTAGACTGTGGGTTCCACCAGAGTGGAAGATCACTGAGGTGAGCAAATCTGCCAATAAGTGCAGGACCCACCAAGGTAGAGGAGGAACTTTGTCACACCTCATTTTACAGATGGGGAAATTGAAGCACAGAGTGTTTGAGGCACTTGCTAATGTCACTAGGGTGGGACAGTTCCGAAATGTTCATTTTGGAACTGTCCCACCCTAGTGACATTAGCAAGTCCTGGTCCCAGGCTGAATGATTCCAGGGCAGCATTTGTCTCAGATTCCCTGTGGCGCCGGTCTGTGCCTGCCTGAGGCTCAGAGGCAGTGCTAGCCTCTTCCCAGTATGGGGGGAGCTGAGGTGAGCCTTAGCCCCCCACCTTGCCATGAGGACCCGCCCCCTCCTCCTCTCCCCTGCCCTGGCCAAGCCAGAAACTGGAGCCAGGAAGTAGTAAGAACCACTCAGGAAGCCTGGGCTGCTGTGTGAAGCCCAGAGTCCCAGACCCTCCTCCACCTACTGTGGACAGTGTATCCCGGGGGGCAGGGACATGGGCTGGGGGCTGCTTTTGGGCCCCCTGCCCAGCACAGGTGGAGGGTCCAGGGCTCCTCACAGTGGCACAGGTTCCCTGGGCATTTCTTACCACCACTTGGCTCCAGCTTCTAGCCTGGCCAGGGGGTGGGGTTTCAGGGGGAAGAGGCGGAGAAGAGGGCAGGGCCATGGATGGGGGCTGGGCTCCTGCATGCATCCCATTTTTGCATTTCAAAAAGGTGGTGACCCTAAATGTCTGAGAGAAATTTAGAGACAGAACAACGAATAAGCGTTTAATTTTCTCTTTGGCTGATGCATATGTTTGGTAACCTACAGTTCAGCCTTAGACTGAATAATGCTCAGCAATTTAAAGATTTTTTTTCTCTCTTTTTTTAAATGAAGTATGAAGAACATAGGACTAAAAATGAAGTCAAAGCATGCTTCCAATATTCAGCCTATGCCGGGTCTAGGCATTGGAGTATCTCTAGACCAATATTGTACAATAAAGAGAGTGACTGGTCCGATATCGCTGAATGCCTGCTAGTGTACACACTAGGATAAGTTAAGGTAAGGACAAAATATCATCCTGAATTTCAGATGCTACTAACTCTGAATGGCCTTGCTTTGCTTGATTTATGTTGGTCCCTCAATGTTATGCTAACACAGCTTTATTTCAACATACTTTCTTTTGTGATCTTTGTTGCGCCTTTTCGAGTCAACATTTAATGCATTTTCTGTTTTTACAGAAGGTTTAAGCTTGCAGAAGCAGTTGTGTTTTTAGTGCATGGGTCTGTTGATGATCTGCTTGTTGTCACAGACCACAGATGGTGAGCGCTACTTATTTTACACTACTTTGAAATCCAGATTTTTCCATTTTTTTCTCTATCATTTGCAAGCTTTATTGTATAATTAGTTGTATAATTTAAGGATCTGAGAACTGACTTAAGTCTTCAAACACTCACATTTCTAAATGAAAAATGATTTTTATTTGTATGCTCTGATGCATATGACTGGAATGGTGTTTGTTGCCAAACCTTCAGGGGCTTGGGTCACTCTCCCTTTCAAAAAGGTGACTGTGTTTAGAAGAGTAAAATACTGCTTCAATAACACCTTCCTCTTTAGGACATGGAATAGTTCTTTATGGATAGTTCTTTCTAGTTAGCCATAAGATTTGTTTAATTTTCTTTCTACAAAATAGAATCGGAGCACACCATTTCCTTCTCAGCTGGGTTTAACTAAACCGTTCCAGTCCTTTCTTCCTGCAGGAGAAGTTAAATAAGAGTTGACCTCAGCCACAAGTTCTAGCACACAACCTTCACGAGATGAAGCTAAGCTCATCTCCTACAGAGGGCCGCTGTCCTATGTAAATTCTTATCCTCTTATGTCTTCCTCATAGTGGAGTGTCATTCAGTTCATACCTCCTTTCTTCCAGAGAGTGGGGTCCCTGACCAGACTACATTTCTCATGGAAACACCATGGACTTTCCTGGCTGAACTGCCACCGTGCATCCATCATGGAAATTACATGACCATAGTGCATTGTGGGAGATGTAGTGTAGCTGGAAATAGAAGAGAATGGGAGCACCCAAATGGCAACTTACATAAGGCACCACGGTAGCTCAGGCAGACAGTCCATCTTGAGGCAAGCTAAAGTGAAATATTTTGATTGTCTTTGGAGATCTGAAGTGAAGTGGTTTGACATTTCTGAATCAAGTTCTTGGTTTGTTTGGGCTGCTTCAGAAAAAGATCAAAAACAAAATACACCTCTACCCCGATATAACGTGACCCGATATAACACGAATTTGGATAAACGCGGTAAAGCAGTGCTCTGGGGGCGGGGCTGCGCACTCTGGCGGATCAAACCAAGCTTGAGAACGCAGGTTCACCTGTAACACAGTAAGATTTGTTGGCTCCCAAGGACAGCGTTATATCGAGGTAGAGGTGTATTAATTTCCCACAAAACAGGAATTCTGATTTTTGACCAGTTCTAGAAGCTGTAGAATTTATTTATATTCTGCTGAAAGACCACTTGCAGAGATCTTGGATGCAAGTTGGTCACAGACTTCATTAAAATAAGTGACAAAGGGAACTAATACATATAGAAACTAATAACCTGGTAGCTGTACCCACTATTGGTCAGATATGTGTGGACCCCACTTTAGATATTCAATGGGAAAGAGCACAAAGTTCTCATGACCTCATATAAGGCCTGGCCTGTTCCCTGCTAGTGAACCATAGGTGCTAGCTGTCTGAAAGGAGGCAGCCTGAAAGAAGAGCAAAGCTTCTCCTCTCCCACACCTGCAAAAGCCAGTGGATGTAACAAAAGTGGTGCAGTCATGGGGGTGGCTCCCTTTTTTAGATGTTGCAGTACAGAATTAGGGCTGAAACAAGCAGTCTGTTTTCAAGGGTGCTCAGAACATCAGGCACCACAAAAAAAATCTCAGCCTGTGTTTTTTACAATTACCTGTATTCTGCCTGTTGTTCACAAATGTTAATTTCAGTGTAATGTGCAAGTGAGTTGGGGCAAACTTTCACTTTCTAAACTATACAGCTACCATACTTTTGACTAAAGTATAGCCAGTTGACAACACTTGCAGTTCATTATTAAAAATGTTTAAGAGACCAAATAAACAAGGTTAGTCAAATTTCATTAACTAGACAAAGCAGTGCAGTTCAGAAAGGACAGAGTTAATGCTTTACTAATCCTTCTGGGAAGCAATTCTTGCAGAATTGAGTTCATCTTACACAGAAAGTGTGCTTCAAAAATATGCATCTAAAACTAGCTATATTTATAATTGTTTACAAATTAGAGAACACTCTATTAATCACCCAAGACTGGACCAACCTATCAGTTTTTTGTCTTTCTGCATCAAGCAATTCCTTCCTTCTCTGTTTTGAATACTCCATTCCAGGCATCAAAAGGCCACGAAAGTACTCTTTACTTGTACCAGGACAGAGAATGAAAGTATCTTGTCTGTGACAGGTTTTGTATTTTCCTGTGTATATTGCTGTATTCAGCTTTGCAAAGTGTTGTGAGATACTTAGCATGGGTGAATAGGAGTAAACAGAATTGTGGGAAATGCATAATATGATTCACAATAGTACAACTTATCATATATGAATGTTGAGAAGTTATGTTGTGTACAATACTAATATTGTGTATGTATTCCATTATTATGTTGTGCCCATATATATTGTCTAATATGGTGTATCTCAACTACCAGTCCTGGAGATCTCCCTGACAGCCGGGACCGGCTTGCTGCCTTCCTAAACTATCTGAAAGGTTGAGAAACACTGGTAATATGTACTGAAAATGAATCAGTATACTTTTGATGCATAAAACATCCCATCATGCTGTGACATTCCCCTGTGTTATCTGGACTGGTGATCTGTTAGGTCACTCCAATCTTCGACTCTGGGAGCCAGCCTTAACCTGCTCTGCTGTGAGAACCTTCACTCCTGGGCTGTTCATATGCAACCTCAAGCATGTAATCTGCTCCCAGCTACATGAGTGAGCACTTTTGGCCAGCCACTGCTTGGAATGTGCAACTGAATTGCACTAGCCAATATAGCCGGTCCCAGACACAATGCTAGGAACCTCCATGTTGCAGTGTCCAGTAATGTCCACTGGATTTTGCAAGCTTATTCACAAATAAATTGATATGTACCAGGCTTGTTATTCTACAGGGAGTCTCTGACATGCTTCAGAGCAAACACACTGCTTCAGATAGAATAAACAAACAAATTTATTAACCACAAAAGATAGTTTAAGTGATTATAAGTTAAAGCACAAGTCAGATTTGGCCAAATGAAATAAAAGCAAAATGCATTCTAAGCTGCTCTTAACACTTTCAGTACCCTTACAAACTTAGATGTTTCTCACCACAGGCTCGCTGGTTGCCCTTTAGCCAGGCTCTCCCCTTTGATCAGCGCTTCAATCACTTGGTCATGGTGTCTGTAGATGGAGGTGGAAGAGAGAGCATGGCAAGTGTCTCTCCCTTTTATCATGTTCTTTCATACCTCTTGGCTTTGCTTCCCCGCCTTCAGAGTCAGTTGAGCATTACCTCATCATAGTCCGAAACTGACCAAGGGAAGGGGGAACTTACCAAGGGAAGGGGGATGACCCACGCGAGAGTCCAACAGATCCTTTGTTGCTGTGAGGCTGGGCTGGGTTTGTCTCATACATGCCCTGATGAGGTATGAACTGCCCCTCTGCTCCTGGAGAATTTTGCCTGGGCTTGTTTTAAGCCATGAGGACACATTCTCTGCCTCATAACTATATACATGAAATTACAGTCTATAACATTACTGTAACAACAATGCTCAGTGCATCATGAGCTTTCCAAAGACACCCGTCATGCCAACTTTGCATTGGATACCACACAATCATTTTATAAGGATGAACATGGGGGTGCAGGGTGTTGCCTAAGGCACTGAGCGTCACACATACATTCTTTTAGGGCTTGTCTACATTGGCACTTTACAGCGCTGCAACTTTCTCGCTCAGGGGTGTGAAAAAACACTCTCCTGAGTGCTGCAAGTTTCAGTGCTGTAACACGCCAGTATAGACAATGCACTAGCACTGGGAGCCATGCTCCCAATGCTGGTAGCTACGCCCCTCGTGGAGGTGGTCTCTCCCAGCACTGTGCCCTGACTACACAAGACATGTTAAAGCACTGCCCTGGCAGTGCTTTAATGTTTTCAGTGAAGATGTGTCCTTAGAATGGATTTTTCTGATGTTAAGAGCACCAATGTACAGAATTCTAATTGACATCTGAATGATTTGTCACTTCACTGATTAAAAAAACCTTTGCTGCAGCTCTTTTATATGCTTCGGCAAATTAACTATAAATACTTGATATACAGATAAAAATAAAATGTCAGTGAATAAATAACCTGACTTTCTCGGCAGTAGCTTGTATCTTCCAAAGGCAGAACCTTGAGCATTGGTGCATGCAGATTTCATGCTTTCAAGCCAAGCTAATTTCACCATGTTCAGTCTGCAAAGTGATCATAAGGGTGCAATTTCCAAGATGAACTAGAGGGGTTGTCCTCTTAGGTGTTTGAAAGGAAAGGTAATGACTCTCAGAAGCCCTGATATACGAGGGATTATCTCTCTTCATAAATCACAAGACACAGATGTTGGTCTTCCTTAAAAATTCACAGATTTTGTTTGGTAGCAAGCTTCTAAACTTGGCAGCAGCCCCGATTCAATTTTCAAGGTCGTCCATGGAGGGCTGCTATTTATTTGTCTAGTAGTGAGGCATTCCCCTCCCTCCACTTTTACATGCAGTCTCTGAGGGGCTCTTTACCATACAGGCTTCCCATGAGGCAGCACGACTCATTTCCATTACACCACTGGTAAGACTAAAAGTATTCTTTATAAAAAGCTGTTCCCAAAACAAAGCCATCTCATGCTGTGTAATAATCACTGTCTTTTCTAGGACTTCTGCTGTTGCTGTTGCACAAATATAGTGATAGAAATCCCATTACAGGGTAATCAGGTCTTGAAACTATTATAAATTTCTGCTTTGTAATTTTTCTGTTACTCTCCCTGAAAGTAAAATAGGAATTGTTGGTGACTAGAATTGACTCTGCAGTAGCAGAGAGTACGGTACTGAATGATTCTCTTTTCTTTAAGAAAAGCTCAGGCTTTATCTTAGGTGGAAAAAAACCCCTTAAAGTGGTGTGTCCAATATTGAGATGATTTATAGCCCATCAGTTAGGTAAAGGAGATACAAAAATGCCTCCCAATTTCTAAATACCGGTAACTTTGCAACAGCATTTGTAGTCTACAGAATATAAGAATATCTAATTTTTGTTCATAAAATAAGAACAGCTATATTGGATCAGGCCAATGGTCCACATAGCCCAGTATCCTGTCTTCTGACAGTGGCCAGTGTCAGATGCTTAAGAGGGAATGACCAGAACAGGGTAATTATTGATAGATCCATCTCCTGTCATCCAGTCCCAGTTTCTGGCAGACAAAGGTCTAGGGATACTCAGAGCATGGGGTTAAGTCCCTGGCTATCTTGGGTAATAGCCATTGATGGACCTATTGCCCATGAACTTACCTAATTTATTTTTTGAACTCAGTTATACTTTTAACCTTCACATCATCCAATGGCATTGAGTTCCACAGATTGACTGTGCATTGTGTGAAGTAATATGTCCTTATGTTTGTTTTAAACCTTCTCTCTATTAATTTGATTGCATAACTCCTGGTTCTTGTGTTATGTGAAGGGGTAAATAGCACTTCCCTATTTACTTTCTGCACACCATTCATGATTTTATAGACCTCTATCATATCCTCCATTAGTTATCACTTTTCTAAGCTGATCAGTCCCACTCTTTATCTCTCCTCATATGGAAGCTGTTCCATACCCTTAAATCAGTTTTCTTGCCCTTTTCTGCACCTTTTCCAATCCTAATATATCATTTTTGACATGGGGCAACCAGAGCTGCCTGCAGTATTCATGGTGTGGACATATCACGGATTTACATAGTGACGCTATGTTGTTTTCTGTCTTCTTTTCTATCCCTTTTCTAATGGTTCCTAACATTCTGTTAGCTTTTTTGACTGTCACTATACATTGAGCAGATGTTTTCAGAAAACTAGCTTTCAATAGCTTTTGCATTCATATTGCCTATTTTTTAATCTCGTTTTGCAAATTATACCTTTGTTTTGAAGAACTTTATGGGCCATATCGTCCAATAGTGTGAACTGACACAGGTCCGATGGAGTTATGCCAATTTATACCAAGTGAAGAGCTGGTCCCATATTTTAAAGCCAGGTAGCAGTTGGTGATTCACTTGTCCCTATCATTTTTTCAAAATTTAATAAGAAGAGCTGGTCTCTAACCCATTCAATTTTGTGTCTATTTCAGTAAGATAGCTAATGTGAAGCCATTTAAAAAAAAAAAAAGGCTCCAGAGGCAATCCCGGCAATTACAGACCAGTCAGTAAGCCTGACTTCAGTACTGGGCAAACTGGTTGAAACAAAGAACAAAATTGTCAGACGCATAGATTAACACAATTTGTTGGGGAAGAGTCAACATGGTTTTTGTAAAGGGAAATCATGCCTCACCATTCTACTAGAATTCTTTGAGGGGGTCAACAAGTATGTGGACAAAGGGGATCCAGTGGATATAGTGTACTGAGATTTTCAGAAAGCCTTTGACAAGGTTCCTCACCAAAGGCTCTTAAGCAAAGTAAGCTGTCATGGGATCAGAGGGAAGGTTCTCTCATGGATTGGTAACTGGTTAAAAGATAGGAAACAAAGGGTAGGAATAAATGGTCATTTTTCAGTTTTCAGGAGAGAGGTGAATAGTGGTGTCTCTGAGGGGTGTGTACTGGGACCAGTCCTATTCAACATATTCATAAATCTGGAAAAAGGGGTAAACAGTGAGGTGGCAACATTTGCAGATGATACAAAACTACTCAAGATAGTGAAGTCCCAGGCAGACTGCGAAGAACTACAAAAGGATCTCTCAAAACTGGGTGACTGGGCAACAAAATGGCAGATGAAATTCAATGTTGATAAATGCAAAATAATGCACATTGGAAAACATAATCCCAACTATACATATAAAATGATGGGGTCTAAATTAGCTGTTACCACTCAAGAAAGAGATTTTGGATTCCTTGTTGATAGTTCTCTGAAAACATCTGTGTGCACTGGGAGTCAAAAAAACCAAACAGAATATTGGGAATCATTAAGAAAGGAACAGATAATAAGACAGAAAATATCATATTGCCTCTATATAAATCCATGGTACGCCCACATCTTGAATACTGTGTGCAGATGTGGTCGCCCCATCTCAAAAAAGATATATTGTGTAAGCAGAATCTGGATGAGCTCTTCCCTGACATCTAGTGGTGAACTGTGGAAAAAGACTGCAGAAGCTAATCTTGTTTGCATGGACACACCCACTCTGCCTAGGAGCTCAGCATGATGGGCTTGGTTGCCCAAATGATCACTTGTGGCTGGTGTTGGATCCCCAGTCTCCTTGTTATTGAGGTAGGAATAATAAAAGTGTTGATATCCTTGTTGTGTGAACTGAGGGCAGCAGAACTGTACCTGGCATCCCCAATGGAGGGACTCACTCTCAACTGAACCACACTCACTAGGCAGGGGACATGGGTTCCAAAGCCCAATGAGTTGACAGAGGTTGGGAACAGGTACTTGTATGCAGTGGTATGGGCTCTGTTTAAAAGTCCCAGACACCATTTGACCCTTCCTCTCTCCATGGTATAGTAAAAAAGCTAATTTAGACTCAATTGAGAGTTTTGTTACATGCTGCAGAGCTGAAATCACTGATACTTTAGGTTTAAGTATTAGACCTACATTGGGACAGTGTACACTAGCAGTGAGGCTCCTCCACTAACAGCTGAAATCACTGAGAGCTGTGTTAAGTGTGGGAGATGTGTGTCAAGTGGGCACCTGGTGGAGAGGTGCAGCCAGCAGGGTGGCTGGTGGAGAGGCATGGCAAGTGGTCAGCAGGGAGGCTGGCGGAGAGGCATGGCCGGCAGGGCGGCTGGCGGAGAGGCATGGCAAGCGGCCAGCAGGGAGGCTGGCGGAGAGGCATGGCCAGCAGCCAGTGGAGAACCTGGTGGAGAGGGCCAGAGCAGAGTCCCAGAGAGGCGTGGCAACCAGCCGTTGGGATGACGAGCGAGTTCCCGAGCAGTGCAGTGTGTAAGGTGCATCCTTACCCGCCTTGCCATCCACACAGGGTGGGAGGTGAATTCTGTGGATGAACCTCTGAACTCTGAGGCTGCACTAACCAAAGACAGCAACTGTGAGTGGGGTACAGAGAAGGGATGGGCACGTTAAAGGGACTTTGGAGTTGCTAGACTTAAGATCCTGAGGGGAAAAGGACACTGTCCAACTTACTTGGGGGTGGGTCTTTTGCTCATGGTTTGTGTTTATGAACCCTAGTTGTGGTGTTTTCCCAAATTAATGCTGAGTTATTTCCCTCCTTTTATTAAAAGTTTTTGCTACAGACTCTGTGCATGTGAGAGGGGAAGTATTGCCTCTTAGCGGTGCCCGGGGTGGTGGTGTGTAATTGTCCCAGGTCACTGGGTGGGGGCTCGAGCCGGTTTTGTTTTGTATTGTTGAAAATAAACCCCTAGATACTGAATCCGGCACTTGTTGCTGGCTCCACCTGGCAGAAGGGTTACAATTGGAACTGGAAAAGGTTCAGAAAAGGGCAACAAAAATGATTAGGGGTGTGGAACAGCTTCCGTATGAGGAGAGATTAATAAGACTGGGACTTTTCAGCTTGGAAAAGAGATGAATAAGGGGGGATATGATTGAGGTCTATAAAATCATGACTGGTATGGAAAAATTCAATAAGTGTTAGTTACTCCTCATAAAACAAGAACTAGGGGTCACCAAATGAATAGGCAGCCAGTTTAAAACAAACAAAAGAAAGTATTTCTTCACACAATGCACAGTCAACATGTGGAACTCTTTGCTAGAAGATGTTGTGAAGGCCTAGACTATAACAGGGTTCAAAAAAGAACTAGATACATTAATGGAGGATAGATCCATCAATGGCTATTAGCCAGGATTGGTAAGGTGGTGTCCCTAGCCTCTGTTTGCCAGAACCTGGGAATGGGTGACAGGGCATGGCTCACTTGATGATTACCTGTTCTGTTCATTCCCTCTGGGGCAGATGGCATTGGCCACTGTCGGAAGACAGGATACTGGGCTAGATGGACATTTTTTCTGACCCAGTATGGCCATTCTTATGTTCTTATGTAGTATTTATGTAGCAGAATTTAGAAAACTCTAAAGATTTCTGCTGAGAAAATTCATGTCATCATTTTAGAAACGTAGGAGTTCTAGCAAGCTGATGGTCTAGGACTTCCTAAATGCCTTCAGAACTCATAACTTCAGAAGACAATTTCAGAAGCCACACAGGTATTCCAGCTGATTAGTGAAGCAGACACTAGGAATTACCAGCCCACAGTAGTTTACTTTGCATTTCTCAGTCAATGTAGCATTTATTAGTATCAAATAGCCAGTTTGGTTGTTCATGTGTAGCCAGGTGAGGATTCGGAAAGCCCTTTCTTTCCCATCTCATGCATCTACACAGGAGGAAGTTTCAGGGAGTGGTCCCTGAGCACAAGAGGGCTCACCAGCACACCCCAAATGAGGCATGGCTTGGTGGGAGGAACATAGCCAGTTTTTATGGAGAATGTCCAGGGTCTCACCTCTATGTACCTGCTGGCACATGCTGGTGGGTGCTAAAAGTGTGTACAATACACCTTTTATTCTGATCTGCTGCTGAATTTCCTTCTCACTAATACAGGTATAGCCCACTAGTGTGGGTGTGTTACATGTTCCCACATGTGCCCAAGAGGATGTGAGTCTGTTACAGTCCCCAGCTAAAGAACCCTGCTCTTTAGCTTGAGCAACCGATACTTATGCTTCAGCTCTAGATGTCTCCAATTCAGGCTCTGGTGTCTGTGAAGATGGCAGTCATCACATGGGCATAAAGTTTCTTGACATCATTGCTCAGGCATTGGTCTACACTGTTTCACTTACTGTTTATGAAAATTTGACCCTAAAGTTGCATAGCCCTTTAAACCTTTGAAAGCATGAAGTACAGTATTTATTACTGAGCGGATGGTAGATGGGTGATAAATTAAGTGGAAAATTAATTGCAGAGAGATTAAGGGCTTTACTGAATGCAAATCTTAATGAATCACTAATTTAGTAAAATTTATCCCCAAATTTAGGTACATTAAATTGTATTAAATATACATCTTAATTTAAAAAGAATCAACATAGTCTGCCAAATATGCACAGATGAGAGTGAGTAACGTTACACTAATATTCTGCAGGAATGCACAAAAAGGAAAGTAGTGGTATTTATGTAGCTTATTGCAGGGAATTTGGAATGAAGGAATTTGAAATTGATCCTGACCAATGGGAAATCTTGGCAAGTGATCGTAACAAGTGGAGCCATTGTCTCCATCAGGGTATCAGAGTCCACGACAGAAGCTGGCTCCTACACCTTAAAGAGAAAAGAGCCCGTAGAAAGCAAGCAGCTCCCAAGCAATATACATACATTTGCAATAACTGCCAAAGATCATGCAAATCTCAGATTGGACTATTCAGTCACACGAGACATTGCAAACCATCTATATCATAGGCTGCAATTCCCACCATCTCTCGCAGACAAAAGGATGCCAACACTATTGCAGGGAGAAAGAACTATATGGAAATGAAACGTTTATCTCACTGTAAAAAAACTCTGTAAGCCTCATTATGCAGCTATTAAGAAGCAATTTTTGTTCATATTGTTTTGACCTCTTTTTGGACCTTCTAGAGGGTTATACTAGCAAGTAGCAAATTAAGCATTTAGTGGCAGGTTGCAAAGGCATTATTCCAAGTGCAATCACTCACAGCAGCTTTTTGTCACCAGTTCATCTATTACACTTTAATCCGGTTTCTGAAAGCCATGGGTTCTTAATGAACTTCTTACATCATCCCATTCACACTGCTGGCAGATATCTATTTTAGCGTCACTTTAAAATGTTTGTTTTTCTGTCTGTTATGGCTGCTTTAAAAAAAAAAAAGCTTCATATCCATTTAAACTACCTATCAGGCTTTGGATCCTTTAGAAGAAAAGGTACTATATGAATTTCAGCTACCATTAGTAGTTCTTTCTCTACTACTTGTATCCATTTGGCTAGTTATGCTTGTTTCACCTCACTGATGGATCTAGTGTCTGAAGATATAGGATCCAGTCCTGCAGGTCAGTTACAGGCAAAACTCCTGGGGCACAACTGACCATCTTTTAACCAGTGCAAAGTGGTATCAAGTAGCAAATGGGAGCATTTTACACTCACTTTGCACTGGAATAAATGATGACACAAGATGCATGGCACTGGTGAACTAGGCTCCCCATGGCATAAGCGGGAGCACTGGATGCATTGAGTACAAATCAGGTCTTTGAAGAGAGGAGACTGTTATATTGTTTACTTTTAAAAAATACTATCAGTCACTGGAGATAGAAGTGGGATTGCAGGCCTTTCTATGATCCAGTATCATATGCAATGTCATCAAATATATTTGGAACAGCTCCAGGTAACTCCAGCCTCATATATACTGTGCTACTGTAACCCACACACCTCCTGGGCACCTAGTGGGACTGAGACCACTGAGAGAGAGAGAGAGATTAATGAGTCTGCTCTACAGCCTTAGCTAACAGCCAGTTGGCTTTTAGCTCATACGGTAGAGACTCATGCACTAAGTTCTCGAGTCCCCAGATTTGATCCCCCCCAACGACAACTGGGGTCTGTTGGTGTTACACTAGCAAGGTGAATCTTACATGTTTGGACATCTGATCTCAGTTATCCTAGTTTTTGATTTCTAAAGATGAACTAGTAAGCTTCATATTTACTTTAAAAATACTTGAGATCTTTCCCAAACCTATTTACAAACTCAGGAAAAAAAATATAGCAGTGTATACTAATTTATTTCCTATGGCATTAACAATATAATGTAACAAACCTTGTCTTTCTGCATAAATATTGTAATGCATACAAACAACCTTTTAATTATTTTCTCTAAAGTTCTTGGAACGTAGGGCTAGCTGTAATGTAAGAGGAAATCGTGCATGGACAACATAATGAAGTCAATCATTAGAAGTCTGTATCCCCCATAAGAAAGTTCTCTGCTACTGTGCTCTGCATTGCAGTATATAAGGACAGGAGGATTACTGTTTACATTATGCCACTATAAATTATATTTTTGAAGCCTCTTTTGGAAAACATACATTCTCTTTGTTTTCTGAAAATTAAAAATAAAGTAACTTATTTTAAGTAATGTTAAATGCTAAAAGGACTGATTTCAAGCCAGCATCATTAAAAAGTGTGTATCTTTGTAGATAGCGTTCTCTTTTTCATACAGAGTCCTACTAAATGAATGTCTTAATATGGGCTTCTTTGATTTGAATGTTGTTTCTCTTAGCCTCTGTACCATTAAAGTCAATGGGAGTTTTGCCATTGACTCAGTGAGCATAGGATTCAAGCTCTTACATCTGAAATGAATGAAAGAAGTGAGGAGCTCCTTCAGAATCACTCAATTAACCATCCACCTTATTTACAAGCCTGAACTTTTACTCTATGAGCTCAGTTTTTTTCCTTCATATCCAGAATAAATAGTAGTCTAACAAAAAAAAATGTATTAGGACTCTAGAGGAGTTCCACAGGGATCAGTACTAGATCTGATGCTCTTCATCAATGATCTGGAAGGAAGGATAAACTCACTGCCGATAACATTTGCAGACAACACAAAGATGGGCAGAACTCTAAATAATCAGGACAGGGCAGTCATACAGAGTCATCTGGATCACTTGGTTAGCTAAACCCATTCAAACAAAACTAATCTGAATACAGACAAATCCAAAAAGTTATATAATTAGGCTCATGGAATGCAAGCCAAACCTACAGAATGGGGGAATATAGCTGAGAAAGCAGTGCCTCTGAAAAGAATTTAAGGTGTTTAGTGGACAAAAAAATAAACATGAGCTCCCAGTGGGATGCTGTGGCAAAAAGGGCCACTGTGATCCTTAGGTGAATAAACAAAGGAACAGTGAGTAGGAGAAGGGAGATGATTTTAGCTCTGTATTTGGCATTGGTGAGACTAATACGGGAATACTGCATACACTTCTGGCTTGCACACTTTAAAAGTATGTTAAAAATTGGAGAGAGTGTAGAAAAGAGCCACAACAGTGATTCAAGGGGTGTAGAAAATGCCTGACAATGAAAGACTTAAAGAGCTCAATTTATTTAGCTTATCTGAAAGAAGACTGAGATATGACTTACTTACAGTGTATAAGTACCTTCATGGGGAAAAATACCAGGTATCAAAGGACTCTTTAATCTAACAGAAAAAGCCATACAAGAACCAAAGGCTGAAAGCTGAAGCTAAACAAACAAATTCAAATTAGAAATTCAGCAGACATTTTTAAAAATGAGGGTAGTTAATTGCTGGTACAAACTAAGAAGGGAAAGTGGTAGATTCTCCATCTCTCCAAATCAAGACTGGGTGCCTTTTTGGAAGATGTGCTTTAGCCAAACACAAGTTTGTTGGGTTCAATATAGCAATAACTGTGTACTATTTAATGGCCTGTGATACACAGGCAGTCAGGCTAAATGATGTAAGGTTCCTTCTTGCCTTATACTTCATATAATTGTTAGATACTGAAATAAGCCAAATCCTTAGCTATTGTAATTCACCATAGCTCCATTGATTTTATCTGATGATCTGGTCCATTAATAAATATCCCTTTTACTTTTGTTAAATACACTAAAAGAGTACATTACTATATGTTCTCGTTCATCCTCCCTGTGGAAGGAAAAAGGCCCAGGTAGAGATCATCAAATCGTGGAAGTCAACGAATGGCTACGCAGGTGGTGTCGAAGAGAAGGCTTTAGATTCTTTCACCATGGAATGGTGTTCCAAGAAGGAGGAGTGCTAAGCAGAGACGGACTCCACCTAACGAAGAGAGCGAAGAGCATCTTCGCAAGCAGATTGGCTAACTTAGTGAGGAGGGCTTTAAACTAGGTTCACCGGGGGAAGGAGATCAAAGCCCTGAGGTAAGTGGGGAAAATGGGATACCGGGAGGAAGCATGAGCAGGAGAGCACAAGAGGAGAGGACTCCTGTCTCATACTGAGAAAGCAGGATGATCAGCGAGTTATCTTAAGTGCCTATACACAAATGCAAGAAGCCTGGGAAACAATCAGGGAGAACTGGAAGTCCTGGAACAGTCAAGGAATTATGATGTGATTGGAATATCAGAGACTTGGTGGGATAACTCACATGACTAGACTACTGTCATGGATGGATATAAACTGTTCAGGAAGGACAGGCAGGGCAGAAAAGGTGGGGGAGTTGCATTGTATGTAAGAGAGCAGTATGACTGCTCAGAGCTCCAGTATGAAACTGCAGAAAAACCTGAGAGTCTCTGGATTAAGTTTAGAAGTGTGAGCAACAAGGGTGATGTCATGGTAGGAGTCTGCTATAGACCACCAGACCAGGGGGATGAGGTGGACGAGGCTTTCTTCTGGCAACTAACAGAAGTTACTAGATCACAGGCCCTGGTTCTCATGGGAGACTTCAATAACCCCGATATCTTCTGAGAGAGCAATACAGCAGTGCACAGACAATCCAGGAAGTTTTGGAAAGTGTAGGGGCCAATTTTCTGGTGCAGGTGCTGGAGGAACCAGCTAGAGGCAGAGCTCTTCTTGACCTACTACTCACAAACCTGGAAGAATTAGTAGGGGAAGCAAAAGTGGATGGGAACCTGGGAGGCAGTGACCATGAGATGGTCGAGTTCAGAATCCTGACACAAGGAAGAAAGGACAGGAGCAGAATATGGACCCTGGACTTCAGAAAAGCAGACTTTGACTCTCTCAGGGAACTGATTGGCAGGATCCCCTGGGAGAATATCATGAGGGGGAAAGGAATCCAGGACAGCTGACTGTATTTTAAAGAATCCTTATTGAGGTTGCAGGAACAAACCATCCCAATGTGTAGAAAGAATAGTAAATATGGCAGGTGACCGGCTTGGCTTAACAGTGAAATCCTTGCTGATCTTAAACACAAAAAAAGAAGCTTACAAGAAGTGGAAGATTGGACAAATGACCAGGGAGGAGTATAAAAAATATTGCTCAGGCATGCAGGAGTGAAATCAGGAAGGCCAAATCACACTTGGAGTTGCAGCTAGCAAGAGATGTCAAGACTAACAAGAAGGGTTTCTTCAGGTCTGTTAGCAACAAGAAGAAAGTCAAAGAAAGTGTGGCCCCCTTACTGAATGAGGGAGGCAACCTAGTGACAGAGGATGTGGAAAAAGCTCATGTACACATTGTTTTTTTCCCCCTCTGTCTTCATGAACAAGGTCAGCTCCCAGACTGCTGCACTGGGCAGCACAGCATGGGGAGAAGGTGACCAGCTCTCTGTGGAGAAAGAAGTAGATCAAGACTATTTAGAAAAGCTGGATGAGCACAAGTCATAGAATATCAGGGTTGGCAGGGACCCTCAGGAGGTCATCTAGTCCAACCCCCTGCTTAAAGTGGGACCAATCCCTAAACAGATTTTTGCCCCCAATCCCTAAGTGGCCCCCTCAAGGATTAAATTCACAACCCTGGGTTTAGCAAACTAATACTCAAACCACTGAACTATCCCTCCCCCACACACTGGGCTGCATGCACTACATCTGAGGGTGCTAAAGGAGTTGGTGGATGTGATTGCAGAGCCATTGGCCATTATCTTTGAAAACTCGCGGTGATCAGGGGAGGTCCCAGATGACTGGAAAAAGGCTAATGTAGTGCCCATCTTTAAAAAAGGGAAGAAGGAGGATCTGGGAAACTACAGGCCAGTCAGCCTCACCTCAGTCCCTGGAAAAATCATGGAGCAGGTCCTCAAGGAATGAATTCTGAAGCACTTAGAGGAGAGAAAAGTGATCAGGAACAGTCAGCATGGATTCAGCAAGGGCAAGTCATGCCTGACTAACCTAATTGCCTTCTACAATGAGATAACTAGCTCTGTGGATGAAGAGAAAGCAGTGGATGTGTTATTCCTTGACTTTAGCAAAGCTTTTGATACGGTCTCCCATAGTATTCTTGCTGGCAAGTTAAAGTATGGGCTGGATGAATGGACTATAACGTGGATACAGAACTGGCTAGATTGTCAGCCTTAATGGGTAGTGATCAATGGCTCCATGTCTAGTTGGCAGCTGGTATCAAACAGAGTGCCCCAAGGGTCGGTCCTGGGGTCGGTTTTGTTCAATATCTTGATTAATGATCTGGAGGATAATGTAGACTGCATTTTCAGCAAATTTGCAGATGACACTAAACTGAGAGGAGTGGTAGATAGGATACAGAGGGACCTAGACAAATTAGAGGATTGGGCCAAAAGAAATCTGATGAGAATCCCAGCACTGCTACAGACTAGGGACCGAATGGCTAGGCAGCAGTTCTACAGAAAAGGATCTAGGGGTTACAATGGACGAGAAGCTGGTTATGAATCAACAGTGTGCCCTTGTTGCCAAGAAGGCTAACAACATTTTGGGCTGTATAAGTAGGGGCATTGCCAGCAGATTGAGGGACGTGATCATTCCTCTCTAGTCAACATTGGTGAGGCCTCATCTGGAGTACTGTGTCCAGTTTTGGGCCCCACACTACAAGAAGGATGTGGAAAATTTGAAAAGAGTCCAGCGGAAGGCAACAAAAATGATTAGGGGGCTGGAGCACATGACTTATGAGGAGAGGCTGAGGGAACTGGGATTGTTTAGTCTGCAGAAGAGAAGAATGAGGGGGGATTTGATAGCTGCTTTCAACTACCTGAAAGGGGGTTCCAAAGAGATCTAGACCATTTTCAGTGGTAGCAGATGACAGAACAAGGAGTAATGGTCTCAAGTTGCAGTGGAGGAGGTTTAGGTGGGATATTAGGAAAAACTTTTTCACTAGGAGGGTGGTGAAGCACTGGAATGGGTTACCTAGGGTGGTGGTGAAATCTCTTTCCTTAGAGGTTTTTAAGGTCAGGCTTGACAAAGCCCTGGCTGGGATGATTTAGTTGGGGATTGGTTCTGCTTTTGAGCAGGGGGTTGGACTAGATGACCTCCTGAGGTCCATTCCAACCCTGATTTTCTATGATTTTATGTTTGCAGGTTGTTGTTGCCAAGTTGGTCCCAGAAAACAAAGAAAGATACTAAATCTTGCCATCTGACCTGAACAAGAGCACTGTGTAGCCCAAAAGCCTGTTTTTCTCATCAACAAAAGTTGGTCCAATAAAAGATGTTACCTCACTGATGTTGCACTCTGTGATTTTTTGAAAATATGCTAATGAGTTTAAATATAATGTTACTGGAATATGCTTCATGCAAAAGGTCTCTTGTAAAGCTGACTCACATCTATGGAGTGTGGTCATCCTATTTGTATCAATGTACCAGTCTTGTATCTGAAACTAGAAATATGAAATATAACTCTGAGGGCCTATTGTAATTATGCAAAGTGTGGGTCATTAATGGTGGTTTGGAATCTTGATGACTCCCATTAACCAGGACAATTGACTGCAGATGGTTCTGTTTTACCTGTAAGTCTCCCTATATATGTGTGCTGGAAAGTGGGTAATGAAGTCTTACAGTGACGTGATCATGTCACCTGAACTGGAATCCATCTTTAACCTGGTGCTTTTCCATTGAGAATAAGGGGGTGGGAACCCAGAGAGGGAGAAAGGATTCCCGCCTTATGCAAAAGATATATAAATGGGTGGAACAGAACAAAAGAGGAGCCATCATGAGGAATCCCCTAGCTACCACCTGAGCTGGAACAAGGGCTGTACCAGGGGAAAGGACTGTACTCAGACTAGGAAGGCATCCAGTCTATGAAAGAGACTTACTGAAACATCTCTCAGGGGATGAGATTTTATCTGTACTCAGTTGTATTACTATAGTAGGCTTAGATTTGCTTGGGTTTTTTTTCACTGGGTAATTCACTTTGTTCTGTCTATTACTTGGAACCACTTAAATCCTACTTTCTATATTTAATAAAATCACTTTTTACTTATTAATTAACCCAGAGTATATATTAATACTGGGGGGGGAGAGGACAAATAACTGTGCAGATCTCTCTATCAGTGTTACAGAGGGCGTACAATTTATGAGTTTACCCTGTATAAGCGGTAAAATGGATTTATTTGGGGTTTGGATATCTGAGTGTTAAAGACAAGGAACACTTCTGTAAGTTGCTTTCAGTTAAGCCTACAGCTGTTAGGGGATGTGGTTCAGACCCTGGGTCTTTGTTGGAGCAGACTGGAGTGTCTGGCTCAACAGGAGAGGGTTCTGGAGTCCCAAGCTGGCTGGGAAAACAGGGGCAGAAGTAGTTTTGGCACATTAGTTGGTAGTTCCTAAGGGGGTTTCTGTGATCCAACCCATCACACTCACCCACCTTGTCTTTCCACATTACTATATGTCTAGTGCAATACTCTTTAGTTTTAGAGCATTTATATTATGTTTTGGTCTCAGTGTGACTGAAGGCAACCCTCTATTCACATCCCATATACCACTGTAATAATCTTTGTACAAAATATGCCCTGTGAGGTATCATTTGAAAACTAATAACTCACTGGTCAATATCAGTGAAATGTACATAGTAAAATTACATGTAAAGTTATGAATTAAGTTATGTGATGTTATTAGCACATGTTAAAAACCAGACAGTGCTGTTTAGACAAAAGTTGTTAAACAGGTCTATTCTAAACAAAGGAATGTATGTTTACCTCAATTTACATATGAGTTGTAAACAGGGTTCTCAAAACTGCAGGCAGAGGAGATGGCAAGAAACAGAACAATTTGCCTTTTAGCAAACAAGTGGGGTAAGAAAGATCATGGAGCCTCCTTCCCCACCAGACTCCATGTCACCTTCCTCACTGTTTGGATACATTTTGCTTTGAGGAGTAACCATCAGAAGATTCCTCTTCAAAGGTTCACTGGACTATAAAAGAAAGGGCGGAAAACCCTAAGTTATCACTTTCACCAGCACCTTTGGGCAGCTGGAAGAGATCTTCACCAAGAAAATCCTCACCAAGAGATCCTTACCTTGCTGGGTGACTGTGGGTGAGAGAGACCATTTTAAACAAAGCCTTGAGCCAAAAGTTTTAGACTCCTTGGCACATGTTTTTACTTATGTTTGTTGTAACAATTTTAAACTTTCTCTCTTACGCTTGAATTCACTTATAATCCTATCTTTTGTTAATAAACTTGTTTTAATTTTAATCTAAACTAAACTGAACTGTTTGGTAACTCTAGTTACAGCAACAAACTGTTGAATACTAACTCCTTACAGGAGCAATGAACCATAATATCTGAACTGTCCAAGAGAGGGCAGAACAAGTGTTTTGGGGGAAATCCAGGACTGGGAATGTGTTGGGACCACCCTGCATGTAGTAACCAAGGCTTGTGGAAGCCAGAGTGGGGTTGTAGACAGGCTTCTGGGGTCAGAGCTGCAAAGAGCTGCTGAACCAGGACTGGCTAGCCCTCAGACGCTCAGGGTGTGACCTCCATGCTGGAAGGCTGGTTGTGAGCAGCCCTGGTTGGGAGCTACAACAGCAAAGCATTGTGAGGCACCCAAGGTTACAGGACAGGTGGTGACATAACCCCTCACTGGTCTGGATTGCACCCTAGAATGTGACACTCAGATAAAGTTAGCACACTGATGCAGCATCCAATTTTGCTTTGAAATATATACAAGCAATACTAGACTTTTGAGACAATCTTATGATTAAGTAGTGTTGACAGGATGTGTTATAGATAGCCAGGTATATCTACTTTATACTATCCTTTCTAAAATATGTTCCTGAATGTAACTTGTATAATTAAATATATTTAACATTAGTCACTAAAATTAGAAACAATAAAACTGCATAATAAGACAGTGTCATTAATCCAAATGCTATTTGGTTTTCGTTTTTGTAAAGTTATTCACAAGTTCCTTGTAGTCTGTCCTCCTAACCCCAATATTATTTTTTTTCTAAATTCAAGCACTTAATCACTCCAGTACTTGAAAAGAAACACTTGCATGTTATGAATCTTATAAAAAAGAAGCCACTATTGATTTCAAGATAAAAACCATTGGCCTCACATGGTCCCCACCAGTCACCAAGTCAATATTCTTTTTTTATGCTTCATTTACTTTACTCTCTTACTGAAACTGAGAAGAGGCCTCTGGTTTCAAGTTTCTAACTCATTTCTCCATGCCATATCTGCCCTGGCATTGAATCACATTGCTGTGCAGATTCAGTTCACCTGGTCTATACCAGTTGTTTGGGGAATTCTGGTTTCATTTAGCCTTCTTAGTATTGTCTACCTTAATGTAAGAGCCTTTCTGGACTCAAAGCTGTGAATTTGAGATTGTAGAGATTAAATTATCCTTTCACAATGTAGAGAAGTGTGGGTGAAGTCTGATGAATTCTGGTGTTCTGAATGAGCACTTAAGGTAAACTGCCATCATGCTCCCCTGATCAGCACTGGGAACTGAGCCTGCATTATCCCCTCCAACAGAAATACATATGGGAGGAGCTTTGAGGGAAAATACAACCACTGGGGGTCCCTGCCAAATACTCATCCCCATCAGAGGACTCCCTTTGGCCGTTACGTGGAAAGTACACTCACACAAGTTCAGTTCTTCTAGAAGGAGCAGACAATGTCTGTCTTGCAGTGGCAGGCTCTCAGCAAAGGCCTTCTGGTTATTCTCCCCTTTTCAGAGTCTCAATGAGATAACCAGGGAAGTCTCAATTAGGAGTCAAGAGGGTATTTTGCCTCTACATTTGGCATTGTTGTGACCGCTGCTGGAATACTGTGTCCATTTCTGGTGCCCACAATTCAAGAAAGATGTTAATAAACTGAAGAGGATTCAGAGAAGAACCAGGAACATGATTAAGGAATTAAAAAACCTGCCTTATACTGATAGTGTGTAGGGGTATAATCACCACCAGTGCTGCCCAGTGGTCAGGGAGGGGGGTGGCAGGTTATCTTCCTCCTGGTTGTCCCCCTTTTTCACTATAGCTCCACTCTATAGTGTGTCCCTTTTTTGGGACTAGCCTTCTGGCCAGGTAATACCTTTTGGGGGTACACACAAAAAAGTCAAATATTAGGGAAAGCTTCAGGTGCCTGCAAGGACTTCATGACTTTCCCTTTGGGTTGGAAACTTGGGGTCTAGACCCTTGTGCTTTCAGGGCCTTCTCCAACTAGGTTCCCCTCTGAGGGGCTCCCAGGGGAGCTGGGCCCATCTGCTCCACTCAGTTTCTGATCCAGGCCCCAACGGTGGGCAGCTAAGTCTTACACTTTGGGGTGCTATGTGCTAGAGACCCCTTTTTCCACATGGGGTAAGTTAAGGAACTGAACACAAAATAAAGCTTCTGACCTTCAAAAGCAATCACTATGCCCTCCTTCGCAGGCCTGGTCAGGTCAGTATTGTCAGGTCTCAGGCCACACAAGCTCCAGTGGTGCTTCTTCCCAAGAGCACAGGTCTGCTCTCTTCCACTGTGTGTCTCCCTCTGAGCTGCTCTGCTTCCCTTCCTAAGCTCTGCCTCCAGCTTGTGAAGGCTTTACAGGTGAAGCAGGGGAAGACCAGTTGGGCCCAGAGATAATCCTTAACCCCTTTTTCTCCAGTGTGGGGTTTGTATACTGCATCACAGACTGAGCTCGTTCAGTCTATTTATTTAGCTTAACAAAGAGAAGGTTAAGGGGTGACTCGATTACAGTCAATAAGAATCTACATGGGGGGGAGCAAATATTTAATAATAGGCTCTTCAGTCTATCAGAGAAGGGTATAACAAGATCCAGTGGCTGGAAGTTGAAGCTAGACAAATTTAGACTGGAAATAAGGCATAAATTTTTGACAGTGAGAATAATTAACCATTGGAACAACTTATCAAGGATCATGGTGGATTCTCCATCACTGACAATTTTTAAATCAAGGCAGAACGTTTTTTCTAAAAGCTACATTCTGGGAATTATTTTTGGGGAAGTTCAATCGCCTTTGAAGGAGGTCAGACTAGATGATCACAATGGTTCCTTCTGGCCTTGAATCTATGAAAAAGTGAAACAAACACACAATTCAAAGTCAACAAAAGAAATTAGACAAAGGAGGAAAATTAAAAAAATATTTATCTCTCTTTTTTCAGAGAGGCACTGGATAAGCCACAGTCCATCCCAGAGTCCACCGGGTCTCCAGCATAAGATACAGGGTACAATCTCTTCCCTCTTTTATTTAGCACAGGGGATCTCTGTTCCCTTTTTGTGAGGACAGAGGCTCTGTTCACTATCAGGTCTCTTGCTGGAAAGCTTAGCAACCTGCTCCCTTCCTGGGCTGCCCACTGCTGTGTGGCAAGTCCTTCTTCTCAAGCCTCCCCTATTCTTGGTATGACTTGCAGGTGTAGTGGGAGCACTTCAGCCAAAAAGCAGGTCCTTAACCCTTTCCATGCTGGTGCAGGATTTATATACCCCGTCACAGTCACAGTCCCCTCAGGGAGTTTTCCACAAACCTTAATTTTAATGTCTTAGTTCTACTTACTTAGATTCTAAGCTCTTTGAGGCATGGACTGTCTCTTTGTTCTCTGCTGGTACGGTGCATAGCACAGTGGGGTTCTGGGCCATGACTAGGATTACTAGTCACTACTGCAATTAAAATAAAATAGTAATAATTAATTATCATTAATTAATAAATCACTCCCTCAGGGACAGACTTTACCCTCCCCTCTCACTGAATCAGCAGCAGTTCTGCCTGCCAAACCCAAGAGATTTCAGGGGGCCACAGGAAGGCTGGGTGAATGGAGGCCCTACACCTCTGCATTAGCTTCAGGTCCCCTGCAGATCACTTGACCTCTTTACCAAGGGGGTTGTAGAGGGTCTAGTATGGAAGAGGACCATGCCATGAAGATGGCTGACCCCGTCTTTGTGTGGAAAGGAAGCAACACATGCAAGGGGAGACTCTCTACTTCGGTAATATAGTGGCCAGATAATCTGGCCTGGGTCAAGCTCCACAACTTATGTCACTCTTTATGATAACCATCATTAGGTGGTGGTGTTTATCTAAAGTGGTGTGTTATGGAGTGAAGGATGGGCAAAGGGACTGGTAATGGGATACAGACTGTACTGGCCTGGATTCAATCGAGTTCAATAAAAACTAGAGCTATGTGAAAGTTTAATTATTTTGATACAAACCTAAACTTTGACCTAAGTTCACTAACATGTTTGCAAAGATTTCCAGACCTTTTGGCAAACTTGCATTGGATCATGTGTGGAGTAATATGTAATTGTTTTACAAGGTATTTAAGAGAGAGCTAATTAGGATTTTGTGGTTTGGTCCCAGTTTTGCTTTGAGGTTTCAGATTTGCTTGAACCCAAAGACAAAGTGAAATTTGTGAGTCATGAACCAAGCAAACCAAAGTAGAGTGGAAGGTTTGGAACAAATGTCTGTGAACTCAAACTATTGAGTCATGCAGAAGTCTGGTCAGGATCAGAAATTGTCACCACCTGGGGTGATCGATGCCTATATAAAAGAAACAGATGATCTCATTCCAGTTCTTATTGGACCTCTGCCCAGAGCATCAAAAACACTGCCAGAGTTGACACCTTTATTGGCAGTCTCAACAAAAAGGTGAAGGCCTGAACAGTCATAGAGATTGACTCCCACAAGGAGAAAATGGAAGGAAGAATGGGAGGTGTGTTGACAGACATGAATAATAGCAAGAGAATTTTATAAGGCAACCTGGCTGAAGCAAGATATTTCTTACTTAGGAACCAAACCCTTTCTGCTTCAGATGTCAGTCCAGAGGAGCGAATAATACGTTTTCTCTGAAGAAAAGGTGGAACTAGATGTATTTTACTCAGTAAAAATTCAGGTTATTTTCAAGCAAAAGAAATTGGGTGCCTCTCCCATTAACTTCAGTAGGATCAGGATGTTGGGTCCTGATTCTGGAACATACGTTCAGCTTTAGAACTGCAGGGGAAAAAGTCCAAGCAAAAAGAGCATGACAAATTCAGACAACGGATCCTAAACAATTAAGCAGTGTAAATGGAAATAACATTTTATTTCATCTGTAAAATTATGGGCTAGACAGTGTCCAGCTCTCATGCAACCACACAGTGTAAAGATGGGAATAAAAACTCTCCTTTCTTCTCCACTTGCACAGCCTACATAAGGGTTGAGTGCAAGAGCTGATTCCAAAGTGCCTTGCTCCATCCCTGCCAGCAACTAGCCTGAAATGGGGCAGCAAGTGGTGAGGCATAGGCAGAGCTGAGACTCTGTCTCCCTACTAGCTGGTGGTTAGCAGATCTGGCTGGTCGCATGGATGGGGAGGGAAGCATTATGCATCCTTTAAAAGGCTATTGCAGATGGCCCTCTCCACAGCTCATCCAGTGAGCCTGGGGCAACCCAGCCCTGACTATCCCCAGTACAAAGCTATTGCTAAAAGCCACACCCAGCCCTATGTAAATCAAGGTGTTTGTATTATAAAAGAGGTAACGGGTACTGATCTGTACTACCCATGAGGGGCTCCTTGAGGTATTATGCCTCATACCAATATTTTGCCTTCAGGAGACTGGGACACTACTCAACCCTTTGATGTAGTGTGTGCTTCTTGCCTGATGGGGCCAACATTGCTCAATGGTACAGATATGGGGGCATGAGGCCATAGTGTGGTAACCCATTCCTTGAACTCCTATTTTGAGCAAGATGCTGGCACTGGTGGTGCTACTCTGCAGCAATCTGCACCCCTAAAGTTTTCAAGGATCAAAACTGTGGAGGATGTGGGAAGAGTAGGGAGCAACTCTCTCCTTCTGTGACCACCTCCAACCCCCTGTCCAGATCAGGCATAATCTGGTCCTTAATCTCAATAATGTAACAGCTAAACATGTACCTAGAAAGTTACCTGAAAGTTATAGCAAGGTGCTAACATGTCATGTTATATTATCCAATCTGAGTATCAGTTTAATAACATGTCCCCCCTTCTTAGTCCCCCTTCCTCAAGCAAATAGTAGATAGGTAGTTTGAACTGAATACAGTGTTCAGACAATTGGTACAGAGTAGCTAACTTTTGATGGCATTATGTGCTAGTAATAGCCTTCTGTACTACTGGATCATGTCCTAGCAAAAAGTTTTGTGTTTTGTAGTAAATGGGATGGTTTGAAATATAATCCTCTTTCCTTCACAGTTTGATGGAGATTTACATAGCGTATTAACATCTGACTATGATTTGCATATGCTTTGTCTGACAATTATACAGAGTAATTCCTCCAGCATTGCCAACTTCAAGAGATCAAAAACCATGAGTTGGACACCCCAGAATAATGAGATTGGCCCCAAAATAATGAGTTTCAAAAAGATTTTATTGTGCTTTTTAGATCAGTCGCTTGATGTTTGAACTCCCCCTACCCATCCCCAGGGTATGTGCATGTGACAGTTAGTGTTGCCCACTCTCCCACATGTACCGGATAAGGTGATTTTGGTGCCTGCTGCAGGAGCTCTCACCCCCACATCTGCCCCTCTCCTGCCCAGCAATTAATCCTGTCCCCCAGCCTCCTATCAGTTCTGTCTCCACCCAACCCCCTCAATTCAGCTCCCTCTCAGTTCAGTCCGCCAGCTCCCTTCATCACCACCCCACCAGTTCAGCCCCGCATCCCATCAACCCCCACAGCCCTCAGTTCACCCTCCCAGCACTCACCCCATCTGCTCAGAACCCACCATCAACACAGCCCCCCCCCATCAATCCCCACCCTCCTCACTTCAGCCCCCTTGCAGCTCCCAGGCCATAGTTCAGCCCCGCCCAGCCTCATCTCTGCTCCTTAGGGTTCTTCACCCTCCCCAGGCCTGGGGGGTGGGGCTGCAGTAGGGTCCCTCTCCCACTTCCTAGTCTGGCAGAGGAACCCCAGCCCCCTAAGATTGACAGCAGGAGCTCGGGGGCTGACAGTGGGAACCTGGCTGTCCTCCTGTGGCTGGGGTTGACAGCGAGGAGCCACGGGGTTGGGGCTGAAAGCGGAAATCTTGGCTGCCAGGGGCTGACAGCAATTTCTAAGTAAAATTAGGCCTCACTCATGATCTCATGAACTCTGATATGCTGTGTCAGGAAAAAAAATCCTGACATTTGAGGGGTTCTATCGTGAGATCATGAGTGAGGCTTAATTTTACTTAGAAATTGCATCTCCTGTGATAAATTTGCGAGAGTTGGCATGTCTGTTCCTATTAGATGTGGTCAAACATTCTCAGTGTCTTTTGCCATACCAGTGAGAGGAAATGGTGATGTCTTTCCTGATGAATACTTTTAAAGGACCTGGGCTGTCTGGAGAAGAATCTCACAGTGGTTAGGTGCCGAGAGGGGGAGGGATCAGAGACGCCGAGGATGACAGACAGTGGAGATCAAAAAACATTATCAAGTCCACTCAGGATTTTTTCTGTAGTGGGCATTTTCTAATGCTTTTGTCCAGTCTAGATTTAAATGTGTCAAGTGATGGGACTTAAGCGACTCTAGCTGGAATACTATTCTGCAGCCAAATATACTTTCATTATTATTTAGCATTTGTAAAGCACCATAGGGAGAGCACAGGACCTTTGCTTACAAAACCATATTAAGTTATATTCTCATGCATACAAGTATTCCAAAATTTCCTACCTTTCAAAAGGCATATGATGGCAACAGGACTTTCAGGGGATTTAATAATATTCTATTTCTCTCTCTATCTAGATAGATAGAGAGATAAATCATGGCTAATCGAGGAACCTAGAAGAATGTCATTTGCCTATTTCAATTTGTGAAAATTTTTTGCAGTTTGAGATAAGGCAGAAATTTTCAAATAACCTGTTAACCAGAGCAGATTCTTTTTAATTTTAATTTTTAGACTTCTGAGCCAATCTTTTCCTATCCAGATGTACTCTAATACAAAATTATATTTATCTGTTTCTTGCAGATAAAGACTGGCCACTGTTATACTTTAATATTGTGTTCCTGTTAACTTGCATTAGTCATGAAATTCCCTCCAGTAACCACATTTAAGGAAACGATAAATCCTGAATAGCAGGGGATTATATGGAATAGGTTATGTTGTCATTTATCCTGGTCCATTTGGCATGAATATCCTGATGCTCCTACGAAGAGGGAAGAGGAGCTATTCAAAGCCACTCCTGGGTAATTCAGCTAACATTCACTGAAGTTGCACTCAAACAGCTAATTTAATTTCCAATGAGCATCTACTTCCAGCATATCCCCCAGTCAGTTTTGTCACTGGCTCTCAAGTTGAGCATTTATTTGCTGACAATGAAGCAATGGTAATTTTTCTGCTAATTAGTACATTTTAATATGACTGTGTTTAGATACATATTAGTGGGTAAATAAGAGAACCCTATCATACTGAGTTCTCAGCAAGAGGGTATATTCATAATACTAACAAACTGTGGGCACCGTGACATCTGTATCTCTGTGATGGGACCAATTTGTATACCATCTGCCACTGAAGAGTTTAGCTACTTGTAGTCATAATGGAGCTATTTTGGCCCCAACAGTAAGTAAGCAGTTATGTGGTGAGTTAAATGTTCTGCACAGATATCCTGACAGAGTTAAGCAGTTCTGGATAAGAGAAGACTGGGTGGTAACATTTTGCTAGATGAAGATATTGGCAGCTAAATCAGATGGATAGATATAAATTGAGAGGTCCTCCACCATGACTGGAAGAGTTGGCAGATCTTGACCTTCAGATTAGTCTTCTCTACTGAGGTACATACATTTTTATTTTGTGATTAGAAGCATGCACAACAAACCCTTGGCTTCCAGATGCAGAAAAACCAGGAAAAGACCATTTCATAAGTGCAACATACTGCATCTGTAAATAACAGCTTGAGAGAAAATTACAGTCACTAGGGTGCAATGGTAGATAATTTTTATTTCTATTTAATTCAGATTAAATCTGATTCAAAATACATGGAGAATAGTGGTTATTATTGCCAAGAATAGTATTAGAGCTTCTGCTCATCCTTTCTATAGACCTTTTAGTAGAATGACAGAGATGATTTCCAACATTGGCATCATGAATAATTTTATTTTCAAAAACATATTGAACATTTTTGAGAAGTATTTACAATTTTTGACCAATGTTTACTTCCCCCTTATTATTATTTTTGCATTTGTAACATAAATCAGTGATATGCTCATCAACCTATGTCTGATGCAGTTACCATTTCACTGCAACTTATTTCAAATCTGTACAATGTGGAACACAGGAGGTTTCAGGACAACAGGATATAGAACAATTCAACTCTGCCTCAGTTTGCTAGTTGCTATTAGCTTTTGAAGGCTACTTGATGGCTGGTGAAATAAGATGAGTATCCACATCACAAAGAGCTTCACCAAAACTGGCACTAATCATAATCTTTACTCTTAGTTTCATCCAAGAGGTCAGAGATTACATTGTACTACATCTCTAGGACTGCTCCTTCCAAGTCAGAGTTGAGGTAACATTAGTAAGGGAATAGTGGAAGCTGCTATCCATCCTATACATGATCTGTTGTTAAATACAGGATTTCATACTCCAGGACTTTCCATAAATTCTAAACTCAGTTAAAATAAATGATATCTTAGGCTTTTTTTTCTTGCATGTTAAACCTGTGTCTTGTTTGTCTTCATGATAAATTCCAGGGCAGTGTAAATGAATGAGTTACAGAAATATAAACCAAAGATTTGCTGATAACAAAATATTGCTTTCTTTTGTCAAAAGTGGGTACACTCTGAAAATCCAGCAACCAACATTTCTCATGCTGTGGTATCTCATTAGACATATCAATGTTATTGCTGTTGCAGCCAATCAGAGTTTCTGGTGTTTGATTTTATGCAGTGAGGTGATGGAGGAGGCTCCTAGGTGATCATGAAAATGCATTATTAAAATTCTGCCACTGAAGGGACAGCTGAAATGATTTCTCTTCCTCTGACAGGTCCTGATTCAGTGCCCATTGAAGTTAATGGAAAGACTCCCACTGACTTCAGCTGCTGTTGGACCAGGGCTATAATACTAATTCTCTTTAGATAATGCAAAATTATTTCTCCAGGATAACTTATTCTTGAACCTCATGGGAAGTCTTCTGACAGATATATTTTTGCCTTTGGAATGTATCAGATTGCACCAAATTAATGGTATTTTTAAAAAAGGAATGAATTCCCCTTTACTCAACCATCCCCACAAAGCCCTGCTACATGGCAATTCATACTGGCTGTCTCTGGAGAGTGTCCCTTGTTATACTATTGGCATCACATCACTGAATAATTAATGGGCATGACACCTTCCACAGAAGGCAGAGGACTACTAATGGAACTGGGAGATGGAACTGTCACCTCTTTCATTGGTAGGAGAGCATTTCATCTTGATAGGCTGTCCTAGGCCTCCAAAGTCAATCACTGAAAAAAGTGATTCTAGATAGAAAATGTATAGCATTTGGGTGGAAATAATCCTGTTCTCCCAACTGCTGTATATCCTAAATTATTATTTTAAATCTGGATTGGCTCCTTGTCATAGGTCTCTCCCCGACTTAGAGCTGTTGGGTTCCAAAAAGGGGACCTGCATGGACTCCCCTAAACTAAAATCTTAGTTTAGATCTGGTAAAAGCTGCCACCACCCAATAATGTATGTGTATTGGGACACAGTACTTCCCCAAAATCCTTGGGGATCCCAAGAGCCCCAAATCCATGGAGTTCTTACACCTAGGAGAAATAAACCATTCCCCCCTGCTTCCTGCCCCCTCCCTTTTCCTAGGAGAGATACCGGGATTTAACTACAGAGGGATGCCTTCCTCCTCCCCTTTCCCTGAGAATTCACCCAAGGAAAGATCAACCAAGTCCTTAACAGAAAAGATTTATTAAAGAATAAAAAGAAAGTAACTGTCTCTGTAATACCAAGATGGAACAATACACAGGGTCTAAACTTATTAATCTCTGGAGAGAATTCCCCCCTCCTTTCTTTCTCAGTAAAAGCAATAACAGTACAGAATTAAAGAAATTCTATAGCAAAATACAGAATTGCAAATACAGAAATAAAAGTATAAGAATACTAGTTCCTTGCTAATACTCACTAGCTTGAATAGAAGAATTTATTGCAGAAACCTGGGAGGACTTGATTAAGATGTTTGGACTCCCTTAACTCCCAAGAGAGACTCCCCCCGCAAAAAAACAGAAAAAAACTTCCCTCCACAGGGATTTGAAAATATCTTGTCCCTGATTGGTCCTCTGGTCAGGTGTTCACAGGTACTGCTTGTTAACCCTTTACAGGTAGAAAAAAACCTTAACCCTTAACTAACTGTTTATGACACTCCTGTAGTAAGTGAAAGATGTTTCCACCTGATACATTTAATTTATATTTAAATGAGTCAGTAAGTCTTTAAATCATAATATGAGGACTTCAGTTACTCAGCCCATGGTTAGGTATCCATTACAGGAGTGGGTGGTGAGATTCTGCAATGAGTAGGTCACACTAGATGACCATGATAGTCCCTTCTGGCCTGAAAGTCTATGAGTCTAAATTAGGGCATGAATTCTGTGGGCAGATGCACAATCACAATGGATATAATCATAATTCACTAAAAAGGGTCTCAGCAAAAAGGCTTCCAAGAATATCTATGCAAAACTTGGCATCACCCTTTAATGGATAGGTGAGTGTTCCACCATGCCAGAACTGGCTCCTTGGGATTACCCTGCATCACTGACTTGCTGCCCTAATTGGGTAGTTCACTGACCCCTTTATGCTGTAGCACGTTGTAAAATCTTCAGTCACATTTTTTTATCGCTAATTGAATTGCAAGAGGTAATATCCTTTATTGGACCAACTTCTGTTGGTGAAAGCGACAAGCTTTTTAATTGATGAGCTCTCTGCAGCTCGAAAGTTTGTCTTTTGCACCAACAGAAATTGGTCCAATAAAATATATTACCTTAGCATGACTGTAACAATACTGCAAACATTGAATTGCAAGTCCATATCTGGGTACTTGCACTTCTAAACACCTGATGGAAGGTGTAAGTCAGATAGTGAAATGTGCTAATGCTGTGATCTGCACTGTCAGTTAATTTTGCAGGTGAACATTTTTCAGGTGCAAATTGTATCTGCAACAGTGAGTTTTTAGTTCCATATTGTTAAAGAATGTGTATCTTACACAGGGGCACGTGCAGAAATTGAACTGGGTCATTCTTCCTCCCAGCTGGAATATACATTTAAAGAGTCATCTGAGAGGGGAGCACATCTGATTAGAATATATGAATCCATACTGCTCAAGCCTTGTTTAGTCAAACTCACCTTCCTTCTGTATAAATTTGATTTCATTAAACTTTTTAAAAAGTCCATGAAGACAATTAAAATAGCAAAACATCCCTCACTAATTCATGGTAAGATTTGAAATTAATCTTAAGAGATTTGATTTTATCCCTGAGATTTTTCCTTGTTAATATTAATACCTTTTTCTCTCCAGCTGCTCTTGGGAAAACTACCACTTCCAAAACCTATTTTCCTGTCAGCTGAACAGTTTTAGATCCCAGTTCAGCAAGGTACTTAAGCATGTGCCTAACTTTAAGCACAGGAGTAGTCACACTGATCTAATTGGGACTGCTCACATGCTTGAAGTTATGCATATGCTCAAATACTTTGCAGAACTGTAGCCTTCAGGCTGAGATCTTATTTTCCATACTCTTTGAGGCCCTGATCCTACAAACCTTTACATATATAGCTTATGTATACCCAAGAGTTTTAAAGGTGAATTAACTCTGGCCAGTGCAAGCTTTGTCTCTACAGTATTGTCTAGCGTGCTTGTTCTATTTTTAATATGTCACTGAGTGACTTCAATGAAAATCAAGGCATAAGCTTTACCTGAAATATTGTTTTACACACTATGGAAGAAACACCAGAATAATTGTTGATTGAAAGAAATTGGGTCATTGCCATCTCTCTTCAGGGAGAATGAGTATTGTTCATCCTATTTCAGTTTTCCAAGTCCTCCCAATCTTCTGTTGGCAGATTTGTTTTGTATCTAAAATGTTGAGTTTATATTCTATGTACCCTGTTCATCTTTCAACCTTGAAAAGTTTAACATTAACAACTTCAACCTCTTTTCCCAGCATGGATTATTTGTTCTTTAATGTCTTTTTATGAGTCTGTGATTGAAGTAAGTATTGCTTTCCCTGATTGAATTTCCTCTATGAGAAGAAGTATTGGTGATTCAATGCCTGACATCAGTGTGCAGTCTTTTTCCTCTGGGGAAAGCAGATCTGGTTTAATTCTTTTAACTCCCCCGGACAAAGACTGTTTGAATGCCTATTATGTTTTTGAGATACCACTTTTGGCCACCCATCCCTGCACATACACCCTGCTATGCAAACATCTGGGAGTTTGTGTGTGTCAGTAAGACTTAGTAGAGATGACATACTTAGGAGATGATTCAACAAAGCATTTAAGAACATGCTTAATTTTAAAACACATTAATAGTTCTCAAGTCAATGGGGATGCTCATGTGCTGAAAGCTGGATATAATGGTTGCTGGAATGGGGACTTCTGTGTCCATCACATGGTGATCTAACTGAATTGCTAGGTAATCTGGCAAATGATACACATTTCAGTACAGCCAAATGTAAAGTCATATCTAGGAATATAGAACATAGCCTATGCTTACAGTATAGGGGATCCAATCCTGGGAAGCAGTGACTCTGAAAAAGACTTGGGGGTTATGATAGATAATCAGCTGAACATGAGTTCCCATGGTGAGGCTGTAGCCAAAAAGGCTAATGCAGATCATAAACAGGGGATTATCATGTAGAAGTAAGGTTATATTACCTCTGTATTTACCTCAGGGGGAATGGCTCAGTGGTTTGAGCATTGGCCTGCTCAACCTAGGGTTGTGATTCAATCCCTGAGGGGGCCACTTAGAGAACTGGGGTAAAAATCTGTCTGTGACCTCCTGAGGCCCTTTCCAACCCTAATATTCTATGATTTGACACTGGTGTGACCACTACTGGAATACAATGTCCAGTTCTGGTGTCCAGAATTCAAGGAGGAGGTTGATAAATTGGAAAGGGGTTAGAGAAAAGCCACAAGAATGATTAGCAAACATGCCTTGTAGATATGCTCAATCTATTTAGCATCACAAAGAGAAAGGTAAGAGGTGACTTGTTCAGTCTATAAATACCTACATGGGAAACAAATTTGATAATGTACAATTCTTCAGTCTAGCAGACAGGGGTATAAAAAGAGCCAATGTCTGGAAGATGAAGCTTGATGTTTGTACAGCACCTAAAACAATGGTCCATGACTGGAGCTTCTAGACAGTAAGAAAATATGAATACTAATAGACAAATTAAGACAAGAAATAAGGTACACATTTTTAACAGTGAGAGAAAAAAATAATTGGAACAACTTTAAGAAGGGCAGTGGTGGGTTCTCCATCACTGGAAATCTTTAAATCTTAATTTGATGTTTTTCTAAAAGATATGCTTTAGTTCAAACAAGAATTAATTCAGGGAAATCCTGTGGTACACAGAAGGTACAGACTAGATGATCACAACGGTCCTTTCTGGCCCTGAAGTGTATTGATCTATAAACACTGTTTCCAAAAAGTTAATAATTTAGTGATTTTGATTCTAGTCAGTAATATAGCATGCACACCCACTTGTACAGTACATCAACATTGCCAATGATAAAACATTACACTTTAATAAAGGTGTCTACACTTTCGTATATGCAATTAAAAAAAATACCATAATATCAAATGAGAACATGGGAAAGTCCCACACATTTTGGTTTCATTCCCTATTTAAGAGAATAATATTTTAATTAATGAGCTAACTGATCAGCAACATCTAGATAGCACCTTATTTTAGTTGCCTTAATGACACTAGAGATGGCAAAGTCCACTGCCGGATATCATCACCAACAGGATGAAACAGAGCAAAATGCTAAAACAAGTGAAAGGAAAAGGTCACCATACAGTAGCTATAGTACCAAATGCACCACGAGAACCCAAAGAGTTGGTCCTGTGTTTGTTACATCCATCACATCCACTTTACTCTCAAACACATTCACGCATAGGAGTGAATATTTATTTGTACCTTTCTTTTTGCCAGAAATGTGTGTGTGTCTCCTTCCTAATGCACTGGGTGAGTGTACAATTGGTCTCAGAGGGGCATTTATTCTCATGATTAGAATTTAGAAGTCCATCTTCCAAAGCAGATCTTTCAGCTTGTAGTTAAGTGTTATTTGTCATCACTACTAGATTTCAGACAGCAGCTATAGCAGAGGTAGGAAGTTGTGGCTGACATTAACACAGAACCTGTAAATCTGGAGATTTTTTACAGCTTTGATTAACAAACTGCAGGTCTACAGTTAATAATACAATAATTCAGTTTTATGGTATGTACACTTTTCTTGGCTGTTAAATTAATTTCCCAAAGATATTAGAATTTACACTATGGGATCATGCTCTTTGGCTCTCTCTCAACTATATTTTAAATTAATTTAGTGCTTGTGAAAGATGCTAGATTAATAGCGTTTGGGTCTGAAATTCTTTTATGTACATAACCAGAACAGCATGGAAAGTAGCAGCAGTGCAAGCTTCCTTGCACTGCTGTGACTACCAGAGACCTAACGTGGAGGCCCCACACCTCTAGGGTGACTTGGGAGGGGAGTTTATTCTCAATGTCTGTTTAGGGTAGATTTCCAAAGGCACAAAGGGCAGTTAGGCACCTATCCTCACTGACTTTCAAGTGCCATTGAAAATATATCCCTTAGTCTTTGACCTCCTGCTAAAGCTGCCAACAAAGGTGCCAGTTACTGCCAGTGGTGATGGTAGTTTTGGCGATGAATCAAGAGTGATTCAGTGGCAGCAGTCAAAGTCCTCATGCCTTAAGTCAGCCAGATACTAAAGCATGTGCCTAAAGTTTAAGCATATCAGTAGTCTCACTAAGTCAAGAGGACTATTCATATGCTTAAAGTTGCACATTGCTTAACTACTTAGCTGAATCAGGGCCTCACTCAGGATCCAGGCCTCATTGCTCTAGGTATGGTGCAAGCACAATACAAAACATAATTCCCACAAAGCAGCCTTTCAGGACACAACCAATGAGTGTAACCAAGAGGCAAAGGAATAACAGTAATAAGTTCATGCACTTATATGGGCCAATTCTTGCACAACTGGATGTTTGAGTCATTTAAAATATTTTTTAACTGCAATTAAATATCAGCAGACACCACTGAGAACTTGAGTGGGGTCATAATCTTCTCTCACCCTGGCCCCAGAACAACTTTTTACATAGACCATGAACTGATGACTTCATGATATGTGCCAATTCAAACTTGTGAGCTCGAGGTGAAAGGTTCTGTATTGTATTTCTGTCCTTAATCCTTAAGCCCCACTTCGTGAAAATGTTTTCAAGTGATGAGAAAAATATGATGGTAGTGATAACAGTAGTCAAAAAGAAGCAGAGTTGATCAGTTATGTCTCAAATACCAAAAAGAGCTTATTTAGAAAATGATTGACTTAATTTAGAAAGGTATTTTTGGCACTGATTTATCCGGTATTTAACTCAATGTTTATGATTACATCAGAGAATTGCTGAGGTATTGCTTAGCCATCTAAATAAAAAATTGCAATTATTTCAGAACATAAGTAATGTTAACCTAACTTTATTTTTAATGTGAATCCATTCTACAAACACTTGCAATTTGTAGAGGAATCTTTTTTTTAAACTTGTACATATAGTTAACTCTTACACAGAAATTAATTCTATCATATTTACTTGATAGTAATTTAGACTATAAGCTCTAACATTAAATCATATACTCTTTGGGGGCAAGAGCTGTACATGCCTTATATTGCTGGGAGATACTCCAAAACTCTTGCATATACAATTTTCTTGTTCCCTTCCGACACAATAAATATACATATGTAACAAATATGCCTTTTCCTCTGAAGTAGGTTTGTTGCTCTGTACATCTGTGACATGTAACTCTCAACACGGCTGTAATTTGTATTAGTACAACTTGAGCATAAGCTTTTAGCAAGAGTATATTTGTGGTTGTTGTGTATAGGCCATCACATGGCTGGGCCCCGGGAGTGCTGTTTTTCTGTATAAACTTTATAACGTGTTGCCCAGGCATGATCTTTATTTGCTTTTTTGTGATGTCTGAAATCCTGCAAGTGTCCATAGCATTTTGCAAGCCTCAATCAGCTTCCCTTAGTATCCTTTCTTTCTGCTTTCTTGAGAGTCACACTACAGTTTTGGCTCCTGCCATATCATTTTCAGTGTTACCAACCTCATATTTTTGTACTTTATCTCAGTTCTGATATACATTTATCAATCCCACATGCTTCCAAGAGAGGATGAGACCACAGTTAGTGCCGTTTAAATATTCTTTTCAGGGTTACAATAATTCCTAAATATTAAGTTTTCATTCAGAGTAAGTGCCTTCCTTTGTTTGCTGGGCTACGGTGTTCTACATACCTCAGTTGCTCCTTCATCCATTGTACAAAGTAAGATTGCTACTTTGCAATCCTCTTTATCTGCTACAGAAGCTCCCACAAAAATTATGAAGTGTTACTCACATCTTCAAAATTCTTCCACATCATGATAGCGGTGGAGGTTTGCAATGATCTATACTTAATGCCTCATTTTAGCTGTGAGGTTTTAGCACTTACTCTCCCCCCAATCACATTCTCTAACAGGCTTGAGTAGCTGTGGGCTGCTGTCTGTGTATGTGCTGCAGTCACCAGTGCTCTGTGACTCAAACAATAACTAAGGAGAAAGGAGTATATTTAAATGATTTACTCTTTGGCTGAGATTTTCAAGAGTGCCCAGGGAGTTAGGTCCCCAACTCTCATTGAAAGTCAGTGCGTGCTGGGCACCAGACTGACTACTTTGAAAATTCCAACCCATATTAGTAAACAATATGAGAAAATTGCAGCTCAAGTGGGATCCAAGCTCTTGCTTCGGGTACCTGTGCATCTAGAGCCTTTTGTCACTGACACAACTTGGTGCCTCTGCAAATCTCTTTTGAGACACAAAACATAATATTCCAGTCTTGGTTGGATCAGCTTCCTGGGTTGTTACATTTGCTAGGACTTTTAAAGTAAGAAATCTGCAGGGTCTGTTTTTCCACTGGTACAGATATTCTCCCTGAATCTAATCAGAGCATTTGCCAAAAAACAAAATAAATCCTGGAGAAAATGGTAACCTTAACTCTACTCATGCAGCCTGCAGCTTTCAGATAGAATTGAAGAAACTAGACACTTCTGTTCCACTTTCAAAGTGCTATTTTCTTGGTCTTGTGGTTCATACTGCAGTGTGGGCCATAAAATCCTCAGAGCTGAATCCCATCATTAGATACACATGCACAGAGCTAGCCCAAATGGCCTAGAAATAGTACTCTGCATTTAAGTATAAGAACCCTGGTTTTGATCCAAGTCACATTCCATATAATTGGCAGGGACTGAAAACACGATGGAAAGATTTGTGTAGCTTCATTTGGGGAAAAGAGCCTGACATGAACTTAACAGCAATCATATTGTTACTGAAGAAGAGATATTGATTAGATTTGAAGTGAATCCCATCCAGACAGATGATCAAATATGAAGGTGAGGAAGGGAATGAAACTGAGATTGATTACTACCTATTTCAGGTCTCCAGTAGGGTTGTGGAGAACCTGTGAGGGGGTGGGGGTGGGGGTAAGAAGATACATTATAGAACAATGCTTGGCTATATACACCTGTGAAATTGTGCATGTGTATAAAACCACATTAGATAATAGCTGACTTTTTACAAGGATACATATCTGAAGGCAGGAACACAATCTTTTACTCTGTCAACCAACCTACAAAGAGGAACTGATGATTGTACAGGAAACTGCACACATCTCACCTTATTGAACGAAAGAAGGGAAACATACATATTTGTTGGAGTAAATGAAGATGTTAAATGTGGGTCTGCAGAATGCAGCCAAAGAATGGAGATTTCAGCAATAGACCATGACTAGGTACCAAGGGATGAATTTTCTGCTATTCTTGTAATACTTTCCAAGGAAAATGAGCACCAATATTATCACAAAAATGAAATAGCTGTTATTGGGTTAAAGACTTATCTGCTTATACCTTTAGGGCCCCTCTTCCTGGTAAGACTGCAGAAAATTTTATAACAGATTTTTGGCTCTTAAGCTTGTAGCTTCCATTTAAAAAAAATAATAAGCCCCATCATTTAAAGCAGGTCAGTGTCAACATTTAGTTGCACTGGTTTGTATGAACTACCAGAACGCCTTACATGCCAATGGAACATACCTTGTAATAATGTACCTTAAAAAAAATGAATTGCTTTAAAGGCAAGCCTGGGGAATTTGCTTTCCAAGTCAACAGTTCCAAGGCAAACAGCAGGTATTAGGCCAGGGTATATATGATCACAAAAAGTATTTGTTATCTCTCTCGTCTAATTTAAATATTGTCATTTGCCCTAAGGGATGTTACTTCACAGTGCTCTCCTGGAGTGACTTTTCTAGAACTTCCCTGGCTTCCTCTCTCCTCTGCTTCAGATTTAGGTCCCTTGTCCTGGCCTTCAACCTCAAAGCCTATCTTTCTGTTCTTGTCTTCTCCACTCCCCTTTTCCTAAGATATACAACTAATATCCACCCCGTGTCCTTATCCCACATGAGCTGCTATGCCTTGCTACAACCCTTTATCCTGGATTCCCTCCCACTTTGATCTGGGTTCACAATACTTGCATTGCCAAGTCCACCATTTAAACACATTTATTCCAATAGGCCTAGGAATCTGAGTCCTCCTCATACAGAGCGGGATAACATACAATTAATCTGACCGTTTTTCTGTTTTTGACAATTTTGTTCGTAGGATTTGATGAGTTTTAATCAAGAGAAAGAAATAAAGATTGGCTTTCATTATCTGACCTAACAATTGAATGAATTACTGTAAATAAGTGTGGGGGGTGGAACCTGTGGTGCTAACATGATGGATACCTATCTTCACTATTCCTTCACATTGTTTTTCCACTATATTCCATCATTCAAGTCTCTTTGCACATTGCAGATCATAAAGTCCTCCAGGCGGGTATCTTGTCTACCTAACATGCGTGTCTATAGAGCATTAGAACACTGCTGCAGCTGAAGCAAACTAGTCTGTATTCTGCTTCCTCTCAGATGTGTTTATAAGATATTAGCCTCTAGTGTTCTCTTTTGAAGTAAGGAATTCATTTAAAGTAATATTCTTCTTGATGTCTGGAGTGATGAATCAGGTATAAATTTGCAGATTAGATGCATGAGAAAGAGAAGACAAAGTCTAGGGGTGCACTTTGTGACATGGGTATTTATTTGGAAATCGCCTGTTAGACTTGCATGGGGAAAAATATAATTCTGGTTCTGTGGGCAACATTCTCTGTGTGTGTCTGGATACAATTTCTAACACAGAAAGAATGATTAAATTTTACTACTCTCTCTTCAAGGGATTTAAAACCAAATTGATCCTGATATTCTGCATATGTTTCATGCCACATAATAAAAGCTACTGTTAGGGAAATACAAGATACTAAAAAGATTTGCTTAGCTTCAGCCTTCAAAAAACTAGCTAATCAAGTACCATAGTAGTGCAGATTAATCAAAGATTCTTTAATTGGCAGTGACTTTGGTTTTCAGAGGTACATTGTACTGCTCAGTTCAGCTGTGGTAAGCTCACTGGGAAAAGAGACATTGCAGTCTAATACTATAGGATTTTACTTAATGCTAGAAAGATGTAGAAAAGAATCTGTTTCATCAGCAGGCAACTCACCTCATGCCTTTTTCTCTTTTCTTTCCTCCTGCTATCCTTAATGTTCAGACTGGCAGGGCTGCAACGTATCTGTGAGAGATTCAGAACACTCTAATTGGTATAAAAACAAGATGGTTCAGTACTTCAGAAGGGCAGCTCTACAACTAAAGGCACTACACTGCAGACAAATAGTAACATGCATTTCAGCACTAAACAGATTGCAGTTCCCATGTATTGGGACGCTTGTTCTTAGGAGAAGCCCCAGAAAACCGAACAGGCCATTTTCAACTCCAAAACTATTAGACATTATTGGTTATTTTTTATTTTAGGCATGTGTTCAGGGAGAGCTGGATCACTACATCTCTCCTTCCTCCATTGTCTGATGCTTTCCTCTGTGAAATTGGCAAGAAGCAGAATAAAATTCACAAGAAAATGCATGCATCAAAAAATAAGACCATGCTGATTTGGGGGATTTTCCTGAAAGGCCTGTAATCCAGCAAGGCAATCAAAGTGTGTTTGGTGGTATTTTCTTTTCTTATCTTCCAGTTAACTGAAAACCAAAAGCCCTAATTTAAAGTCAGTGTGTGCTACCAACTCTATAACTCATAGAAAAATTAATTTCTGCTACAATTCTTTCTTTGAAATCCAACATAAAATTGTCCATTTCTATATTCTTACACATATGAAATATCACCATGATATTTTAATTACTTAATACAAGAAAAATCAGTGAAGATACAATAATTCAATTACATACATTTTGTAATGCTTGTGATCATATTAATTTTTTACTGTAGAATTATAGATGAAAGGGATGGAAATGAATTCATAGGTCATCTAGTTCAATTGTCTACATGCAGCGGGATTCATCACTCTATACAGAAGGCACTTATCACCTTGTAAGTGCTATAAGTAGACAAGCCCCTTTTTATCATACTAATCCATTAGTGACCAGGCCTCCATTACTTGCTTTAATGGATCAGTTATCCGATTGGCCTTGTTGTTAAAAAGCTTTGCTCTAAAGTCTAATCCTAATTTTCCTTTTTCTTCCACCTTGCCGTCCCAAAATTCTGATTTCATCCATTTCCCTCTTTTAGGCCCTAATCCTGCAAACACCTATATACTCGTTTAATTTAACACATGAATAATCTCAGTGAAGTAAATGAGACTACTCATGTTCAGAGAGCTAAGCAGTTGCATAAATGTTTGCACAGCTGGGGGGGATTGGATTGGAAACTTCAGGGCAGATACTTTCTGCATTTTGTACTCTGCTTTGGAGATTGCTAGCACTTAAATATTAATATCCATTCATTATGCTTTATTTTGCTATTCCAAACTATGATGAATTGGGGCTCTGTATACACAATTTAGGAATTCTGTGTGAGTTTGTGAGCCTGTCTGTGTCAGACAGGAAACTCCATTTTGAAGGTGCAGCTTTTTGCCTTCACTGTGGTCTGTTTGCCTCCATGTTACACTGAAGACACACAGAGATACAGGGCTGACAACAGATGGTATTTGAGTAAGTACCCAACCATTAGCAATCTATTCACTCTAGACAAAAGGGAGGTCCCTACCCAGGAGAAGTGGTTAGCAGGGATGAGTTGCCTTAGCAACGAGATCACCTGGCAGAGATTTGTGCTCATGTGAGGAAGCTGGCAGGAATATAACCTGAAAGAGAGGGGTAAAGAAGTTTAATAGGGCAGAAGGTGGGCTGCTCAGGTGCCATTTTCTCCAGTCCATGATGCAAGGACCATGTCAGTGCGATAGCCTGCATGAGGTAGGGAATGCTCTGCCTGCCTGGACATGGATGGTTCCTAAGGACTCCCAAAAGAAGGGTGAAATAGAAAGTGGCATGTGTGTAATGTTTAAAATAACCTGTACCTTCCACTGCTTTAAGCAATTAAAGACTCTGAGCAAAGTGTCTCTCTGTGCACTACCTGCTTCACACACAACTGCAGTGTGGCTCAGATAGTTAAACTGTAAATGGGAAATTTTACATCTTAGGGGTGGGGCTCTGGAAGAGGATGTGTTTAAGTGGTGGTGGGGAGTCTGAAGGGTCACCATTGACCACAGTTGCCAGGCAGCTAGACAGTGGGCTCCAATTCTCAGAAGGGGGTGCCCAATAGGTCTGCACCATGGGAGTGAGAGTCAGGATTCCCAGATTGGGGTAGCAGATGGACTCCATTCAGGCTCTGTAAACTTAGAACACCCAGAGGATCCAGGACACAGAGCCTTTGTTCAAAGTTATTTTGGGTTGACTGTAGTGAAATTGGACATTTGTTCACAAGGAGACAGCTGCTATTGTGGGAGATATTTTACAGATGTGTTGTTTTTAAAGTTACCTCACTATAGCTATGGGCTCATTCTGGAAAGTACTGTGTCCTCAATTTCTATTGCCCTCACCAAAATTTGAGGTCATACAGCATGTTGCTGGATTAGGCCCTCTATGTAAAGTGACTCTGAAAATGAAATAAAGTGTACATTTTTGACCACCTCAGCTATGTGTATGGCTAAGGGCATTTAATGTACAATACAAGCTGTAACAGTTACAATTTTTTGAGAGAGTAAGGAATATTTGTTTCAAAGAATGATAATATTTTACATTTATCTACACTGAGTCTCCTCCCATTAACTGGAAACACTGAGGGTGGATTAAAGCTACATGGGAACTGAATCTACAAAACATTCTGAAAGCTTCTTGGAGAGGCACTTCCGCCTAGGCCCTTGTACATTGTCTGTAGTTTTTACTACAGGTCAGGCAGACCCGCCAGCCTAATCCCACTCCCAGCAAGTGTGGATGGTAAATAAAGATTCCTTAAGGAATCTTAGTATTTTGTAATTTGCTTTTGTTAGTAAAATTTATTAGCAGTCTTCCCCTGCTAATTAAAACTCTTGGAATAAAGGAATGAGAGTAGTGTCTTTGCTTCAACTCTCTCAGCAATTACCACACTAGGTCACTGTAATGACTCACCACCGCAGTGCCTCCTACTGGTCACTCCAGGAATTAGCTCATCAACTGTGGAACACCTTCTGCACTTGGTGTCTTGCCCATTGTCTATTCTACTGGTTTGGGACCCATGTTGCTCCCTGCTCGGCAGCATCCTCTTCAGGCCACTGCCCTTCAGCATACCTACTACTCCATTCTCACCCCCTTTGGGGTGGGAGAGGTAACAGCAGTCCTTTGGCTTGCACCTGCCTCAGTGGCCAAGCACAATCCAAAGTCTAGCCCCTCACCTTAAGGGCAAGTTGCAGTCTGTATCAGCTACACTCTGCAGCCAGGTGCGGTGCAAGGAAGGAAGGGACCCAAGCAGCCTCTCTCTGCCCTCCTTTTCTCCCTTTGTCAGACTATCTGCCCTAGGCCACTTCCCCTTTGGCCCCCTGCACCTCCTCTGCCCTTTTTAGCAGGAGCTGCAGCCTGGCAGGTAACTGTGCCAGCACTCTCCTCTGCTCCCCCCCAGCACTGCTATAAGGTCTTACCTCGGGGGCCAGTCCTCCTCCCTTGCTAGTTAAGGACAGACTCCCCCCCCCCCTCTGCTGCAGCCTTCATATAGGGCTCAGCCCTGCCCTGATTGGCTGCCTCTTTCTTGGCCCTGATTGGCTCCCCACAGGCTCTTGCTGATTGGCTGCCAGTCTGTGCAGCCTCTCTGGCCTCTTTCAGCCCTTTTTCTCATGGAGAAAAAGTCATACTGAAATAAATATCTATCTGTGAATAGACCCTCACCTCCCTGCTGCCTTCTTTGACATAAACTGATACCTTTTTATAAGCATGTCTTCTAAAGAGTCAATTTAAGTCACTAGTCCTCCAGTCAGTTTGTATGTGTCCCTTAACTAGAGCAGCTTGAGAGTTATTTGTCTAAACTATTTTCTGTCATTTCATTTTCACGGAAACATATTGATTTCAACAAAATATCCGGAGGCTTAGGAGGGAAATAGTGTGTCACACACACACAGAGAAAGGTACCCCCACCACACTCCTGGAGTAGCCAATAGCTTAGTGGTTAGTGTATTTGCTGGGAATGGGGGAGACCAAGAATCATAATCCCTGCTCTTCCTGATTGACAACAGGGATGCAATCTGGCTATTGGCTATTCTAGGGTGGCTCTCTCATGCTCTCATTTTTTCCACATTTTTTTTGTTAAAGTCTCACATGTGTTGTGTTGTGCATTTGCAACAAATATGAAAACTTCATTTTTTGCAAAAAAAACCTAATTATTGTTTTCTGGCCTACCTTCAACCGCCTGCACTTGAACTTGAAATGCCTGCTCATATTAGGTAAGTGGGTTGTCTCACTTTGTCCAGCTGAATGCCACGAACCTCTTTTTTTAAACAGAAAAGGGCTGGGATGGTATGAAGTGCCTGTCATCTGGTGTCTTATTCTCATTTAAGTATCTTTAAGCCATGAGCTATAGAAGGCAGATAATGCAGTAGCTACTGATACCTTCTCTCCAGGTTCCTATCTCAGATATTTATTTTCATATTACTTTCATGTCTTTATTTTTTTTATGACCACATATATCAGTTTCTAACTCTATTTGCCCAGACTTCACTTGTTGGAATGACATCTCATTTCTGTTTTGGTTAACAAAATAAATATCAGATACTACAAAATGTTTATAATAAAAGTAGAGTCCTAGTCATACTGTACTGTAGTTTGCACAAGAAAAATAGGATACTTGTAGATGTGACTGCACAGTGTTTAGGTATGTTAGAGGTTTAAAGTTAAGAAGAAAACAACCTTAGATTGGACTAATGTATTTCATTTGGAGGAAGAGAGGACTTCTAATTTTATATGGAAACATTGAAATGCTGATTAGGTTTCAGGAGACAAATGGGTTGCACTATTCCTTACTATTGTTGGAAATAAGACTTGCATCATTGGGGGAACCCAAACAATTCCAAAGAAAGGATGCGGAAATGCATTTTGTTTCCACATTTTTCTTCCATGCTTGTGATTATTGCTGACAGATTTAAGTTTCACAGGCAGAATTATCAAGAAAAGAAGACTAAAAAAATATATTTGGATTAAAAAACATGCACCCCCCTCATTTTTTATTGGGAAGGTTTTCTGTCTGAAGCTTGGAGAGATAGACTAATGTGTGGGTTGAGAAATGAAGTCAGAGAAGTAATTGCTTTCAGAGATGCAGCTAACATTCTGGAATACACTGAAATTTACAATGCATTGGTAGTATAAAATAATGCCTTAGAACTAAAAGAAGCCACTGCATAATAATTGCCTGCATGGAAATGAACATTATAGCTAACTGCTCAAGGTGTAGCAAGAATAATTATATGGCCCTGAGTGTTGGTTTGGGTCTCAACAGCTGATTTGCATTACCAAAATTGAGTTGACCCATTTTCCTCTTCTTCTGCTCCGAGTCAGAACATCTTGTACTTTGAAACCTCAGATCATCTTTTTATTTTTAGTCTGGCTTGAACTGCAGTGTTAACTTTCCTTCTCTCTTTTTGAGGGGGAATAATAGCATGTATGTGTTTATGGGGGTATACGAGAGTGATTTTCAAAGGCATAAAGGGCAGTTAGTTGCCTAACTCCTGCTGAAATTCAATGGGAATTAGGTGCCTATCTCTGATTTGTACTTCTGAAAATCTCACTCCGGATTTCACTGGAGATAGTTGGCACCTTCCATAACTCAAACCACCCATTTAGTAAAGTCTAATAAAATTTCCCATGGAAGCAGTGCTTCTATATCGTGATGCCAACTTTTCCCAACCTAGCACTAAACAGTTCCCAAATCTGGTGAAAAATTTCCAGATAAAGGTTTTTACAGTGCTTCTATATCCTGGGAAATTTCCCAAAACCGGAGAATTTGTAAGTAAAATGTTTCAACTTGGGAAATTGGGAATTTTCATTCAAAACATTTTACTCAAAAATTCCCAGATTTTGGGAAATTTCCCAGGATATAGAAGCACTGCATGGCAGTCTCTGAACAATAGATTCTCCGACAAAGAACTAAAGACAATCTGCCCAGATATATCAGTAACTAGTACTTACACACAGAAAACCCCACTTACAGTATCTTCAGTCACCAAGCCTTCTCTATCAACCTCCAGGCTGGGGATTTAGGACCAGGATTTCAAAAAAGCTCAGCATCGAAATATAAGTGGGTAGCACACAAACATTGAGCTCATTAGAAAATCTGACCGTAAGCATCACAGTGGAAACTTCTGGGAACTAAGCATTTTTGAAAATATCACTTTTATTAAGGTGCAAAATGGAAGCTGAATTCTTTTGAAAATCTGGGGTGAAATCCTGGCCCCAGCAAAGTCAATAGGAGTTTTGCCATTGACTTCAGTGGGGCCAGGTTTTCACACCTCAGGTCCTTGGAGTTGAAGGTGCTGGATTTAACCTACCCCTGAAACCCAGTGAAACTCTGAGCATTGGCATGATTTGTTCTGTGTGTGATACCACTCAAAAAGCAGGAAACTGCATCCCAAACTACAGTAGCTTGAGCTGAGTGACCCCAAGGTGCGGGTCCATGTAAAGTGCAACAGTATAGGGCTGAGCTGACAAAGGCATTGATCATTGCGGCAAGGTCTGCATCAGAAGGAAAAAGCTCGCAGTCTCTGGTTTATCCTGTAAATTGATAGTGAGATTTGAACAAAGACCCTGCTAAACTTCCTGCCTGGAATTCTATCTGGTGAGCCAAAATGGAACATTCCCTGCATCAGACCAATAGGAGCAGAGCCAAATTGCTTCCCCTGAAAGTTGATCCCTGCATACATTTTAAGCACACCCACAATTTACCTTCTTCTTGTCAAAGATCTGGCTATTTCCTTTCTCTTTTTTTGTCTAATTTAATGAGCATCTTCGATGATTATAATTCTTTTTTGTCTTAATCCAGTTTAGTCTCATTTATTGCCGATTGGTACAAGGCATTAATATAAAGAGGCGATTTCTACTGGTTGTCACTTGAGGGAATAAAATAGATCACCTGGCTATAGATTGATTCCATGTGGAACTTTCATTCTGTGCTTCTCTGAGCAAGATTTCTATTTCACTTGTTTCTTTGAATTCCTAACTGAGGCAAAGGATTAAGTTTCAAGTCAAACTAACAAGTGTCCCTGCAAAGCAGAAAAATAAAGAGTGCGTGTAATGAGTTGGGACTCACCCCTGCGGCACCTCCTGCTGGTGACTCTGGGAATTAGCTCTTTCCAGTGGAGCGCCCCCTCTTGGTGGTGTCCCGTCCCTTGTTCTGTCCTCTGTTGTTGTCTCTGGACCCGCATTGCTGCATGCTCAGCGGCGTCCTCTTTGAGGCCACTGCCCTCCGGCAGTGCCCCTTAGTCCATCTGCGCCCCCTTCCGGGGGTCGGTGCTCAGCAGTCCCACACCTCAGTCACTATGTTCAACCGCCCTTTGAGTCCAATCCCTTTTGTCAGGGATCTGGCGTAGCAAGATGGCCGCTCCCTACGGCCAATGGCTGGGTGCACTGCAAGGACTGTGTGTGGGGGGGGGACCCAGGCCCACCCTCTACTCTGGGTCCCGGCCCAGGGACCTCTGGCGTCAGCCTCACTGTCCTTCTCTCCCCTTCCGCTGTCTGTTTCCCTGGGCCGCTTCCCCTACGGCCCCTTGCACCCGCTAGGCCCTTCCCTTCAGGGCCTGCAGCCTGGCAGGCTATGGGTTCAAGCTCCCTAGCCTCCCTGAGCCTGGCCAGCACTGCGCTGCGCTGTCCGCGGTGCTAGTCTCTTCCCTTGGAGACTGACCTCCCCCTGTCAAAGGCCTGGGACAGACTGACTGCTCCTGCTCTGGGCAGCCTTTATATATGTCTGAGCCTGGCCCTGATTGGTTGTCCCCAAACTGGGCCCTAATTGGCTCTCAGTAAGCCCTTCTCTGATTGGCTCACTGTCTGCGCAGGCGCCCTGGCCTGCCGCAGCCCCCTCTCACAGGGAGTGGGGCAGTCTGCCCCACTACACATCCTCCCCCTTAAGAGCCCTCGGGCGGGGGGAGAAATCCCCTATCACCCCTGTGCTCCTCGCAACTGGGCCCTCAGGGAATCTCTTTCACAGCGCAGGTCCTCCACCAACTGGAGCCACCTGCTTCCTTCTTCTATTGTTTGGGTCCCCACCGTAGACCTCTCTGGTCCTACGTGGGTTCCCACATCGGTTTGGGTTCCCACCTCGGCCCTCTTGGCCAGTAAGTGGGTTCCCTGGTTAAGGTGAGGCCTCTCTGCCCCAGCCCCCTTCTCTCTGGAGGCCTCAGTCTGGACTACCCCTTCCTGGCGGCTAGTCCCAGACCGAATCTTAGTTTCGGACACCCCCCCTCTCTGCCTCAGGGGGCAATGCCTTTTTATGTGGCCCTTGATGTGGCAGTGGAAGCACCCCTGGAACCTTCCCCCTGCCACGGCCCTAGTTCTTCTTGTTTGGGCCCTAGCCCTTTCTTCTGGGCTGGCCTGGGCCTTGGGAGCCCTGCAGGGGCACTCTCTTTTCAGGTGTCCCGACTCCCCACAGACCCAACAAGCTGGGGGCCCCCCTGTTACCTTCACAGGGGGTGCCTTCTCTGGGTGGGGCCTCTCTGCCCTCTCCCAATAGGGACACTCCCTCCTGAAGTGGCCCTTTCGCCCACAGGCATAACAGTTCCTAGACCCAGGCCCCGGCCTCTCGCCCTGGGTGCCTGGTCTCCTATATGGTCTCTGATATGGTCTGGGTGCCCACCCCCGCAGCAGCCAGAGCACCTCACTCTGCTGCTCGGCAAGCCGAGCAACCCAGGCCCTCCAGTACAAGTCTCCTTTCTCCACCATCTCTGTCTCTCAGTCCCTTAGTCTCTCAATGTGGCATAAATTGCCTAGTCCTCGCTCTTGTCCCTTGTATCAGGGACGGACCGCTCGTGCCCGCATTCTCGACCACATGTAACGAGTTGGGACTCACCCCATGCGGCACCTCTTGCTGGTGACTCTGGGAATTAGCTCTTTCCAGTGGAGCGCCCCCTCTTGGTGGTGTCCTGTCCGTTGTTCTGTCCTCTGTTGTTGTCTCTGGACCCGCATTGCTGCGTGCTCGGCGGCGTCCTCTTTGAGGCCACTGCCCTCCGGCAGTGCCCCTTAGTCCATCTGCACCCCCTTCCGGGGGTCGGTGCTCAGCAGTCCCACACCTCAGTCACTATGTTCAACCGCCCTTTGAGTCCAATCCCTTTTGTCAGGGATCTGGCGTAGCAAGATGACCGCTCCCTACGGCCAATGGCTGGGTTACATAATCAGAGGAGAGCCTCATTTATTCTCTTTCCCATTTTTATCCACTAACTGACTGTACTCATACTTTATTTCTTTCAGGGAAGAGAGACTTGAGGAGAATACAATTCATATTTGTATACCACAAGAATCTGCCAGATCAGCAGTGTACTTATGTAGCTAGGCCTTGCGTGTTGTATACAGATGCTAAGGATGGCTTTTGGAACCCATGGTACCTTCATATTATGCTTGTTGTGTAAAGAGAAAGAGACATAGTGTAAGCTCTGGTTTTCACAATTTGTACAGTATGGTATAATATGGGGGCTTTATCAGTTAGCTCTCCATCCTGCCCCAAAGGGGTGCTACACCAGCTGAGTCTATCCCTCATATGCCACCACACTCAATCTTGTGTTCATCAAGCTTTTCATCTGGCCCTCTGGTGGGTCCTTTAGTCTCTATCCCCTTCCAGATAAAAGGTTGTTGAAAGTTATTGGCTCGAGGTGGGGGCTAGACAGCCCTACATCTCCTGGGGTTAGGACCTTCTTCTCCAAACTTTTTGACTAGAGCAGGTAGAGGAAGCCCAGCCCATCCACTCCATTGAGTTCCAGCCCTGGGCCCTTGTTTGGCTCCTTCTTAGTCCCTTGCTGCTCCCTGAGCTTTCGTCACTTCTCCCGCTTGAGTGCTGGGTTCTCAGGCAGCCATTTTTCTCCTTAGGAGCTCACCAGCTAACTGAGGTCCTTAACCTTTTATCATGCCCAGGTGCTTCCTGCCTAATTAACTGCCTCCTAGTTATTCAGTGAGTTAACTACTCTCAGGTGAACATGAGTTGCCTTATTTCCCCCTTGTGGAGCTTGTCAGAAGCAGGCTGGGTCCTGACCCCTTCAACTGGGCCAGCTACCCTCTGACACATGGGTTAAAGGAGTTTGATTTGGGTGTGCGAACTAGCAAGCATTCACTTTCTGTATGTCTGAAAACTGTCCATGGAGGCATTCTTGCTACTGCAATTGCAGCATTATCCATAGTTTGGGGGCTCTCTACAAATTTGGAAATTTGTGCAATTGCTTGGGGTTTCATGACAACATGAGGCATGCAAATTATCTCTTAGATTTTTGTAGATAAAGCATACAAAAAATGCAAAGCAAAAGCCAGAAGTTAAATATCCAGTATCTTATATATCCATCTAATTATAAAGAGTTCAATCTTTATTATTTGTAGTCATCTAATAGAGTGCCATAAGGTACTAAATGTTTAGAAAAAAAATGCAATGTACTGTGCCACATGTCTTGGTGTAGTCTGGCCTTTTAAGTCCAGAAATAATTATTACATATGTCATCAAGATCAAACACTTGTCTGTTACATGCAAGATGGATGCAACATAATTCCACCATTAACCAGAAAAAAACTAGGTTGATAAAATAAGAACGTTAAGTATTTTTATCAATTAAATACTATTAATGCCAAGATACAGTTTGCTCTATTTTATAGGCCTTCTATTTCAAATAGTGTCTTAATTATTCCTACATTTCTTATGTAATAAAATTGATGTTATGATTGATATTCCAATAACATTTTTCTCAGTGAACTGCTGCAAATTTCTACAAGCGCTGGAACAAATAAATCCTGAAAGCACTTTAAAAACAATATGCTCTGCTGTTAAATCACCATTACTAGGTGTGCTGTCATTAAGAGACTGTCTAACTTGCTGTATCTCTTCCATCACAATTGGGGCTGTAAGCACTATGGCTGCTAGAAAAGAGAGATGTGGGTGGATGAGTGGGGAGGTAAGTGTGGGGGAGTTACTTAGCTAATCATTTTCTATAGTTTTTTAGATCAGTATTTTCACCTTGAAAAGTTCATCCTACAAATTCTGAACAGTTTATAATATAGACTTTCTGTGCTTGTACAAACTTCATTGCTTTTACCTATAGAAACTCTCAAAGTAAAAAAGCTTTAAGTAACTTTTTTTTTTTGCAACATTCCTATAACATAGGAGATGGGTTTACTTTATACTCCAGAAGTTTTCATATTTTAGATGCACCAGTCTGTCACTTTGATATATTACTCTGAAGCTTAACTTCTTCCCCTTTCTTCTGATTTTTATATAATCTGCTCTGTTTTAAGCATGAAAATATTGATATTTTCTTTTTGAAAATCCTGCTTTAGTTATTCTTACTATCCAATTACAGCATTAGACACTTTATAGATTTTCTTTCTGTACCACCTCAGGCTCCAATCTTGTCTGATCTCACAGGTTAAATGGGGTTGTTATTTATTGTTTTATTTATTGGTAAGTGTTCGCACAGTGCTCAAATGGAGCTGATCAGTGTTTGACTGGGATGTCTCTAAGGAATACCTGGTACAGCAGGAAATAGTCTGTGACTCAATGGAAGGCATTCTCATTCATTCAGAACTGATCCAGTGTTCCAGTCTGAAGCAAGGAAAGCAAGCTCTTTATTGCTCCCATCATTCAGGGGATTAGAGTTTACAACAGGTTTCCCAGTAACTTCCTTAACTGAGAAAGTGTCCCAATTGTCTTTCTGTCTATCAATGTTATTAATTAAATCATTTGTATCTTTCTGCTGAAAGACCATAATCCCACCAGAGAATCTAATATGTATACACTTGCATCACAAAAGTCAATCATTGTGGGAATTTTTAAGAGAATTTCAAGAGAAGGCCTGGAACTGTATAAAGGTGTCTTGGGTCCTGATCGTTTGATCTGCTTGATGTTTTATGCATCTTAAATTGTAAGACTGAGATCTCCAGTTTTGAGATTAGTTTCATAGTAGAGATGGTGAGCTTTGGAGTTGCAAAGAATTCTTAGAATTGGTCCATAGATTCAGTTCAGTGTTCTATCCAGGGTGATCCAGGCCTTCTCTTGACAGCTCAGAGTCCTTAGGTGAACAATAGGCAATCATGGAGACTTTGAAGTAGACCTATTTCCTAAGCATCACCAGTGATTAGCTACAGGGATTAATATACAGCAATTGCCTGTTTTCCACCATTCGCAGGTGATTCCACACAAAGATGGACTACAAGCCGTCAGGAACAATATCCCCGTTAATGTCATAGCAAACCTGGTGGCTGAACTTTGTGACTTTGTCCTCACCCACAACTATTTCACATTTGGGGACAATATATACCTTCAAGTCAGCAGCACTGCTATGGGTACCTGCATGGCCCCACAGTATGCCAACATTTTTATGGCTGGCTTAGAACAACACTTCCTCAGCTCTTGTCCCCTAAGGCCCCTACTCTACTTGCGCTACATTGATGACATCTTCATCATCTGGACCCATGGAAAAGAAGCCTTGAGGAATTCCACCATGATTTCAATAATTTCCATCCCACCATCAACCTCAGCCTGGACCAGTCCACACAAGAGATCCACTTCCTGGACACTACAGTGCTAATAAGCGATGGTCACATAAACACCACCCTATCCCAGAAACCTACTAACCGCTATACTTACCTAGATGCCTCCAGCTTTCATCCAGACCAGACCACACGATCCATTGTCTACACCGAAGCTCTAAGATACAACTGCATTTGCTCCAATCCCTCAGACAGAGACAAACATCTACAAGATCTCTATCAAGAGTTCTTATAACTACAGTATCCACCTGCTGAAGTGAAGAAACAGATTGACAGAGCCAGAAGAGTACCCAGAAGTCCCTACTACAGGACAGGCCCAACAAGGAAAGTAACAGAATGCCACTAGCTGTCGCCTTCAGCCTTCAGGGACACTATCATGGGACCTAATCACATCAGCCACACTATCAGAGGTTCGTTCACCTGCACATCCACCAATGTGATATATGCCATCATGTGCCAGCAATGCCCCTCTGCCATGTACATTAGCCAAACCAGACAGTCTCTATGCAAAAGAATAAATGGACACAAATCAGATGTCAAGAATTATAACATTCAAAAACCAGTTGGAAAACACTTCAACCTCCCTGGTCACTCAGTTACAGACCTAAAAGTCACAATTATTCAACAAAAAAACTTCAAAAACAGACTCCAACGAGAAAGTGAAGAACTAGAATTAATTTGCAAACTGGACACCATTAAATTAGGCTTGAATAAAGACTGGGAGTGGATGAATTATTACACAAACTAAAAACTATTTCCCCATGTTAATTTCCCCCCTATTGTTACTCATACCTTCTTGTCAACGGTTTGAAATGGGCCATCCTGATTATCACTATAAAAGTTTTTTTTCCTTCTCCTGATAATAGCCCACCTTAATCAATTAGTCTCATTAGAGTAGGCATGGCAACACCCATTTTTTTCATGTTCTCAGTGTGTGTATATATATGTATATATCTTCCTACTGTATTTTCCATTGCATGCATCTGATGAATTGGGCTTTAGCCCATGAAAGCTTATGCTTAAATAAATTTGTTAGTCTCTAAGGTGCCACAAGTACTCCTCATTCTTTTTGCTGATACACATTAACACAGCTACCACTCTGAAACCTGTTACTATATTTACAGTTCATTTAAATGTTAAGATCTCCTTTTGATCTCTGAATTAACAGAATACAGCATAGACAGGAACCCTTTGGTTATATTGTTAACCTCTAACAATGTATATGTAAACACACACAAACAGTATCTAATAATATGTCCCTAGAGGTTGAATTTGGGTTATTTATCCTGCAGGATGCTTAACCCTTTCCGGCCATGTGTCACACAGAGGTTACATCGTTTTCTAACATTTGTTATGCATATTTCTGAAGTGATATACCTATCCACATACATGCTTTACAAATGTGAAAAATCACCTGTGCTATGACACAGTAGTGGCTTGTGGCAAGGGATTATTATGGGTTCTTAATTATATTTTAAAAAATGGGTATCATGTCTCTCTTATTTTAGTGACATCCACAATACTGGTATGTGCTGTGACCACAATTCAAATCTGATGTATTTATAAGCATTTCAGGTGCTCATCCCCCATAGTGATGAGCAATATCTATTATATTGTATTTACTCATTAATGATGGCTTGGAAATTAAAGAAACCAGGGGGAAAAATTGAGATAAGATGCATGAAAGCTACCCCCAACAATCTTCTGTCCAAGGACTTAATGTAGGCATACAGAAGAACAAAGACTGAGGCCAAGAGTTATATTTTCTGCAACATAGATACTTTAAGGAAACTTTTAGAGGAACTCTCACACAGTGCATAATCTGATTGACTTGACCTGTGGGTAGTTCCTTCAACTGACACTGTCACAAGTCTGCTATATTTTGTGGCTTAACCTCAGGCTTTTACTGTATGCCTTTTACTTAGAATATCAGAGTTGGAAGGGACTTCAGGAGGTCGTCTAGTCCAAAAACCCCTGCTCCAAGCGGGACCAATCCCCAAACAGATTTTTTTGCCCCAGATCCCTAAATGGCCCCTCAAGGATTGAACTCACAATGCTGGTTTTAGCAGGCCAATGCTCAAACCACTGAGCTATCCCTCCCCTTACTTGCTGGAGACATGGTCTTTTGGTGGTTGGGTTTGACTTTGTTTCTGATGAGACTTTCTCGGTTATATGAGGTGCCCAGAGACAAGAAGGAAATGTTTGACTTGAGACACAAAAATGACTCTGAAACAGACTCTGATGGAGTTTGAGCTTCACTGGTGAACAAACGATGACTCATATTTTGTCCACAATCTCTCTGCTCTTTCTGGATATCTGCAAACTTTTTGAAATTACTATTCATGGTGTAAGTTGTTTGACTTGGGTTCATTTGAAATGACCCAATAAGGGAAGTGACATGGCTGAAGGCACATGCATTTGTCCTGTTCCCATCCCCAGGTAAACTGAAGGGTCGGCAGGAGACATTTTCACTGGGTTAATGGGAACATTCCTTGTGGTTGTATGTGTTTGTATTACTGAAAGTTTACTTTTCGTTAGTCATCAATATGAGCAGATGGATGGCAAGGTGTCGTTGACCTAGGTGCACAGTATGCAGAGGATCCTGCAGAGTGTCCAACATATTATGGAGGACATATGGCTTCCACATCATCTCAGTTCTTCTGGGCTCCTGGGTCCATAGTTCAGTAACACTCTTCACTTTGAAATCAATGGTGCTATGCCAATTTCCACCAGCTGACTTTCTGGCCTCCTACTTTCATACCCAAGGTTGAAAAGATCTTGGTCAATGTAAGTTAAGGATTATTTGATAAAATGTCTGGGTACATCGAGGGTGGTCTCATCTCATACACCAGTCATCAGCATCCCTATGAAGTAGGGAGGAATGTTAATGACCTGAGGGCAGCAGTGGGCATACTGAAAAGTAGACTTGTGGGATATATCTATCTGAACTCAAAAATTGAGGAGTCTTCAGTCTCATGTTGTTTTTGAATCTTAGCTGCTTTGACCAATATTTAGGACATGAACTAAAGCCAAATAAATGAGAAAGCTATTGGTGACTTCAGTGGGATTTGGATCAGACCCTTATATGTGTAGCTAGAAATTATTTCTTCTTCTAAGTTAGTGGAAGCAGTTTGCAATATCTCAATGTCTGTGGAAAACAAGGAGGCAGACTTTTGTAATGCACTTTGAGGTTCAAGTTTCAACCTGGGCAGGTCACTCTGATTGAAGTCACGTGGTATCTGATGTGTGTTTAGATTTAACAACAATAATAACAAATGAGATGTCAGAGAACAGACTCAAATGGAATTTAATCAAAGCTTATTACTCAAAGATTAATACTGCACAATACTGAAAGACTATTCATACCAATTTGGAGACTGGAAAAGTGACAGCAGCTCAATTCACTGCTGATTTAACTCTCCAAAATCTTTTCCTTTTATGGGGCTTGAGACAAAGAAATTCTTTTTCTGTGACTGATCTGAGTTCAGTTCTAGATATCTTAGCTCACCCAATTAATAAGCTAAAAACGTTTGCAACTAGTTTATTATTACCAAAACCATCTGACAATAAATGGTTCTTATTGACTTAAACATCTATCAAGCACTCATTACTTTATCAATTACAGAACATGTGTTATAACAAACATCCCTTGTCTATCGCCAGTGGTCCCTCTCTGGACATGAGGACACAATTCTCCATGGGTCAGCGATGTCAAAAATAAAAGATATCAATAAAACAAAAAAAAAACCCATCTCTCTCCCATATTATCTGGCAGGCAATAGCCTTGTCCTGATTTATATTCCTATAATAACTCAGTTAGTAGGAGCTGCAGAATTATTTATTATTCCCAGTTGGAAAACTCCTTTAAGATACTGTTAAGGTTGTGAAGACATGCTAATTACTTCCACTGAAAATGTTATTTAGAATATGTTTTTTTTCCAAACTACAAGAAAAAAACACCCCAAACAGACAAATCAAAACTAAACAGACTTCTATTGACAGCCAGGAAAATTCTAAGTGAAGATTTTATTTATTTATTTATTTATTTATATATAATATTATAAGTATGAAGATTCTTATATAAAGGCATCCCAACCAAACTCCATCTCTCCCCACCCCCCACCCCCCGCCAACCTACTATTGTGTGCACAGCCCACACCATGCAGATTGGGGCTTCATAGGATTTCAAGTACTTTTTCAATTTCAACTTCTTTTTTGTTCTGATGTGAATAATGTGATGTCCTCCATTTGTGTGGGAGAATGTGGTCTGCAGCCAGTAATTTGTCAGTGTTCATCTAGTTGTGTATGGGGGGCGGGTCAGGTCTCAGCCCCACATTGGGAAGGGAGGAGCAAATATGGTGGCACTTGGCAGCAGAATGATAGATATTGACAGATGAGTGGAAACCATGTGTAGAGGGTGAGTTGTGAATATTTTATTCCATTAAGTAAAGTCCTACTGCAGCTGGGGGAGGGTCATATCTGGTAGCTTATTCTAGGGGACGGTTGATTCAAGAAAGGTCCAGGGCAGGGAGATGACTCCTGTGTAATGAGAATGTATTATTAGGTAGAGTACAGGAGGAGTATGTGGCTTGTATTAGAAACTGGGTATATACTGTACAAGTGTCTCTTGGATATTAGACTAGGAAATCTCTGGGACAGAGAAATGGGCACATTTAAAAATCATTTATGGAAATTTAAATCTCAATGTTCAGATTATTAAAACTTTTCCTCCCATAAAATTAACCTTGACTTTCAAGCATTTTTTATTTTATAGCAGTCCAACCTTCTCATACCACCCCACATCTGAACACTTGGCCTTGACCGACAAGAAATGCCATTAGAATGACACAAGGCTTCCATATCACTTCAGCAGACCAATCACAGATATTTGGTTCTCAACACTACAGGACAACAGAAGTCTTGCTGATGAGTAGAATTCTAACTTCATTTGAGTCCCTGCTTATTGTGAGACTTATTTGGAGTAATGATTATATGTATTACTTTGAGTGGAACAAGTATTTAAAATAGAATAATGAAACAAAAGTTCAGTTCATTATTTTTCCACTATAAGAAATTAAATAATAACCTGAATTTTTCAGATTTATTCAAGCCTCCATATTTTAATACTTAGAATTGAAATGTGAAAATATAAGCTTTGAAAAGATAATTTTAATGTTTTCTATGATAAAAGTGAGATTGAATGTAATAGATATATATAATTTGCCAGAAATTATTTGAGATATTTGATTGCTAGTTTACTGATAGACTAAAAAAAGAATGAATTAAATCTTTTAGAAATAAGAGATGTTTTCATTCATTTATAAAAAATCAATATATAATTGTTTTACTTTTGAGTCATTCAGAATTTTCTAGCTGAACTGCATGATACTGTATTGTATTATCTGAGAACTATTATGTGACCACATAATTAAGATTGTATTTTCATGCATACTCACAAAGGAACACAATTAAGTCTGTGTGCAACATTAGTTGACTTTGAGTACATCATCATGAAACTATAGTATTCTCTTAACAGTGTTTTTACAGAAACTCCTGACTGGGGGGATTGCTAAAGAAAAATAAATAGTCCATGAAAATTCCTTAATATGCAAACGTTTGACTAGACAACATAGGAGCAACCTGTCCTACACAGTTTAGAAGTATGAAGGAGGAGCCCCTGTCTCTACACACAAGAAAGCCATTTTCCTCTGAACCTTAGGAGCTGTGCAACTTTGACCATTCTAGACATGTAGTGCCAGAGGGAAGGGTTTTTGGTGAGGCCTTGCCTTATTCAACCTTCAGATCCTGAAGTCAATGGGAGCTTTTTCTGTTGACTTCAACTTATCAGGCCATCATTGCGCACGTATGATAAACTTTTCACTACATAACTAAATTGACCAGGCATGCCAACTTTCTGAGTTTGGGAGGAATAACCGCGTAAATGAGCAGAATACGATTTTCACCTGATATAAGTCAGTGATAGAAGTCCCAATTTTCAGCACAACACCCCAAGGCATTTCTCTTGAAAAAGGGCTTCTACAATGGCAAATTGCAACTTTCTATTTTGTCTTTCATTGGAAGAGCTGATTTTTTTTTTGAAGTGGAAATAGTGTATTCTGATCTTCTTTCAATAGGCATTTTGTGTCTTTAAAATCAATCACCTATTCATTTTCTTGGTATTGGAAAATAAAAGTTGATTTTGATTTGCTCTCCTTACACTAAAAAAACCATCTGAATAATGTATTTTGCTTACATAAATACATAAATAAAATCACTGTTGGGCAGAGGCTAAGGCTGGAAAACATCAGCCTAAAACGTGAAAGTTTTGGAAAGTTATATGCAATTAAAAACAAAGGTTTGGAATACAAATACTAACACAACCTTAACGAAAGCAGTCAGTCACTATTGTTCTATGCCTTTTTCTTCATTGCATTACTCTTTAATTTTAGTTTGTTGTTTTCAAGGACATTAGCTTAAAATTTTCTTCAGTCATAAGGTTTCTATTTTTAGAAGACACCTTGTAGCTGAACCTTTCATCCCATTCTTGAATTAATATTTTCAGGCCCCTCCTGCCCTTCCTGCAAATGGGCTTTATCCCGCTCCCACTGACATCAATGGAAAAACTCCTAGTGACTTGAATGGTGCAGAATCAAGCCTGATTTGCACATTTAGCTTTATTTTCTTTCACTGTTTGTTCACTCGAGGGCTCACTTGAAAGCCTCCTTTTCCCCAAGCATCCTGCAATTATTCTTGTTTTAATGGTAGTCTGTGAAAACTGCAAGCTGAACTGGAAATATCTTTAAAATGTCTACATTGTTTGAATATTTCTAGACAAAGCCAGAATAATTCTATTATACTCAAATATTCTCCAAATATCATAGACCTACTTTTTTTAAAATCACCCTCCTGTAATCTAGCCCAAAACACCTTGTACCAGAAGTTGTCAAGGCAGTAATGTCTCAAGTCACTCATATCTAGCCTGAACAAAGATGGAACCATCAATAGCCCAACCTTCCAGAAAACTCCCAAACAACATTTCATCAGATGGAACAAAGTCTCAGTCAGACCAAACTTGCTATACCACAGCAAAGCCCAGACCATCCAAACCAGGTCTGGTTAAAAGTGCATCTGAATGGGTTACATATGGCTTGTGCTGTATTTTATTTTACACTGGATTAGGAGTATTTTTTCTTCTCCTGAATTCCAACTGAGCTATATAAACAAACTCAGAGGTAGTTCATTTGTTGATTACATTTCTGTGGCCTTCCTCAGATGCAGCAAAGAAGAGTCTTTTTAAAAAAGAAATCCTCAGAGGCATTCTAGACAGGGGCAAATCCTGTGGCATTCAATGTCATAACAAATAACCATGAGGAATTCACAACGGTGAGGTTTTTTGCACAGTTATGCGTCTCAGCCTTAAGGCAAACAGCATAAACTAATTTGAAAGAAATCAGAGAAAACTTTTAAAAAAAATAATGGCACACTCTGGATACTTGCTGCAAATTGGATCTTGCAAAACCATCATTAAAATCTACCAGCCCAGGCAAAAATAAGATTATGCACAAAGGGAGCTGGGGATGGCAATGACAACACTAATGTTACATCATCTAAAACAGCCATGCTTCTGGGAAAGTAAACATTTCTAAGGCTTCTGTATTCTTGCCAGGACAAGTCCTGAACCTTATGTAAAGTCCATTGACAGGGCATTGCTCAGTCATTCATTCTCAATGGGACACAGAACGAGGCCATAGATAACCAGCCTACAACTCCACGGACATTACAGCAGATTTAGGGCTGCAGAAGCTTCTGTGTTCCTTGCATTCCTGTTCATAAGGGGCTTTAAAGCCTGGATCCATGTAGAAGCTGCTCTACAGACTGTAGACCTGGATGCCCCTGTTCTCTCATATAAACTCCCATGTTTGGGTACACATTGTTGCTTGGGGCCAATGGGATGCAAGTGAGGTTCCTCTCAGCTGAACTTCCATACATCCTACTCTTCTGTCTTTACCACGTATGGCTACTATTAGGGCTGTCGATTTAATCACAGTTAACTCAAGCGATTAACTCAAAAAAATTAATCATGATTAATTGCAGTTTTAATTGCACTGTTAAACAATAGAATTCAAATTGAAATTTATTAAATATTTGTTGATGTTTTCTACATTTTTCAGATATGTTAATTTCAATTACAACACAGAATACAAAGTGTACAGTGCTTGCTTTATATTTTTATTACAAATATTTGCACTGTAAAAATGACAGACAAAAGGAATAGTATTTTTCAATTCACCTAATACAAGTCCTGTAGTGCAATCTCTTTATCATGAAAGTTGAACTTATAAATATAGAATTATGTACAAAAAAAACTGCATTCAAAAATAAAACAATGTAAAAGTTTAGACCCTACAAGTCCACTCAGTCCTACTTTTTCAGCCAATTGCTAAGATAAACAAGTTTGTTTACATTTACAGGAGATAATGCTGCCCGCTTCTTATTTACGATGTCACCTGAAAGTGAGAAGAGGCATTCACATGGCACTTTTGTAGCCAGCATTGCAAGATATTTACATGCCAGATGCACTAAAGATTCGTATGTCCCTTTATGCTTTGGCCACCATTCCACAGGACATGCTACCATGCTGATGACACTCGTTTAAAAAAATGTGTTAATTAAATTTGTGACTGAACTCCTTGGGGGAGAATTGTATGTCTCCAGCTCTGTTTTACTCTCATTCTGAGATATATTTCATGTTATAGCAGTCTCGGATGATGACCCAGCACGTTATTCATTTTAAGAATAACACAAAGAAGGTACCAATGTGAAATTTCTAAAGATAGCTCCTTGACCCAAGATTTAAGAATCTGAAGTGCCTTCCAAACTCTGAGAGGGATGAGGTATGGCGCATGCTTTCAAAAGTCCTAAAAGAGCAACACTCCAGTGCAGAAACTACAGAACCTGAACCACCAAAAAAGAAAATCTGCCTTCTGCTGGTGGCATCTGACTCAGATGATGAAAATTAACATGCATCGGTCCGCACTGCTTTGGATTGTTATCAAGCAGAACCCGTCATCAGAATGGATGCATGTCCTCTGGAATGGTGGTTGAAACATGAAGGGACATATGAATCTTTAGTGCATCTGGCATGTAGATATCTTGCAACGCTGGCTACAACAGTGCCATGCCAACACCTGTTCTCACTTTCAGGTGACACTGTGAACAAGAAGCGGGCAGCATTATCTCCTGCAAATGTAAACAAACTTGTTTCTCTTAGCGATTGGCTGAACAAGAAATAGGACTGAGTGGACTTGTAGGCTCTAAAGTTTTACCTTGTTTTGTAGTGCAGTTATTTTTTGTACATAATTCTACATTCATAAGTTCAACATTCATGATAAAGAGATTGCACTACAGGACTTATATTAGGTGAATTAAAAATAAAAGAAATATAATTTTTCAAAGTGCAAATATTTGTAATCAAAAGTAAATATAAGGTGAGCACTATACACTTTGTATTCTGTGTTATAATTGAAAACAATATATTTGAAAATGTGGAAAACATCCAAAATATTTAATTAAATGTTATTCTAATTCTATTATTGTTTAACAGTGCAATTAATCACAATTATTTTTTAATCACTTGACATCCCTAATATAAATGGAAGCTATTTTATAGCAATACAAATAATATGTAGTATAAGTTCTTAAATTATTATGAACTTGTATTATTATAGTATCTGGAGGATCCAACTGATATTCTAAGCACCATGCAAACACATCAGAAGATACAGTCCTTGCCTGGTCAAATGTACAGTCTAAGTAGACAAAGAGGGTATGTCTTCACTGTAACTTGGAGTGAGCCTGCCAGCCTGCGTAGATGGAGTCAACTTAGCAGGGTTTGAGCTAGTGCACTAAAAGTAGCAGTGTCAATATTGTGGCTCAGGCTCTGAAGTCTGGGACATGGGGTGGGCTTGAATGCATAAGCAACAATGTTCACACTGCTAATTTTAGAGTTCTAGCTCAGGTCTGTCTACCTGGACTGAGAGGCTCACTCACTCACCTTGTAGACATGCCCAGAATGGGAGGGGACACACAGGCACAGTACAATAATATACTCAAGGTCAGACAGCTGGTTAGCAGTAGAGTCAAGAATAGAACCCAGTTCTCCAGACTCCTAGTGGTTAGGACACTGACATGAATCACACCACTGCTCTTACACTTTGTAAAGTAACCATCAGTATTTTCACTCTCCTCTAGTATCATCCTTAATATGCATGGCCTGTAAGCTTTTTGAAACCACATGCACAAATTAGTAGTAAAACATTAAAAATATATGATACTGAGGAGAAAATTTGGACTAAGCATGGATAGCCCACCTTTATTCCTCTGAAGGAACCTGAGACTCTGCCTCACTTTATGCACTTTGCTTTTCCATAACTGTCTTTTTGGGAAATGTAATTAAGATTAATGACTAGATTTTCCATTAGAAGAAGAACTACAATGCACATATATTTTTGTTGCTTCTTTCTGCATCTTTCTTTATTGTTTGAGTTTTTTCTAATTCTGACTTTTTTGTGCTTCTATGTGTTAATATACTGCACTCTCTCTCTTTCCTCATTGTTAACAATTTTAACATCATGCTCCAGCAATGGGCATTATGGAACTTAGTGACAGAAATAAAATAAATATTACATTTTTGTTTCCCGAGGATGATAAATCCATAACTAAACCAACACATTCTCTATCATCTACCCATGAAACTTTACTTTCTGTAAGTGTATCTTTAAATCTAGTGACTTCTCACAATAAATACATAGATAAAACAATAGGCTGTCTAGGAAGACATTTAAAGGGTTCAGTTGCAGCTGAATATGACTTAAAACTGTAATATCAGAGAGCCTTCCTCCTACAGCACAAACAAAAAAAATGGAAAGAGAAAGAACATCTTTTATCTAATTGTAATGTATTTGCATATGAAGAAAATGTTAATATCTTCTTATCTTCTCCTTCCCTCTGAATCTGTGGCAATCCTATAAATCAGATTACTGATTTAGAATCTGAGTTAGTAGGAGGCCTAAGAAAAATAGATAAAGCAAGAGTCTTAAAGGACATTCTGGCCTCTGTCCTTAATTCTTAAAGAAAGTGCTCCCCATCCAGCCATTAACAAGAAGGAAACCAGAAGAAACATATGAAGCTGTTACCCATCAGATGAAAGTGTCAGGGATTCCATAAAATCTGAGCACTTCAAATTGGGCTAAAGGATTGACCAAATCAAAAGATTTTGTTTGATTCTGACAGACTACATAAAATTAAGAGACTCATCTTTTCTTAGTGCCTCTACTTCCCTAAAGCACAATTATTGGGTATGTTTCTTCATTCTGTGTGACAGGATGGCTTTTGTACTATTATGGCATGATCCTTTACCTTTTAAATTGATTAAATAATATTTGTACTGAAATTTCATATTATTTAATAAAAATACTGGCCTCTGCTTTTATCTCCTTTGTCAAAAAGTAAAACTAATGAGAATTACGAGATAAACGCAAGAGTTGTCTTGTCAAATCTCCTATGAACAGCTCTTTTAAAAATGTATCAGGATTGTATGCTAAGCTGTTTTTCCCCTGGGAGCTTTTATAGTATTCAGACAAGATAGCCATCTTCACTTCCATGGGCATTTCTATGGGTTGTGAATGATGAAAAGACATGATTCTTGGGAATTGGATTGGAGCTGGAAAAAAATTCCACATGGACAGTATCATTTTCCTTTTAAACGAAGACTAATTTTAACCTTCACTCTGCAATACTTTGAGGGCTGTTAAAGAACTATCTATCTCTACACTAATAAAACAGTTCATTGCATATTTGCACTTGAAAGTAAACATGTTGTTGGCACAATTTTTGCTCAGTTAGACCAATGTAAATATGGAGTATTTCTAGTGGTTTCAGTGGAATTACTCTGAATTAATGCCTGTCTAGCTGAATAAAACCTGGTACACTGGATCAAATTCTACCCTTTGATGGAGACCCATATCTGTCATTAAAATAAATGGGTCAAATTCTGGTTCCACTCTATACAGCCTCATTGAAATCAATGAAGTTGTATTATGTGTAAGGTATAAGCTATGTCCTACTGAAGTCAGTTGGAAACATCCTAATAACTTCAGTGGGAGCTGGATCAGATCTTGCATGATAGCCTAGTGGGCTCAACTTCTGTGTCAAGGTCTGAATTTGTCCCTAGGTGGGGGAGAATACCTGTGACCATTCTTATTGTACCTTAAATTAGATATTTATTGTTTTTTTCCCTCTTATTTTCTCTTTCTACTTGGCCACTAGGTGTGTAGAGAGTCACATTTTCAATGGGTTGAGATTGGCATGATCATGCAATTCTACATCTTTATGCACCCAGTTATTGTAGTTGCATGTGCAGTTACTGTAAGTGCAAATGGATATTTCAGAATTTTAGGCAGTAACTGTAGAATAATGATGTTTTTATAGAGGTTTTAGAGTAATATTTTCTAGCAATATCTTTCAAGGATACCTGCATAATTTTCAAGTTTGAATTAAATACATAACAATACAGTCTGAGGTTTGGAGATCCTCTTTAAACTAATACTAACACAATAAAAATACCTCCCCTGATTACAATTATTACTTTGCCAAAAAATTAAATATTCTGTGCACCATATTTTAAAATTCTGCAAAATTCTGCAGATTTTATTTGTCAAAATAACAAAACATAATCACACCATTTTCAATTATTTGCTGACAAGTATTTTGAAATAAATTATCAAAACAACCCCACCCTCTCCACTGTGCAGAACTTCCTGCAGCGAGGGGAAGTTTCTGGGGATTGATCTGACCCAGCCCCGGCTGTTCCATGCAGCTAAAGGGAATGGGGAGGGGGAACTCCTTCTCCTCCTCCCACAGCTGGGACTAACGTCATTGGTGGCCAGGGCATCCCCAGACCCACCTTCCCTCAGTGATTTACCTCTCCCCCGGCTGCCTGATCAGACGTGTCTGAGCTGCTGAGCTGCCGGGGACGGGTGAGCGAGTACTGGTGAAGGTTCTCTTTGCTTCCCTACAGAAACCATTTTCTGCAAGGAAGCAAAGGAAATCTGTGGGAAGGGGCATTTTTCTGATGTGCTGCAGTTTGCAGAATTTCCCCAAGAGTAAATTATGCAAGTGACTAAAAGGGGAATGATTGCATCCATTTTTCTAAAAGATAAAATTCAAGAACATGCAGTTTATTTTGCAAACACAAATCCAACAAAAGGCATCCCCTCTAGGGTACTGCTAAAGATTTATTCATTTGTTTTTTTTTACGAAGTTTAATAAAGAAAATTTGTTTACATGGGGAAGCTGTTCTCAATCTAAGTTCTGATCCCATTTAATTGCTTCCTGTGTTATCAGATGATGGGAGAATTAATGGAAGAGTTGTAAAACCCTGTTGCAGAGTAAGGAAAGAAAGGAGAGAGTAGAGCCAGGCAAAACTTTTTGGACTAGTTGCTTATCTGCTGAAAAATGCAGTTTCAGGTCATACAAATATCAGAGGGGTAGCCGTGTTAGTCTGGTTCTGTAGAAGCAGCAAAGAGTCCTGTGGCACCTTATAGACTAACAGACGTTTTGCAGCATGAGCTTTCGTGGGTGAATACCCACTTCTTCAGATGCAAGTGCATAAAGGGATCACCTCCTTCTCTGCAGGTTTTGTAAATCTAGTCCTTCGTTTCCTTTGCTTTTCATAAAAAGAAGGTAAAAAATGCCTAGAAATGAAACCGCTTGTTCCAGGTTGAACTAAATGAAATTTGTGTTGACTTTCAATTTGTCAAAGATTCTGAAAAAAAAATTCAGTTTCAGTTTGGGTCAAACTGAATTTTCTCCCTATGTTTTTGGAACTGCCAAGAAACTGATTCACCCAGCTCTAGGAGACAAAGAATGCCTTGTCATAAACACATCAAACCTAGTAATTAATTTAGGATTCAATCATTCAAGGTGCTGAATACTATGGCCCTCATCCAGCAAAACATTTAAATATGTACTTAACATGTGAATAGTGCCATTGATTTGCATGAGCACACCAAAGGATTCTGATACTGAAATTGACTACAGGTAGGCAGACTCTAGTGTCTGTGCACAATCAGTTGTAAGTTCGATATATTATTTTTGCTATATTATTTTAATATATATAATTTTGCTTGAGATTCTTCCAATGTAACTTCCACCACACATTGAGTTAGTGCTACATCTATTGCAGCAGTTCTCAAATGTAGTTTATTGGGTCCCCGCTCCTTTGTGTTTGTAGTAGTTTATGACCCCCCCAAATACATATACTGCCCACCCAGCACTGAAGGTAGCGCCAGGCCAGCAGCAGCACAGAAGTAATGAGGGCAATGTGAAAAGTGGTATTTGTCAATATCCCTTTTCACAGCAAATGTAGCGCCCCATTCCTTATTTCTGCACTGCTGGAACCCCACCACCTCCAGGTGAGGGATTGGGGATGGAGGAGCGCCTGAGTGGCGGGGCTTCAGTGACAGGGCTCTGGCTGTCCCCTTTATCTCTGCCTCACGGGTGTGCATGGCCCTTCTGCATGAGCCCCAACCACCCAGGGCTGACAGCCAGAGCTCTTCTAAAAACCAAAACCACACAGCTCATGCCTCCCTTGACACTTTCCTGCACCTCTCCATAGTTTGAGAACGGCTATCGCAAAAGAAAATTTAATAAAACAAATTAATTCATTGCTTTCCTAATTTAAAGGAGTTTAAATAAACTATAAACCATAATCCACCAAATACACTGTTGTCCAGTCTTGTAGGTCTAGGTATCATGCTATCATCCATCACGCAAGTGACCTGCAATGATAATAATTAATAACAATTATTCTTTATTTCATCTGAGAATTTCAGAATGCTTTATTTTCCTCCCCACAGCATGTACGGACAGCTTTAAACCATATTTGCACCTGACATGGAAGTTGCACTACTTACTCTATAGATGGAAAATGAGGGAAATGCCGATTTGTGCCTGTGGTGTAGTGTAAACTGTCAGACACATCATGGAAGATTGCTCATATATGCTCATCCTGGAGGTATCGCTGCCATTCACTTGGCTACCCTTTTTGCTCTGGGCTGGATAAGAGACCTTAAGGTCCAACTGTAATCACACCATTGTTTTCACTGTTCCACTATCGAAAGAAGAAGAAGAAGAGTGCTTTATTAAACATGAATTAAATATATCAACCCCTCCCCCACGAAAAATGGGCATTAGAGCAGCAGAGGAACACACACAGAGGTTAAATACCTTGCTCAAGTTTATGCACCTCAAATCTCTTTATAATATTTTCTTGTTTATCTGAAGTGCTTAACTTAGATGGGTTTTGTATTTTATACCCGATTGGGTATTTTCAATTAGGCCTCTTTTACCAAGGCATATTTCAATATAATGAATAATCCATTATTAATATATGATTTTTCTTTTCCAATTCAGACTTACTCTGCCTTGAGCAAAATTCAATATCACAATTATTGTTAATGGTAAAAATCAGATTTTCCAAAACATATCTTAGGTAGCTTAGAGCAGTAGTTTTCAACCTTTTTTCATTTGTGGACCTCTAAACATTTTCAAATGGAGGTGTGGACCCTTTTGGAAATCTTAGACATCGTCTGTGAACCCACAGCAATCCACAGACCACAGATTGAAAACCACAGCCTTAGGGCTTTGGACGTCTTACAGTATTAAGACTTTCATATATAACCTTCTGCATGCAATTCTCTTGCCTTTTGAGACTACTGAAACTAGGTTAACTTTAATTAATTTTTTTGGTTGATAATTTTATCTTTAAAGAAGTCTGCCTTTATTTTTTCCCAAAGCCCAAGGGGCACAGTTATCTTTTTGTCATTTTACAAGCATGAGAAATATGGTTGGTCTAGTTGATCAGGTTTGATCATACACTTTATTTTGTTATTGATAGTCTATTTTAAAATGAGCAGTAAAACTTTTAAATTTCAGAATGGATTTCTAAATCAAAGGATGAACAGCGAGTGCATTAAGTCACATATTATAAACATTCTCATAGTGTGGGCCACATCGTAGCAGAGAGGTTGTCTACCTTCCATCCACTCATGTCAGCATGACATCACTTTGGCAACTATATGGAATTTTCAAAAAAGTGCTTTGCATTAGCCTAATTCTACTTATATTGAACACTTTTGACAATCCCATTTGTATACAGCAATTCCTTACAGAAAGTAGTAATATTTGGAAAGGATTAATGTGATAAATTCTGCAAGTAACAACTCCAGCACACACAGGGAGGACTAAACCTTCCTACCACCACCAACCCCATCAGATTAAAGAAATATCAAAACAAAAAAGAATAGCACCTCCTGCTGGTGGAAGTGCTCTCTACACTGATCATTACGTTATTAGGGCAGAGGGGAATGGGGGAAGAAGGGTGGTTTGTTTGTAATAGTTTAGGTGCTCCATTAAAATTTGAATACTTAAGTCAACATAAAAGTAGTAACAAGCACAATGTCGGCTGTCCCCAAAACTCTCTTAAGACTGCTAAATTCTTGCAGCCAAGAACTTCAATCTACTAAGAATCAGAGATGCCTCATCCCATTGTTAGTAGTCCAGAGTGCCTCACTCTTCCACACAGAAAGAATAGCTTTCAGTCACAGAACAGTTAACAGTGAAAATTGCCAGGGCCTGAATGGCTCATGGGATGTGGCATTGTGAAATATTGCCAACAAATAAAAGAATGAGAAGTCTTAAAAGGATTGGTTGTTGAAATAAACAAGATATATTATCAGCTACCTAATCCAGGTTGCTTGTATGTGAGGGCAAGGCTGGAGGAGATAACTAAATAATATGTCAACCTTGCTATAATGTTTCAGACTCTCGGGGGAATCTGACAAGTGCATCTGATAAAAGTGGCTGTGTGTGAAGATTGTAGAGCTGAACATCTTTATATCTGGGTAGAGAAGCACTGGTATTAATATTAAAATGAAAAACGTGTTTCCTCAGCAATGTCTGTTTGCTAGTTCTGCAGCCATGAGTGGCACTGTAAATTGTTTCTGGTATTCCTAATAACTGGAACTCAAGAATGAGGATGGACTACATCAGGTTAAATACCATTTCCTTGAGGAAATTATATCTTTTAACCTTGGTTAGCTAATAAAAATATATAAACACATAACATTTAATAGGCTTTACAATTTAAAACCCAAACAACTCCCAGTGTTGAAAGAAACACTCCTCTTTAATCAAGGCTATCAAAATGGGGAAGATCTAAACACCTTCCAACCTCCAGGGAAAAGAATTTAGCAAACACTTTTCTACCACTGAGATTGAAATTGATAACCTTTTTGATAATCTGTTCTAGTTCCTTTTCAGCCAAGAAACTAGAGGAGTCCCACAGCTGTTTTATTAGTTCTAAAAACCACAGATTTCTTCTTAGCTTGTAAGCTCCCTCTTCCCCTCTCTTTTAAGATAAGAGACTCTTTGATATATCATTTCAGACACAGTTCTAAAATAAGAGAGAAAGGAAAATAAAAGAAAGAGAGATTGCCATCGGAGAGAGAGGAAATGCAGATACAAGGAACTAACCACACACATAGATATATCTCATTGGACTCTCAGGAGTTTGACCTCTAGAACATTTGTTTTTCTTCTTTCAGTACAAAATGCCCAGAGAGAAAGCTTTGAAAAGTACCACACTCTCCCCTTCCCCACACACTTGGGGATGAAACAAATATTTATAGGTAAGTATGAGGCTGGTGCTGTCTCTACTAAACATGATTCATATTGCTACCCGGTAAGGCCCTTCACTACCTCAGTGTACCCATCAGACTGTAAGATGCCTGAGGCTATGTATCATAGGCCCATGAAAAACTAAAGTGAAAAGCCATGGACAGGTTAACAAATGCAATTTTAAATTCATCATCCTTTCACTTGGCATGCACCAAGGTATTCCTGAAAAAGAAGACTGGGTTTTTCACACCACTTCCCTGAGGCTGCAACAATATCTTTCTATATTTTGAAAGACTTCATAGACATAACAGACTTTGACAGGTTAAGAACCTAAGGTTGTTGTACAACTTTATCTGAACTGCTGCCATTTCCAGTAATCTACATTCCTTTAACAATTAAAGTTCTCGGAACCTTATTCAATGTTCATTGAAATCATTGGAAGGCTCACTTTGGACTTTGGATCAAGTCCTTAATGGTAATCTAATTTATCATTAAGGGATAGTTTGATTTCCATTTAAAGAAAAACATGGACCCTCTGCTTTCTGTCAGTAACCTAGAGCAGGGAGTCTCAACCTTTTTCTTTCTGAGTCCCACCGAGCATGCTATAAAATCTCCACAGCCCACCTGTGCCACAATAACTGGCTTTCTGCATATAAAAGCCAGGGCTGGCATTGGGGGATAGCAAGCAGGGCAATTGCCTGGGGCCCCTTGCCACAGGGGGTCCTGCAAAGCTACATTGCTCAGACTTTGGCTTCAACTCTCAGTGGTGGGGCTCAGGGCCCCGGGCTTCAATCCCATGCAGTGGGCCCCACCTAGTCTAACACTGGCCCTGCTTGGCAGACTCCCTGAAACCTGATGGTGGCCCCCTAGGGGGCCCTGGACCACTGGTTGAGAACCATTGATCTAGAGGCTTATGATTCTGGTCAATGTTAAACTGCCATATGAACTACAAATCATTCATATTATCTTTGCTGATATCTTGGGCATATTTTTTCTCTTGTTTCTGAGGATTGTCTAATATCCAAGGCCCCATGGTTGGCGGGTAAAATAGGCTAAGCCTCCCTTAACCAGGCCCTGGCCCTAGCCCCAGCAAGGCTCCGCCCTCTCTCCCAAGCTCAGCTCTGGCTGGAGGCCAGCAGGCGGCAGGGGCCAGCGGATGGCCCAGCACTGGGGATGGCACTGAGGCTGGCAGGTGGCCCGATGCTGAGGCTGGTGGGTGACCTGGCACTGGGGGTTGCGGGTAGGGTGACCAGATGTCCTGATTTTATAGGGTTAGTCCCGATTTTTGGGTCTTTTTCTTATATAGGCTCCTATTACCCTCACCTCCATCCCGATTTTTCACATTTGCTGTCTGGTCACCCTAGCTGCAGGCAACCTGGCACTAGGCTGTCTCTGGGGGCTGCAGGTGGGCTGGCACTGGGGCCAGTGGGCAACCTGGTGCTGGAGCTGGCGGGAAACCAAGTGCTTGGGTTGACCAGCAGCCCAGGGGGTGGGGGGTTTGGCCAGGGCTCCTCTGGCTGTGAGGGGAAGGGTAGCATCATGTGGCTCCAGCCCATGGGAGGGGCGGTAGGGGCAGGGTCATGGGTAGAAGGGCCCGGGGCAAGGCCATGTGACTAGCCTCCCCGAAGCGGGAGCTCACACACTTCCCCAGTTCAACCAAATATTTAAGCACATGTTTAAGTCCCATTGATTTAAGTGCTGTGCAGAACAGGGATGGACAAAAGTACATGCCGAAAGTCAAATATATGCTTAAGTGCTTTTCAGGTTCAAGGCCAAAGTAGTCAATACCTTGTAGGATCCTTTCCCAAACTAGTAAATTACCCACCTCCCCCATAAAGATGTTATTGTGTTACACTGTTATAAAAGGGAACATCTAACTGTTTTTCATATCTATGATCGATGGTCCTTAAAATATTATTAAAGCATTTTTACAGATCATTCAGTTGGCTTCATACTGTTCCATTATCAGCCATGCAAGTCTTTTGCTGTGTTTCCTGATCTTGCTTTGACATTGTTTTCACCCTGATTTCTTTGCCACAATTCCCTTTTTTAATGGTACCTATTTTATTTATATATCTTGGCAGAATCTGCTAGGACAGCCTATGGTGCAGTTCTAAGAGGGATTTACTTGATTACAGATACTTATTTTATTATTTGGAATTTTGTTTCAGAATTCAAAAAATAGTATTTAGGCAAAAACTGTGTGTTATTCATAGGGACCTAAAAGGGTATCTACACAGCAGCAAGCCTGCCAGCCTGTGTTGATAGGCTTGGACTAGTGGGGCTCATGCTTGTGCTATAAAAATACATTTGTAGATAGTGCTTTGAAGTTGCGGCTTGGGTCCTGTAGCCCACCCTCCCCTTCATAGGCTTCAGTGCTTCATCCAGCCTCTAAAGCACTGTCTATACAGCTATTTTTAGAGTGATAGGTCAAGCCAGAGTCCATCGACGTGGCCTTGGAGGCTTCTGCAGGTTGTTTAGACACACCCAAAGATTTAAGAGAGATTTCTAACGGCATTGGAAATTACAGAATAAATTAAAAAGATTTATATTTATGCACAATTTACCTCTCTTGACTACTTGCTAATCTCTCCATAAACTTTTCTCTGTTCTATTATGTTTGAGGTCATGGCAGTTGAAAGCAAGCTAAGACTTGCAACTGAAAAATACTCAAAATGCATAATCATTTCACCTTAGAACAAACAGTGTATGTTATAAACATAAATTCACATCACACCCACATATGTACAGCTTTCAATATTTAAATACTTATGATCTTTCAACAAATAGCCTCCTTAGCAAAGTTATGAACAACTGAAAATAGGGTTATCATGATTCAGAATGATCTGAACCTTTGACTCCCTCAGTTAGTCAGTAACCCTTCCAAGTGATACGCCGCAAGTTCTAGATCTGGGTTCAGATCCCTACATCCCCTTCAGGTGCACTTTTCTTCAGGGTGTAGACAGGTTTAATTTCTCCTTTTAGGTCACAATCCAGCAAAACCCTTAAGCATGTGTGTAACTTTAAGACTTCACAAGGACTACTTTTGTGCTTAAATTATGCATTTGCCTGAATGCTTTGCTGGATCGTATTTAGCTCTTTTGTTTTTTCTTCATCCAGCCTCTAGGGAATAGAGATTTATTCTTGTTCCTGGTCTTTGAATTCCCTACAATTTTTCAAAATCCTCATGACTCTGAGGTACTAAGAACTGAATGAAATATTTTAGTTTTGATCTCACTGGCTCATTATAGAAAGGGATTGTCACCTGCCTCGTGTGACAACGGTAAAGAATAGAAGGCCATTTTCTTTAAACATTGAACAAGAAACCTTTTGTATCTGTGTATGCAGCCACAAATTACATTGGCTTCTTTTTTCATTATATTGGATTGCATGATTATATCCTCTTTGCTGTCCACTATCACCCTAAGGTCTTTTTATGCTTTGCTGCACTGCTTCTCAAACTGGGGTCGCCGCTTGTGTAGGGAAAGCCCCTGGTGGGCTGGGCCGGTTTGTTTACCTGCCCCGTCTGCAGGTCCAGCTGATCGCTGCTCCCACTGGCCGCGGTTCACTGCTAGAAGCAGCGCAGGCCAAGAGATATACTGGCCGCAGCTTCCAGCAGCTCCCATTGGCCTGCAGCGGCGAACCACAGCCAGTGGGAGCCGCGATTGGCCGGACCTGTGGACGGGGCAGGTAAACAAACCAGCCCAGCCCACCAGGGGCTTTCCCTACACAAGTGGCGACCCCAGTTTGAGAAACACTGGTTTTCAGGTACAGTATTTCCTTCCCACTGAAAATTTGCAGTGCAGTTTATTTTCTGTCAGAGACATTAGCTGGCATTTTTAAAGGCAAAGTTAATGTCAGCTGGTTCCTTCCAGCTCTTATTTAAATTATGTCTGTAAGTCCTTTTGCAGGGAGGAAGACTGGCCTAGTGGTTGGGGCACCAGCTGAAGCCAGGGGATACCCATGTTCAATTCTGCTCTGCCATAGACTTCTTATGTAGGGCAAGTCACCTAACCTCTTTGTGTCTCATTTTCCCATCTACAAAATAGAGGTCCCCAAGACGAGATGCACATTGCTGGCATAAACACCACTCATTGACACATCATTAAAATGAGGCCCCCTATGACTGGGTCAGTCATGGGATGGATACGCACAGGCCCTTTTTTATAGTTTGTCCTCATTGATAATGGCAATACTTCTGAATTTTGTACCATCTGAGCATTTACCCCATTCCTGTTTAATTTGTATCCAAAGAATTAATTACAACATTAAATAAAACCATACCTGCCATTGGGCAGCCGGAGGACCATTTAAAAGTGCCAACTGGGATTTCCTATAAGGAACACCTATGGGATTTAACAGCAAAGAGGACATGCAAAGAGGGGCTCAGGATAGATGGGAATGGCTGAGCCTTGTTCATGCCCTAACCAATGTTTGATGATGCAGGAAGGATTCAGATTCAGACACCTAACAGAGGGCCTGATCCAAAGCCCACTGAACTCAATGAGAATCTTAATCCTTCACAGGCTCCTAAGATATCCTACTGAACATCTTTCGGCTTGGTGTGTTGCTAGTCATTTATTTATTTATCATCATACTTCATATAGTCATTAAGAGAATCGTCATATGCTCATATCCAAGCAGACATGGATTTTTTCCCCAGGCACTGGAGACCCCTGTTTCCAGTGCAAGCCAGATTATATTCTTCTAGCCCTGTGCACCACATTTCTTTCCCCAAATATAGTACATCTATTGCATTCTCTTCATCCACTTAGTGTGTATCCTGCGTGGGCACACTGCTGTACTTGCACACAGTTCCTCTGAGGTCAATGGATCTTTCCAGATATTTCTGCTAAAATGCTGAACTTTTATATTGTGGTTATTAGGTTTCAGACTCAATAATTCATGGAGTTTTATTGGGTATCCATACCGTTGGAGGGCTAGGCCATCTAGGGAGTCAATAAAATGAAGATGCATCAGTTTAAGCTTATTTCACATTTGAGAAGTTATCTTTTCAACCGTAAATGTTAAAATTTTAGAGACGGCTCCTTCAGTGCAGACCATCTGCTTTCTACTAAATCATTAGTGGAAGCTGGCCATAGTCAGGCTTCCAGACCCGGAAGGATCTCTCTGATGCTAGAGTAATCTTTTAGTGACCTAAAACTACTGTAAAGGCCACCTCTTGTCCTGCTGTCAGTGTAACACGGCATGGCCAGGATACTGTGCCATTCCCTGACTCCTAGCTGGTGTAAGTTAGAGCAATCTGAGAGCCCAGAAGCTGGGCAGTAAAAAGATAAGCTTTTCACCACTTTTGCGTGTACTGCCCGTGGCCTGAACCATGTGCCCTTTGGCCAGACACCAAGATATGGGCCATATTTTTTTTTAAAAAATGGAAAGCCTAGATTCCAGAGCAGAATTCTGCAGTATGCGGTGCATTCTGGTGTGAATTCCACAGATATGGAAATGCTGAATATCAAGGGCTCTACCTAGCTGCGTGTATAAGGTCCCTCAGATAAGCGTCTGATTTTGATAATGTGGCTGTGTCTTGCAGAGTACCTTAGTGTACTTGGGAAGTAAGAGGTATGTGGATGGCAAAATTCAGAAACATGGTAGTAAAGTGAATTTTCTCAGGAGGTTTGGGCCTCGGAATCATTAGATGGATATCTCAGTTTTAACTCTAACACCAACTTGCTTTATATCATTAAACATGTCTTTTGACTTCTGTCTCAGGTGTTTCATCTGAAATATGGAATGGAAAAAGCACTATAGATATGTAAAATGTTATTATTAGCCCCATCTAGACCTTGTCCACCCTACATGCCTCAGGTGTGATTTTGTAACCAGTCAGAGGCACTGCTGTGAGGACATGCTTGCAAGTGCATGTCCTCACAGCAACTTTTCTGCAATTGCAATCATATTTGTGCATCTACACCTACCACACTGTCTCACCGCACTTGTCTCAGTACATATTGGGAAAAGCTAAACAGTTATTCTACAGTGCCTCAACTGGTATAGTGTGCTTGGAAGACATGGACACAGGACAATGACAGTAGCAGCATGCAGGTCAATGCAGTCTGGGATGGCCTATCACACAGAGAGCTGGGAGGAAGGAGATTCCAAATCAGTTGCATAGAGAGAGGTGATTCATTTAGCTAGCAGCGAGCATTTAAGTGGTGTATAACTGGGAGCTAACATATATATCAGGCATGCTTGAAATATTTGTTTTGCAAAAGAGCAGTAGTTTTGCATCAAGAGGGATTTCCTCACTAAAATGGTGACAGTCTTGCAAAAGCCTGCATGAGTGCCCAGCAAACCTACCTGAAGTTAACTTTTCCCTTTCATCTTCCCTCTGTCTCTTCTATATAAATCAGACCTCACAGTATAACATTTCAGTTAAACCTTCCCATCAAGCTTCATTTGTGATCACTAGTTCAGGCCATCCGTCATTTAGTATCATCTGCTGCAAGTGATGAAATCCGTATCGGATCACTTCTATACTTTGTGCATTGGAGGTCAGGATCTGAATTTTACAGCTTGAAGCAATCACTGCTGGTAGCTCATCAAGCTTATTTATTGCCCAAACTCCTTGCATTTGTGTATAGACACTTAAGTACATGAATACTTCTTTTAAAAAATCTTATTATCCATCTTATTCCCTCAGTGCTGTCTCCTTCCTATATATCATCCATGTATCCTTGTAGACGTCGGTGTCTGTGAAAGCCAAGGACACATCCAAATTAACTTAACATGGATGTGTAATATTATGGAATTTTAACAGAGTTTCAACCTCAACTCTGAAGTGTCTTTTTTGTCAGACCTATAAGAGAATCGGAAGACAGCTTTTATGATTTAATATTATTATATCAGAAATCCTTGTGTTTATGTGACATGACTTTTCTTAAATGGGTCTATCTGAAAAGCACATTTCAACAATAGATTGATCCCAATGGCATTTTAACTTTGAGTTTAGCTGCTTCAGGTTAAAAATTAAGACATTTTATTATGTATCTATCAAATGGAGTTCAGTGCTTCAGGCATCTTAGCTTGTCTGAAAGTGTATCTGTTTTGTAAATGCCTTTTATAATGGAATGCCAAGCAGTATGCAAGAATGTTAACACAAGGGAAAATAAAACATATGGAGAATAATAAAAAAAATGTAGTTCAGAATAAGATTGCCGTGTTTCTGCAAAAGTCTCTGCCTCAAAACTGGGAGTTGCTATATAAAACATGACCTGGTTCCTGTATATTTTTTTGTTTCTTTTTAGCACCATCACTATTTTCTGTCCTATTTTTGAGATGGCTAATCTGCTCGTAAAATCATCATGTAATATTATCATTTTTGGTTTTTCCATCTTTAATTTTTTTACTTGGCTGGACCAATTATCCCCTGTCCTCTGCAGCCAACTATAATTTCCACTGACTGCAGTAATGAGGGCAGCACTGATTAAACGTAGGTTTCCGTCCTGCTAAACACAGCCAACAAGCTGCCTGTCAAGACTTATTTTTTTTCTTTAAGTAAATGAGAATGTTCTGATCAGAGCTTTATCTTCCCATCAAGAACAAATACACAAGAAGGATAGTTATCTGGAGAATTGCTAATTGAACAGTAGGCTCAGGACATGGAATTGTGTCATCACTAGCAGGAATATCAGTAGCAGTCTATCAGAGAATCATGTTTGTGTGGTTAGTCTCTGCACTAGCTTTATCTTGTTTGAAGGCCAGCTGCTCTGTGTGGTGAATAGACTTTAGCAGGTAAGAACGCAATCCTCCAAAACAAGGAGAGGTAGTAGAAGAATCTAAAAACAGCAGAACTGATGGGATTCGACATGACAGTGATTCTACAAGACAGGAGCTCACACAAAGCATATACAAACCTATGCACCACGTGTTATACAACAGCTCTCCTAGCCCTACTGCACAGAAGAGATGCCAGGGTAAGGGGCAGGCTGCAAGCATATCTGGTGGAAATATAATTGTACAGATGCACCAGTTGGCTTAATGCCCTGGTAGAAAAAGACACAGCAGATACATTAGTGTCCATAGAGTGGCGCTGCTGCCACTCTGCGATCTGATAGAGGAGAATTCTATCTCTCTGCCCCTTGCAGCCATCCCCTGAGCACAGACCAGTAGCTTAGGCTCTGCATTGAGAAGAGAATTTGGAGCACCCTAGATGAGGTCTGCCATGGACAATTCCACTCCTCTGATACATTGGAAGGAAGAGTGTGGAAATCAGAGCTTTCTCAGACCCAGTCCAAGACATATGGATATAGTTCCCACAGTATCTGAGATCCATCATGTACCTCTCTACTTTCTGTGAAAAGTGCACAGCACACGTCTTTGAGCTGATAATAAAACACATAGCACAGTGTCACTAAACAAAGATATATTCAAAAGCACACATGCAATTTCCCTATTATAGAGATTATTGGAGAAAAGAACCACACATACCAGATGCAAGTCATGTTTCTTAATGCACCAGAGGACTGAACTCAAACATCACAGTGATGGTGTGGTGCATGAACCTGACTAGAACAGAATTAAAAATATCCTAAAACTGTTAATAATAAAGTTAAAAGAATGGAATGTTTAATCCTGTGGTGTATACTACATGGAGGTCCACATCAGTAACGATAAAGTCATAACAGATATTGGGTCAAATATGTCAAAAGGATTTCTTCATTTTTAAAAACTTCAGTAGGTAAATGACATTTTTATGCTGTATTTCCCAGCCTTTGTGTTTTCCTGAGAAGTTCAACAGAGTAGCTATTTTGGCTATGAATTTATGTAATTGTTGCAGGGTGGCTGAGGCCCGTAAATGAAGCAGGTCCAGCTCCCCTGTGCTGGAGTAGGGGCTGCCATTTGGACAGTTCAGAGAGCATGGCAGCACTGGGGGCTATAAAGGATTAAGGAAAGACCCAGGGACAGGAAGAGACTTGGTGAAGGATAGTTCCAGTGAGGCAGAGACAGGTAAGAGCTGCTGGAGACTGTATATTTGGGACATGGGAGAACCCTGAAGGCAGAAGAAGAGCAAAAAGGGTTTGCTGGCTGTTGACCCCAAGCCAGTGCCTAGAGCTGGAGAGGCTGAAGGCAGGAGAATGGCGGAGGAGATTACCCACTGATGCTTGGAGAGCTGGAGCCAGGCAGAGTAAGGGATGTTCTTCTGGTAAAGATGATCTCCCAACAGAGAGGCTGTCTGGGAAGAGTACAGTTACACTGCAGTTGGAAGGGCTGGGGTGGCTGTCCTGGTACAAGGACAGGGGAGGACTTGCCAGAGAGTCCAGCCACGAGTGAAGGTGCCCTTGTGTGATATGTGGGGCGTTGTGGGACAAGACATAGGCTGATCTCGATGACTGTTTGCACTGGGGTGAGTAATGAACCGTGTGTGTTGGGAATAATGTTCTGGACCATTTGCACAATGTGCTATAATAAACCAGCCCAAAAGAGGATATTATTGTGTCAAGAGAACCTGAAGTGACTGGGCTATGTTGTGAATAGCAAACCATAAAAAACGAAGGCTCATAGCAATGAGCTTATCAACAGGACATACATTAACATTTGTTCATAGAAACTATTTGTTTAATAATTGCATATGACAAATCTATGTAAATATCACAGCCTGGTAATGGATTATTCCCAAGCAAAATACAGTACTAAATTCAATGGCTAAATTATTTCCCACCATTAAGGTAAACATCTCTTTGTATGGTTGTATGTACATATATTAATGTATATGCACTTACATGCCCTCACCACATACATTTATTAGGAAAACTTAAAAAAAATCCCTATGATTGTTAGGATCTCCAAGACTTAGTGAGCTTCCCTGTCTGCTGAGTCTTCACTATCAAGTCTTTATGGATATTCTCTGTGAAACCATAATTCCTGTGTACGGTGGTCAGATTCTATGATGATGGGTGCCCAACAAATACCTAAAGAATACTATATTTAGATAGATCAAACCTCTACCTAGATAATTTTGCTGGGGCCACTTCTTCCAGGAGTAGCAGGAGCAGTCTTTTGGAGGAGACGGTAGAGACCTTCTTACAGCAGGATCAGTCTTTGAGAGGACAGCACATCCCTTTTCTTGCCAGGATCATCCCTTTTCTTCTCCTGGCAAAAAATTATTTTCTAGGCCATTGATATGCACCAGCAGGGAGCACTGACAGGGTCCTCAACCTTTCTGACAGGTTCTCACTGCTCATTTATTTAACTAGTATTAAATATGACTATAAGGAATGAAGTAAAGCAATGTAGTGGTATGAGATTTCCTTTTTCTTAATTTAAATTAGTAGGGATTGCTAATAATGATGGACAAAATGACTCTGCTAAAATAACAACCAGTTGAAACAGACACCCAGAATTTAAAATGGACCTGAAGTAACATATTATACTGTTTGAAAAAGTTGGATTTTGTTATTTCATTAAATGGTTTTGCCACTTTCTGAACATCCTCATTTTGTTCTTATTTCTATACCAAACAATTCTGAATGAGTCCAGATAAGTTTGGATCCGTGTTTGTACCACTGGATATATATCTACAGCAAACCTCTGAATGTGAGAGTGTAGGGCAACTAATTATAACCATGCACAGTTCACTTATAAATTTGCTATACTTTCCCACATCATTCAAGTCATTTCCATTGAAAGAAAAAAATGGTCTCTCTTACTTTCCATTATTCTCTCCACATAAATGCATATCCTAGAGATACTGGGCCAAATTCTCTGCTGTGTAATACCATTGATTTCACCAACCACGAGGGAGGAGGGGTGGAGCTCTCCCTATCCTTTTAGCAGCACCAGCCAAAGTGTACACCCTTGCTTTAACCCCTAGCCAGGCAGAGAGATCTCTGCACAACGTCCTTGATTGAGAAACCAGGCAGAGGTGAGACAGCAATATTGTTCAGCAATCCTATGGCAAGGTTTGATCCTCTACTGGACCCAGCTTTGTCCCTGAACATTGACCCTCTCTGGATCAGTGGCTCCATTCCTCAAATTTAAGTTTCTCATAACATTAACTTGCTCGCAATACATATAGATTTGCTCATTTTTCATTAACATTTTGACTATTATGAGTTTACAGTGCTTCACTTTTGGGGATGGAGAAATTTGTTTTGCTTAATTTCTTTCACATGGTAGGTTTGAAAATTACACTCCAACTCTAACTTTTGTCTAGCACTTAGGAAAGCCTGTGAAGCAGAGACAAAAACAATCCATTGGGAAGGAAAGGGGAACATGGAACAGATAGCAGGAAGAGTAAAGAAATAATATGAAACAGAACTGGTGGAGAGAGGAACATAAAATGGTGGGGGAGGGGGAAGACCAAGCAGATATGTTTTTTTAGGATACCACATTATGCCAACTTCGCTTTTGGGAGATGAAATAAAATTCTTCTTACCCCAGTCACTTTCCTTTAGCTGAAAACCTGTTTTTAAAGATGAATCTCCCTTGAAATAAAATAAGGGTCTAAATTGCAGACAGAAGAAAAAGTGCATGTACTTGAATTTGTTTTCAAACCAGAGTTAGTTTGCAAGGTTTCCAAAAAGTCACACCTCGCCCAGTGCTCCCAACCCTGAGAGAACAATTGGAAATGATATGGGGCATGTAAGTGGATCCTCAATCACTGATGAAATAAAACACTGGAGTCTGACCCAGCATATAGGAATCCAAATAAGACAGAAAGTTACTAGTCTTGCTTGTTACTCTTTCCTTTGTGTTACTGGCAGGGGAAAGTCTCTAACCCATCTGTGAATCCAGCATTGCAGTGTCAGTGCTAAGGTTCTCCCTTAGGACTTTCAAGAGTTGGATACTCTTTTTAGAGCATTCCTATATGAAATATACATGTTTCCTCTTGATCTGCTATATAAAAAATATCAGTAAGTATACATTGTATTCTTAGCCAAGACATTTCTGTTGATGATTCAAATGTTGCTTCAGGGAAGGATTATTATAAAGCTATATGTATGCTCATGAAGCGTGACTAGTATGGGATCAAACTAGAAGATGTGTGTGGGAGTTCTACTGGGAACATGTATTGCTTCAGGTTATAATAGTATTGAGTGCACAGTCACATCACCTCTAGTCCTATCTAGACAAAACTGACAGATGGATGCAGCTCTGTGTCCTCATAGTTGATATTTAAAGTTTTTTAAAAACTTCCTTGCTGGGCTCTGGCTATCACCTATGTATGGATACACACAGTGGATGTCTTCTTTTATTTAGCACAAGAGCACTTAGTACTATAATTCATCAGAAAACTCTATCCATGTTATATTTATAACAAGGATTCAATAGCCTCATCACAATTTAAAATTCCTGTTCCCAGAAAAGAGAAGGACACACATAAACACAAACATAACGGGTAATTTACAATAAACACAGGAGAGAGGTGGGAATAGAAGTGACCCAATGCTGGACTTATATGAAGCCACACACAAAAATGCTTGGCACCCTGTTTAAAAACAGGGACTCCATATGGCCTGTTTAGAAATGCACAATGGTTTAGCTGTGTCCCTCGTACATCAAATGGAAACTGTTGCCATTTCTAGGATGCCAGATGTCTTGTCAATCAGCCAACCTCATGTTTAATTGTGTGGCCTGCCTAAAGTTGAGAAAAAGCTTGAAGTGTGGCACAACTCACTGAGTAGAAGTTCATCAGAAGCCTACCTCTTACTCAAAGAGATAGTAAGCCTTCAACAAAGCTAGACCTATGTGAAATAGTTGCGAATCTCAGTGCAGTTCCCTGTGGATAGCTATCCCCATGAGAAAAGGGACCATCTTTAACATGAAAACTATGGAAAACTAAAGGCTAACCCCTAAAAGATGCAGAAGGAAGGAACACAGGATAGAAGTATTCTAATGTTTTGGTCCAGTTTAATTTTACATTCCCCCAGGGCTATAGCGACGACAACTTTCCTAAGATTTAAAGTGGCATTTAAAGTATGGCGTACTGTGTATTTGATCTCCCTCTCAAGAAGTTTCCCTGACATTCAGCTCAAATTTCCCCCATATTAACTTAATCCGATTACTCTTATTTCTACACTATTAATTATTCATTTCCCCCTCTCTGCATTCACATCTTTCAAATATACATAAAATATACTGATATTAGTACTGCAAAGAGACACCATTGTAAGGAGGAATTCCGAACTATTCTCTCTTTTTTTTTTCTTAAAGTGGCAATTAATATTCCAGAGTTACAACAGGAAAACATTGGGCCTATCAAACCTTTTGTCACTGCAGGGATGTCAACTCTGTGCATCTAGGAGGAAGGAATGTGGAGTGTCACTTCCCTGGTAACCTTCTCTACTTCCCCAGCCCTACCAAAGAAGCATCTCCATGGGGCCTCCTCAGGATCTGAGATGAACAGTTTGGGATGGAACAGGATATTCTCCATGGTTTGGTACTCCTGGAAGCACATGGGACTTTTGGGAATGAATTAATTCTGACCCATTTCATTGGAGATCCAGAATTCAAGCTACATTGGTTACTTTAGAATAGAGACAGAGGTCACTTTGTGATGTTTCTGTTCCCTGATTTGAGAATTGTAACACTTATTCCTTATAAAGTTTGTGAATGTGAATACTTGCATTAAAAGTTCATATTTTTCTTTCCACTAATGTTAACTTAAATTTTGCCATTTTCATGGACCTTCCTGCTAATGACAGTGTTTGCTAAACTGTTTCTAGAAAGAAAACAAAACAGAGATACAAACATGGGTAAAACACATAATTTTTTTTATATGGGAGAATATTCACAGGTGGGTATTTCTGCAGTGTTCACCCAGCTCTAATACATAATCTGGTTCCTAGCTCTTTGCCAAGGTTCTTACATGATGATGACTGTTAAGTGTCAAATTAAGTGATGGTACATGAAGCAGTAATCGTTTTTATAGGTCTATAACTACATGAACGTTATGGAAATATCACTGTTCTGAAAAAATCACACTTGGATTATATATTAGAAGGTAGTTTGTGACCAGTGGATAAACTCCCTCAAAATCTCGATATCATTGAAAAGGAACATGTAGGGAAATACACACAGCTCTGTGGTTTGCTGAGAAATCATTTTGCCAAGGAAACTATTTTGAAAATTGAAAGATTCCAATCCATGAATCATACATTTGCTAAAGCATCGAGAGAATCAAGGTTTCTTTGTAAAGACGAGATTCAAGTATTTTAAAAAGTGCTTATTTTTCCCCTTCGAGTAACTGCTTTTAATATAAATTACATGCATTTGCGGTTCAGGGCCTCAAGCAGTTTTAAAAATAAAGTAGTATTGTCATTTATACACAGTATGATACCTGAAAGAAAAAGCCAGGAATAAAGAAATGGATACAGAATTCATATTATGCCTCCAAGCAAACTAAGAATAATAAATTTCTATCCAAACACTTCACCCAACCTCACTCATTCTCCCACTCCCAAAACAAATATAACAAACCTCATAACAAAAAGGAAACTTAGCACTGACCTTAGATTATTAAAACTATCCTTCCCAAGGCCTAGAGCTGTATCTTTCAACTTGCCAATGCCCAAATGTGCAACACAATGTGTGACAAAGAGCCAAAGGGCCAGCTTGTGGCCCGTCTAATATTCCCATGCAAGATAGATAGCATTGCAGGGGAAGGGAAAGCCTCTCAGAGCCATTACTCCCCATTGCGTGCAGGTGGATAAGGGTGGGGTGAGGGCGGACCCTTGGGCACTGATCCGTTGACTGAACCAGGGAGCACCAGACAGCAGGGGACACTGCTAGGTATACGTACCTCCTCCCAGAGCAGGGGGAAAATGGGAGGCAGACTGTGGCTGTCTGAGGCTATGTTTACACTACAGCTTATGCTGGCATAATTTATGTCACTCAGGGATGTGACTAAACCTTGAGCAACATACGTTACACCGATATAAGCACTTGTATGCACAGCGCTATATTGGTGGGAGAGCTTCTCCTGCTGACATAGCTTCTGCCGTTTGTGGAGGTGGTTTTATTATGCTGACAGGAGAAATTTCTCCTGCCCTAGAGCATCTTTACCAGATGCATTGCAGCAGCATAGCTGCAGTGGCAGAGCTGTGCCCTGGAGCACTGTATGTGTAAACCTGGCCTGAGTTTTTATCTTGGAAGTAAATCTTTCTCAGTGATGAAAGTGAGGGGACACTACACTTGGGTGGAACATAGTGAGCTTTGGGACTAAAATGAATGATAGCCTTCAAAATGAGGTACACTTATAGGGTTTGACTGAGGGAAGTGTAGGCAGTAGCTCTACTCCGTTGTGGGAGAAGGATAATTTTAAAATAATGGGCTTTGGATTATTCATGACAGGAGATATTTTTCATCACCACACTTTGAAAACGTAAAAATTCATTATCACATTTAGGGATATTAAAATTCTAGAGGAAAAAAATGTTTTTAGAGTTCAGAAATCAAATAGTATTTATCCAAAGATAATCACATTCAATGCACAATGATATTTATTAGAGTTTGTCAGACACCAGAATTTCTGTTCCATGGGAAATTCTGACATTTTGGGGAAAAAATAACTTTGAATCAGACCAACCCCTCCCCTCCACCGAAATTTCTGTGAAATGAAAATAATTGATTTGGGACTATCAAAATATTTCATTTAGATTATGTTGAATCATTTTATTTCAGTAATGTCAATATGTTTTGTTTTGATGTAGTAAATTGTTTTGGTTTTGACTATATCATTCCATGTTAAAATATGATAGATAACATTAAATACATAAATACAACATAATATTAAACTTCCTTAAATATGTATATAATGTATGTTATATGCAATATTAAAATATATATACACATATATAACATTTTTACTTTATTGAAACAAAATGTTTTGATATTATCAAAACAAGAAAGTCAAAGTGTTTTATTTAGGCTTTTTCCCATCAAAAATTTAATCAAAATGGGCATGTTTTGGCAAAATGACTTGATTTTGACAAAATTGCATTTTTCAATGCAAAACTGTTCCATGGAATGTTTTTCAACCAGCTCTAATATTTATGAACAGCTTTATTTTGATTTTGAAAACATCCAGGCAAACAGTTTGAAATTTGAAAATTATTTTAAATCCCTAACCTTCTCCTTCTCCCAAACTTTTGACAAACTGCATTTTGACAAGAAGATTTTAAAAAATGGATCTAGTGAAAACATCGAGTCCATTAGCTTTCATGAACACAACCCATTGTGTTTCAGGAGTTCTGCTGCACATAATGATACAAAGCATAATGGCCGAGGAGTTTAAAATTACATATTTTGCATTCAGAGTGGAAGTCACCTTGATTTTTTAGCTCTCCTATGCAATTATATTACCACTAACAAAGTGGGGGAGTTGTGAGTTGTCAATTTTGCAGCAAAACAAGCACACCATGTACAACGTGATTCACTGAAGCACAGAGCAGGGGTATGTAGCTGTCTGATTAGGATACAGTAGCCTGTCTATGCTTTTTTTCATCAACAGCAATTTGTGAAAGCAAATCAAAATGTCAATATAGCTATTTAATTTATCGTGTATGCACGGTTTTGTTCCTCTGCTAGATATTTTAAAATATAGATATCAAAAATTCAGTGCTATAGAACTATTGCCTAGCAGAAACGTCAATGTAGAAGAATATAGTAAAATCTTAAGACATAATATGGCACAATATATAGTGGGATAATACAGAGTGAAAGTCACTTTTGTGCAAGGAGAAGTCCACCACAAGAAGCATTTACCACTTAAATTTCCTATGGGGCCTGATCTGAAGCCATTAAAGGAAACAGATTTATTTTGCTGGGTGTGGCATCAAGTCCTAAATCCTATTTTGAGAGCTTAAGTGTACAGGCTGTGTGCTGGCTCTCTGCATAGAGGTGAATTTTACCTACTGCAATGCTGATTACTAAAGAAAAATCAACCTCTTATGTAGCTAAAATCTGCTCTGATGGAGAGAAAAATGGCAGCTGAATTAGTGCATCATTAAAAGAAAACAAAAAGAGCTAAAGATGGACTTTTTTAACCTGATGCTAAAGTGAGCTGGGAAAAAAATAACATGAAAAAGATTTGAATGTAAAAATTTGCTTTATGTGTTGGAATTAACTGGGGAATTGTCATTTCTCAGATCTTTATATCTCATTCCCATTTGGAAAATGTCATTAGTAGCATTACAATCCTCATGCAGAATAAATGTATCACATAGGATCTCTACTTCCTCCTTTCCCCATTGTTTTCTTTCACAATTGCTACAATCTGACAGCTGTTACAACAAATTATATAAAAAAGATGAAAGAAATCATGGCAAATTCCAAATTCTATCATCTTTAAGGAGGAAATGAATTAATTTTTATGGTTCCCATATAATATGCATAAAAAGTTATACAGCCAGAATACAGTACATGACTTTGCATAAAGTTAGCAATACATTTAGCTTTTTTACTTTTAAAGTGATATTTCCAATGCTTTCCTCCTGGAATATTGCTTAACTAATCAAGCAAATAGCTGTTATTTCACTTCAGAACACCTATATTTAGATGCCCTTTCTGGGAGATATGACCAAGAATTAGGAAAATAAAATATGTAGTTTTAAAGAATTCTATCAGAAAAATAATGAAATGTCATGTCCTTTCAAAGCTGAAAAAGTGCAAGTTGGGTTTATAATGACTAATAAGACCAAACAGATCTACTATCCATATAACATTCCTGCAAACATCTTATGGGTGCCATTTATGAACTTGAAGAATCAGACCCTTAATAACTAACTCCTAGTGACTAGTTGGAAAATCATACAATATTATTCATTTTATTTGCTCACCAAATGACCCACCTTTAGAAGCTAGAGAACCATTTGGTCATAACATATACTTGCAGAAAGCCAGAAGAGTATCCTAAGGGTACATTGCAATGATTTCATCATGATATCACAAGAGTATCAGATGATTTTGTGTTAAACTACTTAGGATCATTGCACATTGACACAACATGATACTATCATTACGACATCATCATTCCCTCTCTAGCACCTAGCAGCTGTGTGGGAGGAAAGCATCTTTCCTTTAACCCTCTATAGGGAGAGGGCAAATACAGTCTTTACTAGTCTATTTGTCCAGTGCTCTTTATGCTACATAATGTATCAGACATAATGGGGAATAATCCCACAATCAACTTTTCCCGCCTTCTGTTTGAGACTATAGAAAAGTGAATGGAATGACTGTTTGTATCATACTCCTTGAAAGTTGATGAAGGGCCTGTGATGGGATATTTACTCCTTCACTTGCCTGACAAGGTTAATGTAGGCCAAGAAGGGGCTCAACTAACCAGATAGGTCGCAGCTGAAGGGATCAGGTGGTTTATATAGTCCCCTGACTGAATAATGAGGGAGGAATGAGCTGGGCTGGGTTTATAAAGACAGGAAATTAGCAGTAACAAGGAGGCTGCCAGGAAGTAGCTGTCAAGGGAGCTGCCAGTAGACATGGCCCAGAGGAACTCTGCCCGGATACGTGAATGGAGAGAGGAACGGAAGTAGGCCCCATAGTCGCAGCAGACCTCCTCGGCCAATATCCTCTCTCTGGAAGAAGGGAGGTGTGTTTGTGAGCTATGGAGCCAAAGTAACCTATAGTTATTTCCTAGGGGAAAGGGAAATTTGTGGCTGGCAAACCCAGAGGGGATGGAGGAGCAAGACAGTTAGGAAAAGCTCAGGGAAAAGACAGTAAGGTCCAGAATGGACCAGACTTTGGCTGTTGATTAGAGGGTCCCTGAGCTGAAATGCAGAGTCGAGGGTTCCCTAGCTCCAGCAACTCTAAGGCGGGAGGAATCCTTACCCCTAGGGGTTGCGGTTTTGATGGAGGAAGGTATGTGATGGCATGTTCACCCCACCTTTGCCCTGAAAGGGTTAATGTAGGCTAAGAAGGGGGCCAGTTAACCAGATAGGCCACCTGATTCTCCTCAGCTGTGGCCTAAGTTACCCTCTGACTGAATAATGAGGGAGCCCAGCTGAGGAGGAATGAGCTGGGCTGGGTTTACAGAGGCAGGAAATTGGCAGTAGAGGGGGAGTGACAGCAGACTTCTTCCCTGCAGCCTCCTCTCTGCTGCCAACTTCCTGCCTCTATGAGCACATATAAGGACATATTTGGTATTACATGTCCATGACAGCATTGGTTCTGTTAAGGGCACTCTTAAAGTTAGGAGAAACAAAGCTCTCAAAGAATGACTGTTATGGGTGATAGAGGCTGGTGATCATAAGCCTATATCATAATTTCAGGTGCCCAGCTTGAGACTCCTTTAAGGTCCCTGATTTTCAGAGACTGGATTCTCAGGAAATTGATCCTCAGCACCAAAAGTGTAAGTGCTAGGGCTGTGATGAATGCTTGACTCAGACTTTGACTTGTGCACAAATCTAGCCTTTTTGAAAGCATTTGGAATTGCTCAGGTAATGATCCCCAAAATATACAGCTATCAGACTATCATAAATATAGTTATAGTTCATATACTTAAATGATAGCTAAATGTAGCTATAGTCTTACTGTACGTAAAGTCCTTATGTGCTAGAGTATTTATTCATGGAAGTCTCCCTACTCATACGGACTTCAGAGCAAGCAGGGCCAGATCCTCAGGTGATGTGAATCAGCAGAACTACACTGACTTCACTGCAGTTCTGCCAATTTATGCCAGCTGCAGATCTCTCCCATTGACTTCATTATGTGAAGTTTTTATGTATATTTGCTGTATCTGCATCCAGGGCACAATTTTGTAAAAGCTGCCATGCATGGCTCTGCCAATGAATTCAATTGGAATTCAGTGGGAACTCTGCAGACGGCTTGCAGGGTTGGATGCCTAATTACTACTTAAACTGATGTAACTATATTTCATTACTAGCCACTGAGATTTTGCTGTATAATATTGTCTCAGTTCTTGACTTGATTTTAGTATCTGACAAAATCCTTACCTTCCTACAGAAAGAATTGAATCAGCATATGCCTACTATGTACCAGAGTGGTCACAGGGTGACATGATTTAGTGATGCTATTATTGGCTGATAATACAGAAATATTAGTGCATCTTCTTGAAGCCACCATACTTGTGGTAACCTGATTATGCTCTGCTGAAAGGTCTACAGTTTAGGATGAGTACCATCGAGGTGTCACAAAAATATTAAAGGACGGAGTCATCACATCTTGCTGGCTATAGATATGGAAGGGTTAAAATCAAGGCTCAGAAATAGCAGTGGAGAAGAGCTTGCTAAAGGGCTTAGCTGTGCCAGAGTCAGCCAAGCAAGAGATTACCCCTAAAGCAGAGAGAGTAAGTAGAGATAATGGGTTAATTGGAAGGAGGCGTCTGCATATGTACTGAAAGGTTTCCCTGAGGAAATTGCAAGAACAGAAGCTTAGTAGGGAAGCTGATTTTTCCTTTGTTCAGTTTCCAGTAATGGGTTTTGCTGTATATATTAGCAGGAGCATAGAAATATTTTGAAATAAATTAAAAGAGAAGCTTTGCTAAGCAGTGCATGTGGCCAGTCCCAGATGCATAAGGGAAGGCCCAAGAAATCCTCTAGTACAGTGTTTCCCAAACTTGGGACACCATTTGTGTAGGGTAAGCACCCTGGCAATCCAGGCAGGTTTGTTTACTTGCCACGTCCGCAGGTCCGGCCGATCGCGGCTCCCACTGACCATGGTTCGCTGCTCCAGGCCAATGGGAACTGTGGGAAGCAGCGGCCAATACATCCCTCGGCCCGCCTCACTTCCAGCAGCTCCCATTGGCCTGGAGCAACGAACCGTGGCCAGTGGAAGCCGGGATCAGCCAGACCTGCGGATGTGGCAGGAAAACAAACCAGCCCGGCCCGCCAGGGGCTTTTGCTTTCCCTTCACAAGCAGCATCCTAAGTTTGGGAAACACTGCTCTAGTGGACATATATGAGATAAATTTCTTCTTAATCTGTCAATCGGGGTATGCCCACACTTGGAGCTGGTGTGATTCCCAGTTTGAAGAGATCTACTCATACTAACTCCAATGAAGCTAGCATGCTAAAAATAGAGCATAGCCTGGTGGTGCAAGTTGCAGGATGAGCTAGCTGCCTCACGTATGTACCTAGGGTTTTGGATGGGTACAAACTCAGGGAAGCTACTTCCTCCCACAGCTCATGCTCCCCTGGCTACATTCTATTTTAAGCATGATGACAGCTAGCATGAATATTTCTCCTCAAGCTGGAAATCATACCAACTCCAACTTCAGACATGCCCTTTATGGCTGTCATGCTCAGAAACATAATGGAACATTATTCCTTCCAGTATATAATATCAGACATAGAGGGTGTTCAGATACAGATGAAAAAGTTAGAGGAATGGAAAGAGTTCAGTTTGAAGAAAGACTGGAAATATCAAGTCTGTTAAGTCACAGGAGAGACAAATAACAGGAAACACGATAGACAGTGGTGCAAGTAAGCCAGTACAGTCAGGTACGCCATACCATTAAGGCATTTATTGCCGGTATGCTGTACCAGAAAGACACATTTGGTATCTGCTGTACACTGCAAGGATCTCCCGGGAACCACAGCAGCGAAAGGAGCATAACATGGGGCCACCAGGCAGCCCCATGCCAGCAGTTCCTCCAGCGTGGCTGTACCACCCCCAGCCCTTCCATGCAGTTGCATCTCCTGTGTGGGGTCTGTAGAGCCCTGCTGAAGGACAGGCTGGGAGCGGGGCTGGGGGCAGTACAGCTGTGCCGGAGGAGCTGCCAGCCTGGGGCCACCTGGAGGCCCCACGTTCTGCTCCTTTTGTCACTGCAGTTCCCGGGACAGCCCTGTGATGTTCAGCGGATACAGATTTCTGTCTGTGGATATCTGCATCTGCAGGTATGCATTTGTATCCACACAGGGCTCTTGTCACGGAACATTTTTTGTGAGGGGGCTAAAGGTGATTGGTGGGAGGGGCAAAAAGGGTCGAGTGACCCTCCCCAGGTTCAAATGCCCCTGCCAGTCTGGGTGGGGAGAGGAAGGGGACACTGCCCGGTGCAGCACAGCGGTTTCCTGGGAGAGCCAGGCCCTCTCCCAGGCAGCTGCTGAGCTGCACCAGGCAGCATCAGGGAGTGGCTCCGGGGCCTGGCTGCCAGGAAAAGCAGGCAAATGTGAGAGGGAGCTGGTGCAGCGGGAGGACAAAGCCCACCTCCCCAGGTAACATGGGATGGGGAAAATGCTGGGGCCCTGGGCTGGGGGTGGGGTGAGGTCATGTTGGAGGGTCATTTGGGGGGTCATATGCTTTATGAAAATATGCTTGGAATGTGAGTATAATGTAACTGGAATATGCTTTATGCAAAAGGTCTCTTGTAAGGTATCATTACAAAGCTTAGAATCTACTGAGTGTGCATCCTATTTGTATGTATGTATCATTCTTGTATCTAAAACTAGAAATATGAAGTTAACTCTGAGGTCCTATTGTATTTATGCAAAGTGTGGGCCATCAATGGTAGTTTAGAATCTTGATGGCTCCCATTGACTAGGACAGTTGGCTGTAGATGGTTTATTTACCTGCAAACCTTCTTGTGGACATGGGGGCCAGCCTGTGGGTAATGAAGAATGAGGTCTTACAGTGACATGTGACCATGTCACCTGATACTGGAATCTATCTTAAACCTGGTGCTTTTCCATTTAGAAGGAGGGGTGGGAACCCAGAGAGACAAAGGATTCTGGCCTTGGGCCAAAGCTATAAAAGGGGGCGGAACAGAACAAAGGGGGCTGCAGTCATGAGAAATCCCCCAGTTACCACCTGAGCTGGAACTAACAAGAACTGTACCAGGGGCAAGGATTGGGCCCAGACTCAGAAGGAGTCTAGTCTGTGAAAGAAGCTTATTGGAACATCTCTGAGGGTGAGATTTACCTGTATTCAGTTTCTTAATGTATTAGGCTTAGACTTGTGTGTTTTTGCTTTATTTTACTTGGTGACTTACTTTGTTCTGTCTGTTATTACTTGGAACCACTTAAATCCTACTTTTTATTCTTAATAAAATCACTTTTGTTTATTATTGAGCCCAAAGTAAGTGATTAATACCTGGGAGCAAACAGCTGTATACATCTCTCTATCAGTGTTATAGAGGGTAGACAATTTATGAGTTTACACTATATAAGTTTTATACAGAATAAAATGGATTTATTTGGGGTTTGGATCCCATTGGGAGCTGTGTGTCTGGGTGCTGGAGACAGGAGCACTTCTTAAGCTGTTTTCAATTAAGTCTGCAGCTTTGGGGGCGTGGTTCTGTGTTGCAGCAGGCTTGCGTGTCTGACTCAACAAGGCAGAGTTCTGGAAGCCCAAAATGGCAGAGAAAACAAGCTCAGAGGTAATCTCAGCACATCAGGTGACAGTCCCAAAGGGGTATATGTGACCAAACCCATCCCAGTCACGTGCCAACCGTTTAGCTGGTGCCCCACTTTGGGTCCCTCATATAGTTGCTGTACTGGTAAGAGTTAAAATCTACTTGCACCATTGATGATAGAGGGGTATAAAATTAATGGTATAGATAAGGTAGATCAGCCATTCCAAGAATTATCCTCTCGTGAGATAAGAGCAAGAACACATACAATAAAATTGAAAGACAACATATTTAAAAAAACGTGTGCATGTTTGCATGTGTGTTCCTATCGAATGTAACCGGTGATGTTCTTGTTATCCATAAACATCCTGTCCTATTTTGACTGCTATTAAGGTCTCAGCCTACATGTTAATTTTTGGCAGTATTTCCACAGATAAACTATAGGCAGTGTAAAATAACATTTCCTGTTAGCAGTTTTAACTTCTTGCCTTTCAGTTGTATTGTCTGTTCCCTTTTACTTATATTGTGAGACAAGGAAATTCCAGAAATGTCTGATTTACCTTGTCTATACCGTTCGTTATTTTTTACACATATACCCACTTCTTTGTCTCCTGTCTGTTAGGCAAGAGTTAAAATTTAGCTAACAGCTAAGACAGAATCAAACCACAGATCAAGCAGGAATGCTTCAGGAGGCCAAGGACACTGACAACTGTAAACAGTTGATAAACTTAGACAGTCAATGCCTACCCAGTAACTTAGCTCTTAGAAGAGAACAAACCCTCCCTTCACAGCCCTTTCGATATCTGTAAGCACTCATCCCTACCCCCGCCCACTGGCCTCTTCCCCCCGTAAGGGAGCCATAGATGCTTGATGCAATCAGGATGACCTCTATATTTACGTACTGTTCCTATTTTTATCTTTGTTCAGGGTTCCCTCTTGACTTGTACATACAGAGACAGACATTGTAACATAAATGTAAATCATTTCATAAGAGAATGTACCGGTATATAACTGGCCACTATGGCACCATATTTTCAAAGCTGTTTATCAGTCTTCCTGGTACCATGAATAAACCCCCCCATCAGAACTAGATTAATATTGAAAATCCTACAAGCACAAAAATATGTGGGGCCAATGGCATAAGGTTTTCATCTTGCAAATGACTTTGTGTTGATTGTTTTTTAGTAATGGAAACTCCACATTACTAAACATTAAATAACTGGAAAATTGGAGAATATTGTTTCAAGCAAAACAGACAATCTCACATCATTCGTCTCCCTTCCTAAAACATATTTGTGCTCCGAGGCCTAGGAATATACAAGACAATGAGCCAGATCCTCTGCTGGTGGAAACTGGTGCACCTCCACTGACACAAGCAGAGCAATTGGCTCCCAAACTGCATTCCTTTGAGATCACACCATCATCTGCCTTTTTGAAGCTTTGTATGTCAGAACTGTATTGTTTGTCTAATAGGAAGCCAGATCCTAGAATTATTATAATTGTTACCAGTAGTACCTAGGGGCCCTAACTGAAATCTGGGATCTATTGTGCTTGGTTCAATACATACACATTGTAATAGACAGTTCTTGGCCTGGGAGAGTTTATTGATCTAAACAGATAAGACAGAGAGCTGGTGGGAGAGAAGTTAAAAGATGACTAGAGATGCAAGCCTCTCAAGACTGAGCTCTTAGACTCTAGGCAACTTGGTATAGAAGTGATGTGATCCAGTGACTACTCCTGGATCAGTGATCCAGAAGTGAAACCCTCGCTATCTTGTTCCCTGAGCCATCTTGTTTCTCTGATATTTGTGCCTTTAAAAAGATAAAACAGAGAATAATTTTAAAAAAGCCCTTCTAAGGAATGTATGAAGTTTGTGTAACTCAGATAATTAAAGACATAAAGATGTACTATTGAATGTATCCCAAAAGGTTAAAAGCATTTCCCCAAACAGAAATTGAGATCAAACTATTTTATTCTCTTAAAATGTTATCATTAAAACACTTGGTAAAAGAATAAAAGCATGTGGAGCTCATGTAATCTGAATCACAGACTTGGCTATAAATGGTACAATACAAATGGCTTTTACAATTTAATAATAATTAGAGAAATTACATGGAGATTGAATTCCCTCTCGTAATTATTTTTTTTATTTGAATGGTTATACAAGTATGTATTGGCTCTGTGAGAAGGTGAAGCTGATCTTCAGTCCTTTAGTTACAGCACAGCTTCTTTATGAGCTAAAACAAAGAAATTAAACGGAGAAAAATTAAATGCAAGAGAAAGTCCACTTCTCTGTAAATTATTAAATACAGATGGGAAGCTCCTACAAGACAACAGATGGCCAGCCACTACAAACAAATTAGCATATAGACAACCATTAACAAATTCAATTAAATGTGAATCTAAATATTAATTAGAATTTAAAGGCAATAGCACTGAATAAGTGATGTGTTTCTAGGGCACAAGAAGATCGGATTACAGAGTGGGAACCTACTGACAGTTCCATTGGAATTTGATGCACTAATTAAAGTATGACTCATCTACCTTTCTATAGTGGAGAGATTCATATTTTATGCACACACTGCACTATGGTCATTTTCAATCTACTACCTCAGAGTGAACTGACTTCAAATATGAACATTAGTGAGGAACCTCTTTTTTCCAGCATCCATGTATCTGTCTTAGGAATTTCTAAGATGCTTAATAGCATAGTACCTAAGCTCCTACACTATGACACAAATGCTGAAATAAGCACGTATTTCCATAAAATCAATATTCTGCTCCAAAAGGATGGACCATTATGTACAGAAGTACAATAGTTTTGACATATTATTATTCTTATGAAGGTACATTTTTCTGTTCAGAATGTAATAGCTTGATTGAATAAACATCTATCTAGAAGTATAGAGACAGAAGCTATTATTTTAGTTAAGAACAAGCCAGATGTGTTTCTGAAGACTAATGGTTCATTAAGCAATATATTAATTTGGAGAAGAGTAAATGGCATTTTTCTCAAGAGGAGGGATGTGAGATCTGATGTCCTGTCCAAATTCCAAATTGGTAATTACATTTTACCTACGTAAATTTCCCCTAATGATTATGTGGTGTACAAAATACTTCTCCACTGCCTGTTCTAAACTATTAAGGCTGGTACCACGAAGATGATATACTTATCCTACAGAATTAAAAATGAATATATCAGTAAGATCACAGGAAAAGTATGGCAAACTACTTTCAACAAAGTTAGGAAAGCTGAATACTTCTCTGTTATGTTTGATTGCACTCAAGGCCATTCCTGAATGGAACAAACATCTCAGGTGTTATAATATGTTGAGGTTCCAAAAGACAGAGCAAATTTAATTGATACCCACACCAAAACAAGGGAGGGTATTATGGAGGTTATTTTAGAGAAGCCAAAAAAAGAGGCATTTTAAATCTGGCTGGTGGTGACATAGCTATGACAACAGAGCTAATATGGCTGCAACTTACAAAGGTGTTCAAAATCGAATTCAACAGGTAAATCATTATACTTCTTTTTATCTCACATGTTGCACACTCTCTGAATCTTGTTGAAGAAGCTGCTATTTTCTATTTTTTTTAAAAATTCTTCAACGATTGTATACCCTGTTTTCTGTTTCTAATAGTTATTGGAAAAGGATGTTCTAGCATTACAATAAAATGCTAAAGTATGATAAGGTGATCAAGAGATAATCCATTCATTACAAAATCGGATCAAGGTTGTTCTTGACATATTAGATGAGATCAAGGCTTTGCACAATCTTATGCCAGAACTTAAGTTGGAAGGTGACAGCTTACAAATGAACATTTCAGAGTTTTCATTTCTTGTTTTGGCTGAGAAGTGGTATACTATTTTATTAAAAAAAACCATTGTGAGCATAAAGTTACGGAATCTGGATCTTGACATTGAAACAGATCCTGGTTTAATTGGTGGCTTTTCTGACACTTTATCAGAATTACAGTTATTTTGGTTCATTGCATATAAGGAAAGTGCTGCTTCACAAGCTGAAACACTAGGAATATTCACACAGTTGAAAGAGAAATGATCTTGAAAGAGGAAAGTAAGGAGGAACTCCCAAAGGATGAAAGGTCATTGGACCCAGGAGCGCCACCAGCTTTTTTGCTGCCCTAGGCGGTGGAAGGTCCCGCCCCCAAAATGCCGCCCTGATGTGGCGGCAGAAGGTCCTGCCCCCGAAATACCACTGATGACCGAGGAGGCCGAAGATCCCGTCACCGTGGTCGCCGCCCCCCAAATGTTAGTGCCCTAGGCGATCGCCTAGGTCACCTAATGGGTTGTGCCGGCCCTGATCAGACCCTAAAAAGTTTTAGATGCAACATTAACACAAGTGAATGATAGGGATGCATAAGTATGATGGAGCTGGAGAAACATTTGCTTTTTTGATGGGTAAAAAACTGAAAAGTCTCAGCAGTGAAGACCTAAAGAGGCATTCTGGAAATTTAACAAGCAGGTACTCTAAGGATTTAAACTCTGAGAATTTTCAGAATGAGATTGAGCTCTTCACCAGTGTTTGCAAATGATGCCAGTTTCCCCTACCACAGAAACTGCACTGTGTATATTTGGTGGTCTTCCTGTAATTGTTTCTGCTAATGAAAACAATCTCAGCAAACTAAAATTAATCAAGACCTATGTAAGAACATACCTTGGGCAGGAAAGGTTAAACAATCTGACAGTTATTTCTGTAGAGTTCTTGGAAACAAACCAGATAGACTGAAATGAGTTAATTATTGAGATTGCTTCAGAGAAGGCTAGGAAAATCCCTTTGTAAAAGTACTGAATGGTGATTGCATTTTTTTAGATGGGGGATGGGTACGAGAGAGGCCTGGAAAACCCTGTGCACAATACTGGCTGTCCTAATTTATGGTGTCAGTAAAGCACCTCACAGGGGTCACTACACTCACTGGAGATCTTTGGAGCACAGCATGCCTCCTCTTTCTTAGACATGGTATTACCATGCCCCTACCACTCCTTCTGTGCTGGGGGTGAGGGTCCAGGCAGAGATGGCATGTAGCCAGCTACTGTTGCCTAATTGAAACATCTTTACAGCCTCCTTTGTGACAGCAGAGGAGAGCACAAGGATCATATCAGGGCTGAGTATCTGACCTTCTATTTCAAGTAAATTTTTATTGATATTCTAAGTTTGTAATTTCTTACGCTCAAGTTTCTTGGATGGAGAGAGACTCTTCAAGCCTTCACAGCAATGATTTTTGCTTCTTGCTGTCTAAGCGAAGTTTTATTTGACTCTACAGTTAAAATGTGTGATTCATCGAACCACATTTTGTAATAATCAACTAGAAAATCTGTAATTGATTTGTACTTGATTTACAGACTCCAAATAAATATACTGTATCAACACTTTATATGTATCTTTTTTTGCGGTTTTTGTGTGTGTTTGCTTCAGCAGTTAAAAAGGCTATTCCATTTAAATGGAAAATCAATAGGAAAGCAGAGAAAGAAACATCAGCTAGGTGGAAGACAGAGTTGTGGAATCAATCTATATAGAAATCTTTTCACTTGTATAGATCTTAAGATATATCATTAGTCTAGTGCCACAACATGTGGGAAAGACCTTCAAATACACATGCTTTCTTTTGTTCAAAATAGCCAATGCATTCTAAGGGCTGGTCTTCACTACGCGGAGATCAATGCTGCTGCAATCGATGCACCGGGTGTCGATTTAGCAGATCTAGTGAAGACTCACTAAATTGACAGCAGAGTGCTCTCCGGTCTATCCCGGTAGTCCAGCTCCCCGAGAAGATTAAGGTAAGTCAACAGGAGAGTGTCTCCCGTTGACACAGTACAGTGAAGACATCGGGGAAAGTTGACCTAAGCTACGTCGACTCCAGCTATGCTATTCATGTAACTGGAGTAGCTTAACTTAGGTCAACTTACCCCCATAGTAAAGACAAGCCCTAACACTTTATTTACTGTTTTTGACTTGAGACAACCTGTGATATTCTGGAAAAATGCATGCACCGTATACTCCTGATTCTCTGAATAGCAGGGGACACACCAATTTTATTCAGATAATCTGGGAGTTTGGATAGTCGGGAAGGGAGGAGCAGCCACACAAGGAGCCCTTTGCAGATCTGCTCTTATGGCCCTGCTCGCTCACTCCTGTGACAGTGGGGCCGCAGAGGGCTTCCAGCACTGCCTCATCTGACCTCCCGATTAATTGCAGGTGCAAGGTTCATGGGGAGAGTCTGCAGACATAGCGGGGCAGAGCTGAGACACCTGCCTCTGCCCTGCCAGGACCACAGCCTTCCCTGCACCTTGTGCCTACAGGAATTGTAGGTCACCAGCCCTGCGGCTGTTCACAGACATTCCACAGCTCCGCTGTCACATCACCACTCACTGAGTCCCGTGACAGTGTGGCTGCAGAGGGACTCTCTGTGCTGCCCTAAGAGCCATTCAGCAGCAGTGTGGCTTTCTGAGGCCAGGGATCTCTTCTCTATTATCTGCTTTAGCCAAATCCCTTCTTTGGGCTTGGCTACACTTGAAACTCCAAAGCGCTGCCGCTGGAGCACTCCCGCGGCAGCGCTTTGAAGTGCGAGTGTGGTCACGGCGCCAGCGCTGGGAGAGAGCTCTCCCAGCACTGCAGGTACTCCACCTCCCCGTGGGGATTAGCTTACAGCACTGGGAGCTGCGCTCCCAGCGCGGGGGCACTGTTTACACTGGCGCTTTACAGTGCTGTAACTTGCTGCGCTCAGAGGGGTGTTTTTTCACACCCCTGAGCGAGAAAGTTGCAGCGCTGTAAAGCGTCAGTGTAGCCAAGGCCTTTGTCTCCCTGCATGGGTTTCAGAGAATCAGGAGCATACTGTGTGTATGTATATATATATATATACAAAAGTGTTTCTTGCATTGTTGTGAATTAATTTAATTAAAGTAATTCATTTCTTTCAATAATACAATAGACTGAATTATGGAGTCACCATAAACTCATACAGAAAAAAATAACAGTTTCAATATAACAAAAATTGTGAACTTGATCACACTCTAATGTTGTGATAAAGCTCCTTTCTTACTGCAATTTCTCATGTATAGTGTCTGCCCAGAGGAGAGTTTTAAGAAAATGTGATGTTACTCAGATGAGCTGTTTTTAAATTCGGAGACTGAAAATACAGTGGAGGTTTGGTTTCTTTCTCTCCCCTGCCCCGCCCCCAGGTTTAATGCACTTTTTGGGACATTGCTCTCATTTTTATTACCCAGTCTTATTGCAAAACTTTAAAGATTTCAAGTGTCTACGTACCAGCTTTCTGTGAGAACTAGCACACAGAACTCTATTGAACTCTGTTGGAATTAAAGTTGTGGGGTTATTTTAATGGTGCGTATCTCTAAAAGCATGGAGGACATGTATGTTGCTGTCTTGTGGCATCCCCAGTGAGTAGAGCAAAGCAACAAAATGCAGATCACTGACTCATGTCCTAAGTGACAATCAGCCTGAAAAAGCCATCTTCTAATGGGACCACTTTCAGGGCCAGTGTCACAAACCCTAGCTCTGAGGCCACTTCTCAAAATGCTGCATTTTAATATTGAGGGGATATTGGCAATGAAAGATACTCTTCTCTGACATCCAGTTACAAACCTTGAAGCACATGGAGTCTTGCTTCAGGAGATGCAAGTGGCCACTGACAAGCAAACTTTCAGTGCCAGGAGCTGTCATGGCTCATCAACATCACAGGTAGTATGGGATGGCAGCTCATATTAGAGAAGAGCTGTCCGCTCTCACTATATTGACATCTGGTCCAAATGATATTGTGAATGGTAGGCAATAAAAGTGATGAACATAGGCAGATTAACATATACAAACTTCCAACAGCTAGCTGGCCAACCCCTAATCTGCCCACCTTTCCCGGTTCTTACATCTAAAGTGGTAACTTTAATTCCTACCATGTTAACTAGTGATATCTTGGCAACAATGCAGATGAAGAGAATCTAACCGAGTGGGCATCGGCCACTGATCTACAACCCCTCTATGACTAAAGCAAATGCCAAGCTTTCACATTAGCAGATGGGCAGCAGGCTCTTCACCCAACATTGCCTTTTCATCTTCCCGGCAACTGTCACATGTGGTCATAGAACAGAAGGTGCTTGAAGCTTTCCTAAAGTTTCAGCATTGGTCATCTTTGATCACCCCGGGCCTGTGGATGGCAACAACAAACAGCTTATAGAAGGCCCAATGGAGTTTTTTGAAAGCTCAGTGGGAGGTCTTTCAAGCAGAAGTGGAGACATATGTCAGTGAACTGGCTGAGTTGGACTTTACATGTCCAGCCAATATAAATGACTCCTACAAAATTTTCTGCAAATTAATTCAGGCAGCTGCTAAGAAATCAATCCCTGGAGCCTATCATTGACAGTATATCCCTAGATGCCCGTCAGAGGCAATTAAGCTCTACTAGGGATTCAAATCTTCTGGTAATGAACAGGAGGCTGTTAATAAGAGCAAGGATCATATTCAATTGCTGGATCAAACCAGGCATGAATGATGAAGAGAGATAGTTACAAACCTGGACTTTACTCATTCTGACTGGAAAGCCTGGCAGATCATCAGAAGACTTTATGGAGATTCAAGCTTCAACAAAAAGGAGTTTCTAGTAAACACAAATAATTTTGCATCCCAGCTAGTGACTAATGGCCATAGAGAGAACTTGGATAAATTTTCAGCCATTCAAACAAAACTGAGGTTACAGAGAGGCAGCTGCGGCTCCAGGCACCAGCACACCAAGCGTGTGCCTGGGGCAGCAAGCTGCAGGGGGTGCCCTGCCGGTCCCTGCGAGGGCAGCAGTCAGGCAGCCTTTGGCGGCTTGCCTGTGGGAGGTCCACTGGATTCGGCGGCAATTCAGTGGCAGGTACGCCAAACCCTTGGGACTGGCAGACCTCTCGCAGGCAAGCTGCCGAATCAGTGTTACCAGCGAACCTCCTGCAGGCAAGCCGCCAAAGGCAGCCTGCATGCCATGCTTGGAGTGGCAAAAAAGCTAGAGCCGCCCCTGCAGAGAGGTAGTTGGCTCCTAGTGTGAATTCAAACCTGATGGCTCCTTTTCCAGACAAAGACTAGGACCATGTCATAAAGGTCATGAAACAAGGAAAGGCTCCAGGCCAGGACTATATCCATGTGGAGTTTCTGCTTCCCCCCTCACCGGGTTTCAGAGCCCAGGTTTCAGAGAAAAGGAGTTCCTGGCAAGCATATGAGCATGTGAGAACTTTTATAGATGTTCATGTGGATTGGAGTCTTTTACACTAACAGACCATAAACTGCTTGTAATCTTTACCAACAGAAAAGAGCTGAATCAAGCACCACTGAGATGCAGTGTCTATTAGTAAGATTCATGCAGTTTAATCTGGTTGCTAAATATGTTCCTGGGAAAAATCTAGAAGTAGCAGACACACTATCATGAAACCCAGCATCACACTCAAGTACCTGTGAGCTCAAAGATGACATAAAGGTGTACAGGGATCTTGGATGTATACAGACCAGTTTCAGAAAAGAGACTACTCCAGCTACATTGACAGACACACAACTTCAAGAAGTTCTAACTTACATTAGGGCTGACTGGCTCAAGTCTCTGAAAGAAGTGACAAGAGACTACTTGGAAGTACAGAGACAATTAATCGAGTTAAAAGGACTCATGATTAAAGACAATTGCGTAGTAATTGCAAATGAAATGAGGAAACCTCATCCATGAAGGACATCAAGGACTAACTAAATGCCATAAATGGGCCAAAATATTAGGGTGGTGGCCGGGCATCAGCAAGGTAAAAAAAATAAATCTACATGTAAACATTGCAGAACTAATAGAACAACACTGAGCAAAAATCCTTTAATACCAACACCTCTATCAGACGGACTTTGGACATATACATCTGAATTCAGAGGACATTGTTATGTGGTCGTAATGGATTATTTTTCCAAGTAGACATCCGTAATGTACTTGAAAGACATAACACGTTACAGTATTATCAAGCAACTGAAGTGCACTTTTGCTCACTTTGGTATTCCAAAACAACTAGTGATGGTCAATGGACCACAGTTCACTGAAACATGTCAGACTGGAAGGTTGGTCATATTGGCAAAGATCCCAGAGGTTTTTTTGCCTTCCTCTGCATCGTGGGACATGGGTCTCTTGCTGGGTTGAACTAGAGTAAAATGGTGAAGGAGTCTTTGTAACTTGAAGTCTGAATCATGGTTTGAGGTCTTCAGTAACTCAGCCAGAGATTATGGGTCTATTGCAGGAGTGGATGCATGAGGTTCTGTGGCCTGTGATATGCAGGAGATGGTACCTTCTGGCCTTAAAGTCTATGTGTTTATAAGCTCACAATACCCATTCCTACCAGTGCATTAAAAGATCTTATAGTGAACACAACTGCTGTATCTCTCTGGGAAGTAAGCACTGTAGCCAGTCCATATCTGTTACAGAAGCCTGACCTACTAGCAGCAGTACTGTAACCTACCATGTTGTGATGCTGGCAAACCAGGTGCAAGCTGTAAAAAATGTTTGTTCTGAAACTGTGAACTTGTCAGGAGAGATCATCTCTTGATCATCAAGAAGGCCTGTCAAAACTAAATGGGCCATTGTGGGACATCACAATACAAAGACTTTGTTAATTGCCCCTTCACATCCATGAAGAGGCAAAAGGGCTTGTCCCAGTAGCTTGAATTCTGGAAGTTGGAAATAAATATAGCTGACAAGAAATTTTTTCATCTCTCTTTTGCTGGCCCGATGCTAGTTAACATTTTTATCAATGACCTGGGCAAAAACAGAAAATCATCTCTGATGAAGTTTAGAGATGACACAAAAACTAGGAAACGGAAAATAATAAAGAGGATAAGTCACTGATACAGAGTGATCTGGATCACTTGGTGAACAGGGTACAAGTAAACAATAAGTTTTAATATGGCTAAATATAAATGTATACCTCTAGGAACAAAGAACATAGTCTACACTTACCAGATGGAGGACTCTATCCTGGGAAGCAGTAACTCTGAAAAACTGTTTGGGGTTGTGTGGATAATCAGCTGAACATGAGCTCCATGCCTGATGCTGCATTCAAAAGGGCCAGTGTGATCCTGGGATGCATAAACACAGGAATCTGAAGTAGAAGTGGAGAGGTTATTTTACTTTTGTATTCTTTGTTAGATTGAAGACCCAATTATCAAATATTTGTTTCCCATAGAGATAATCAAGTCATCCTCAACCTTATCTTTGTTGAGCTCTTTGACTCTATCACTATAAGGCGTGCTTTCTGATCCTTTAATCATTCTCATGGCTCTTTTCTGAACCTATCCAATTCATTAACATCCTTCTTGAACTGTGGACACCAGAACTAGACACAATATTCAAGTAGTGGTCACGCCAGTGCCAAATACAAAGGTAAAACAACCTCTCTACTCCTACTAGAGACTCCTCTGTTTATACATCCCAGGATTGCGTTAGCCCTTTTGGACACAGCGTGACACAGAGAGCTCATGTTCAGCTGATTATCCACAACAACCCCCACCTCTTTTTCAGACAGGGTGCTGACAGCTTCTTCAGGTCTGGGAAGCTAACTCAAAGTGTCACCGTTAAATAAAAAAAATGAACAGATTGTTTAGCCTCAGTAGTTAACACACATTTCAAGGGACCCTTCAAGGTGAAGTGGCCCATTAACAGTGCTCTGGTGAATGGGTGGGGGAAGCAGTTAGGGGGGAGTTGTTAGTGGTTTAGAGATTGTTGTAATAAGCAATAAATCCAATGTCTCTATTCAGTTCATGATTGTTGGTGTCTAACAAAGTTATGATTTAAGCTCCTGGGCTTGTCTTTTGAAAGTGTTGTGCAGGTTCCTTTTGAGGACGAGGACTGATAGATCAGATATAGAAAAGCATTGATATGGTGTTTTTTCCTTTGCATACATGCAGAAGAAGTTGTGTAAGGGCACCATATTGATGTAACCTGAGAGCACGGATAATGCTATGTGCAGCTGGGCTCTATAGGCCCAAGGAAATTTTTGTCTTAACTATAATGTTCTACTTAAACTGCTTTAAAGGGCAATGTGGGTGAACCCAGCCCAGAGAGCGGAGGTGATTTTAACCAACCTTTGTACCTTCCTGATTGTATGCTGCTGCGGAGGCCAGCATTGCCCTGGCATAGCTTAGGCAGCCATGGAGGGTTACAACAGCCTGGCCTTGGGGGCCTATGGGTGGTAATGTTGCCTGGAATCCCTTCAGGACTATATACTATAGCTTCACCACTGGTCTCCATCTCCATTATGCTGGGGTTTGCAGTGGGGACATGGGGTAACAAACTGCTTTGTGCAAACGCTGAGCCAAGGAGAATTTTCTGTTGGCTGGATTTGGAGTTCTAGCAGCTGCAGTATAAAAGGGCCATAGTGAAGGAAGAATCCCTCCCTATATTCTCAACCTTTATTTATTCTACAAAGTGTTTTGAGTGGAATATAAAATGGAGTTAGGATCATCAGTGTGTGTATGTACTTGCCAATACTTGATATTAATAGGTCATATTTCTGCATTCCATGTACACTCTACCTTAGGTTGAATTACTTACAAAGGTATGTGATTCTGTAGCAATCCTAGTCTGGTTAACGCTAATAAAATATTATCTGAAATTGCCACCAAGCTAACACATTCACTTTGAGCTAATCATGGAATGATTTTTCTAAGCATCCTGCCCATAAGCACAATACATTTGTACATATTTGACCACTAGTGAGTCTGCTAGCTATAAGCATATCAATATTATTTTGTAACCATTTTTTTTCCATTTATGATTTCACTATATTCAAAGACAAAGTTACACTTCATGTTTCATACATGATATATGAATCAACATAGCTAAAAAATTAGGAAGGATATTCATTGCGATATTGTTTAGGACAAAAAGGGTAGGTTTTCAGATAGCACGTTTTAACATTTTTTTAATTCTTAATCACTCCAATATGCCAATCAAAAGATGACTGATGTGAGACTTTGTGTGTATTCTGTTGCTTGTCTAAATTAAGACAGATTGTGTCTGTCAGAAATTTTTGTAAGTTCTCTCTTGAACTTTAGCTCTTATATAATTGTGTCTTCTAAGCTTTAAAACATTATTCACTTGAAAATTATTTTGAAATGTTAAAATAATATATTCATATATAGTATCATATTGTTCTACATTATCACTCTATTGCCATTTTTTTGGCCAGAAAAATCTGTTTCAGATTCTATTTAATTTGCTGTAAATTGCACTCTAATTTGAATTGTCTGAGCCCATTTAAATTCATTTGAAATGGGGTTTTTATCCTTTCAAAAATCTCCTAATAGATTTATAGACCTTATTTGAATACGACCTTATTTGATCCTAGGAAAACGTGATATGAAGCAATGAAAGGAAATGAGCTGTAAAACTGCAGGGAAAAAATTAGGATTTAGTTAAAAAATTGAATCAGTGCCACTATTTTTCCTTGCCTCGATGAGTTTGACATTGTGTTATTTGATATGAAGGCCAAAATTTTCATTTGATCCAATTAAATGATAAATTTGCATGTCTGAGATGAAATTTTAAAGGCTGACCCATTGATTTTTTCAAAGACACGCCATATACTTAAGCAGCTACTGTAACGTGATGTTGCTTTGCTATATATATAACTTACTCCTAAACACATCATATGTATCAATGAAATGTACAGTATTCTATCAATCTATTATTGCTGTATGCATAAACACAGCACAGAGAATCACTTCCTCAATGAAGATTGAGTCTAAAACCAGGTTCAGCTTAAAATTATGCACATATTTAAGTGTTTTACTGGGCTGAGGTCTGGGCAAATGACAGGACCTCATAGGGAGGCTTTCAATAGACCCAATAAGTGGAAGCAAGGAATGCAAGAGAAGATATCATCTCACAATGGCTGTCTTAGCAGTGGCTTGGAGGGGCTTAGCTCTCCCCAGATTTTGCTCCATGTATGCAGCAGCATGGTAAGAGCTATAGCAATTTTTAAAGATCTGCATTCATTCCACTGCAACAGAAGAAGCCTTCCTCCTCAATCACTTGTCTTTTCTCTTGTACTTCCCTCTTTTCTCTCACTTTCCAATTAATCTGTTGCTTGGAGGACAGGAGTCACTTCCCACATTATTGCTGAGGGGAGAGAGGGAGGAAGCACAGGAGAGTTTAGCTGCTTGGCAGAACATTCTGCATTCCTCCCATAGGGTGGGTAAGAAGATATCAGGATTTGCTGGCTTGGAGGTAAGGGCCCAACCGAGAGTGAAAAATGATTTACAATGTAGATAAGACGGGAGATCTAATATTGTTGTGGGCATGGGAGTGCAGGCCTCTGGGAATGGGGCAGCATGGAGGGGTTTGGAACATGCTGGTGGGAATTTGAGCATGTTAGGAGCCTTTTGGCTGAAGATGTACTTTTATGTATCCCTTCACACTCCCAAGTTTATATCAAGCTCCTCTCCTGGTTCTTCATGTAAAAAATGAATGTGTAATGGATGGATTCTAGTAGTGTAATGAGCGATTGCTGAGAGAATGTGGAATCGGTCAACGGTATGCTTGGCTGATGTGGCAACTCATGGTGTCGGATGCCATCAGGTGGTCGAGGAACATCTACGTAGAACACATCACTGGACATCGGCAATACCAAGAGGGATGAGCTGGAGTGCCGACGAGAAGTGCAGTCAGGAAAGGAACAAATACTTTCTTCGTGGATTGTATTTTCTAAATGGACAACCAACCTAATTCTCAATTACTGAGGAACAATCTCCACTCATTGATATATTTTGCTTTCCACAACCAAATTTCTGTACAACTTTTCATGAGTGATGCTCCCGAGTATTCAGATTCTAATACCTAAACTGTATTGTTAAATCTATTCACCTAAATTTGGGTTATTGCTGATTATGCACTCTATGTATCATATGATTTTAAAAACAAACTTTGTATTTGTGGATAATTTAAGCATTATACCCAGACGTACAGACACTCTTTCCCCAACTATGTATTATATACTTTTTTAAACATTATCTTTAATAAAAATTTTAAATCTGTGAGAAAACTAACTGCCTAGTAGCCCAGGACAAGTACAAGTGCTATTTGGACAAATGGTATCAAGTTTCTTGCCTGGTGGACAACAGCAGGAGAGGCTGGGGATTGGCCAAGCCAGTGGCAGACACAGCAGCACAGAGATCAGAGGGAAGGTACAGGAGCAGGGAATGAGCCAAAAAACAGCAACAGAATTGAGCTCCCAGGGTTATGGGAAAGCTGTCAGCCACAATGCATAATGCCTTGCAGGAAGGGAGCAAGGCCAGGGAGCTCTCAGCAGCACAATTTGATGTCGCCTGAATGTAAGCCTCTGCTGTGTTTGAGCTCTGAGGCTAAGCTGTTAAATTTGAATGTGCTGGCCACTGGTGATGTGGTCAGATGGCTGTGGGACTGGATTATAGGGCCTGGGCTTTTCAGCTGCCAGTAAATTATCCAGTCTTCCTCCTACAAACATCAGCTGCAGGCAGGGAATTTATTGAAAGATTTTATTTTGGGCTTTTTTTTCCTTCCAGAAAGGGCAACAACATTTTATTTTGCTAACCAACCAAGAATGGGTTCTAGTGAAAAAATCTCACAATTTTATTTCAAGAGGAAGATTCAGACTTCTCTGCCTGGTAGTTTTGTGACAGCACCATCCATTTAGCAGCAGCAATTTGTTTTGTTAACCAGTCCTAGGACTCTTCATTCAAACGTTTGTATTTCAATTTATAGCATGCGGTCTAGGGCAGGTACTGTTGCCTCTTCTGTGTTTGCACAGTGCCCAGCACCAGGGCAGTGTCTAGACATTCTGAATAATAATAAAAATATTTTTAACACGTACTCAGGCTCTAGGTATCTTGCCTAAAAAATTAAAAATACAGTCAGACGTGTTTATATCACACATGTGCATATAGATCGGGTTTATTGAAAAAAAAAGTGAAAATTTTGCCTTTAAGATGTCAAACTATGCTGTGGAAATGTTTTAGTTAGAAAAATCCAACAGATGAAACCAGTACTAATAAAGGGCTTGGCTACACTTACAAGTTGCAGCGCTGGTGGAGGCTTTCCAGCGCTGCAACAACACCCCGTCCACACTTGCAGGGCACAACCAGCGCTGCAACTCCCTGGTTGCAGCGCTGGCTGAAAACCCATCCCGGCAGGGGTATAAGGAGTGCAGCGCTGGTGATCCAGCGCTGCCCAGCAGGTGTGGACACTCACCAGCGCTTTACCTGTCCTCCAGGGAATAAGGAGGTATCCCAGAATTCCTGTTCAGCCACTCTGCACATCAGTTTGCACTCTACTGCTCTTGGCTCAGGTGACCCGCCCTGTAAATGCCCCGGGAAATTTAAAAATCTCCTTCCTGTTTGCTGCAGCCAGGTGTGGAGTGCAATCAGTTTTAATCAGTTACAGGTGACCATGCCTCCACGCGGCAAACGAGCCCCAGCATGGAGCACTGGTGAATTGCAGGACCTCATCAGTGTTTGGGGTGAGGCATCTGTTCAGGCACAGCTGCGCTCCGGCCGTAGGAATTACGATATCTTTGAGCAGATATCAAGGGCCATGCTGGATCGGGGCCATGATCGGGACGCAGTACAATGCAGGGTGAAAATTAAAGAGCTGCGGAGTGCCTATTACAAAGCCCGAGAGGGGAATCGACGATCCGGAGCTGCTCCCACGACCTGCCGTTTTTACAGGGAGATGGATGAGATACTTGGGGGTGACCCCACTGCCAATCCCAGGATAACGATGGACACTTCTGAGCAGGCTGGGGGACAGGAGGAGGAGGCGGAGGAGGCGGCGGAGGCGGAGGCGTGGGGGGGGGAGGAAACCGCGAGTGAAGCTCCTGGCATGGGGGAAGAAACCGCAGATTCCCTGGAGGCATGCAGCCAGGAGCTCTTCTCAAGCCAGGAGGAAAGCACCCAATCGCAGCAGCCAGCAGTTGCAGAAGGACAAGCAGAGGAGCGTGTTACCGGTAAGCGGCTTTTATTTTCTGGGTGAAATGTTTCTGGAGAGGAGGGGGGTTATGGATGCATGCATGCCAGCCTCTAGATGTGGAATAGCCCGTTGATGTGGTCTATCACGTCGCGGTAATCTGCCTCAGTTATCTCAGCAAAAGCTTCATCCAGAGCGTGGGCAATATGCCTGCGCAGGTTTATAGGCAGAGCCACTGTGTCCCTTGTCCCAGTGACGGTGACGCGTCCGCGCCACTCTTCTGCCAGTGGTGGGGGGACCATTTCTGAACACAGGCAAGCCGCATAGGGTCCCGGGCGGAATCCACATTGCTCTAAAAGAGCCCCCGCTGTTCCCTAGTGACTCGCAGTAGGGAAACATCTTCCAGGATTAAGTCCTGTGAAAAATGTTGGGAGACTCTTTAGTGAAGAGATAGGGAGATAAGATCACCCTGCATCTGCATTTCACTCAACCCCTCTAGCACTCCAGATTACCCGAAGCAACCAGCTCCCCTCTTACACCCAAGCCCCACTTCTCCCCATATAAGCACTGCTCACTCACCATGTCGTGGCTTCTGTAGTGTTATGCGTGTGGGTAAAAGAATGCTTAAATAAGAACTCACTCCCTCAGTGTAACAATTCATGTCTGGAGATAGTGGATACAATGCTGCCCGTGTTAAATGTTGTCATTTCTGTTTCTACAGTGACCTTGACTACTGGACTGCCCAGATGTTCAACATCACAGAGGCTTCAAAATTTGAGAAAAAATCCCCGAAAGAGCAAAGAAGACATGCTGAAAACTGTTCTTAATCAGTCTGCTCGAGAGAGTAAGGACTTGAAGGATTGGCGAGAGAAAGAAAGCAGGACACGCAAGAGAAATGCAGTGGCCAAGAGGAAAACCACGGAGCGGCTGCTAAGCATCCTGGAGCGCCAAGCGGAGTCTATAGAGTCACTCGTTGCCATGCAAGCAGAGCACTACCGTGCTACTCCCCCACCCGCCCCGTCCTTTGTGCCTTGTGCCCCAATGTCAGCTCAAACCACCTTTCCCCAGCATCCAGGTTCTTACCACCACCAGCTGCCTCCAACACCTGTATGTTCCCCAACCAGCCCTGATACCTACCACCACCCTTACCCTCTGCATTCAACCCCCATCACCATGCAGTATATGAACCCTGAAGTGCAGGATTCATTAAACAGCAATCCAGACAGGGCATATGCAAACTTGTGACTGTACAGTTCACCAACCCACACCCCTGCCCTCTTGTGTTCATGAAATGTTGTGTGTCTGTCTGTCTGTCAAGGAAGTTTTTTTCTTTTCAATAAAACAATTCTTGGCTTTGAAAACAGTCTTTATTATAGCAGATAGTGAAAGATACCTTAGCCCAGTAAAGAAAGAGGCACTACAAATCATATTATTATTATGGATAATAGAATAACAGTGTAAGCAGTGCAATTCACTCCCATGCAAGGCAGCAAACATTATTGTTGGCTTTCAGCCTCAAATTCTTCCCTCAAGGCATCCCTAATCCTTGTAGCCCTGTGCTGGGCCTCTCTATTAGCCCTGCTCTCTGGCTGTGCATATTCAGCCTCCAGGACTTGAACCTCGGTGGTCCATGCCTCACTGAATGTTTCACCCTTCCCTTCACAAATATTATGGAGGGTACAGCAAGCGCATATAACCGCGGGGATGCTGCTTTCCCCCAAGTCTAGCTTCCCATACAAGCAACGCCAGCGGGCTTTTAAACGCCCAAAAGCACACTCCACAGTCATTCTGCACCGGCTCAGCCTGTAGTTGAACCGGTCCTTGCTCCTGTCAAGCTTCCCTGTATAGGGTTTCATGAGCCAAGGCAGTAACGGGTACGCGGGGTCTCCAAGGATCACAGTGGGCATTTCGACATCCCCTACTGTGATCTTCCTGTCTGGGAAAAAAGTCCCTGCCTGCATCTTCCTGAACAGGCCACTGTTCCGAAAGATGCGTGCATCATGCACCTTTCCAGGCCAGCCTGTGTAAATGTCAATGAAACGCCCGCGGTGATCCACAAGCGCCTGGAGAACCATAGAGAAATACCCCTTCCGATTAACGTACTCTGATGCCAGGTGGGGGGGGGCCAGAATAGGAATATGCGTCCCATCTATCGCCCCTCCACAGTTAGGGAAACCCATGTGTGCAAAGCCATCCACAATGTCCTGCACGCTCCCCAGAGTCACGGTCTTTCTTAGCAGGATGCGATTAATTGCCTTGCAAACTTGCATCAAAACGATTCCCACGGTCGACTTTCCCACACCAAACTGGTTCCCGACCGACCGGTAGCTGTCTGGAGTTGCCAGCTTCCAGATTGCAATAGCCACTCGCTTTTCCACCGTCAGGGCAGCTCTCAATCTTGTGTCCTTGCGCCGCAGAGTGGGGGCGAGCTCAGCACACAGTCCCATGAAAGTGGCTTTTCTCATACGAAAGTTCTGCAGCCACTGCTCGTCATCCCAGACTTCCATGACGATGTGATCCCACCACTCAGTGCTTGTTTCCCGAGCCCAAAAGCGGCGTTCAACGGTGCTGAGCATTTCCGTAAATGCCGCAAGCACTTTAGTGTCACACGCGGCAGGCAAATCCATATTGATATCATCGTCGGAATCCTCACTGTCACTTTGGAGCTGAAGGAATAGCTGGACTGCCAAACGTGTTGTGCTGGTGACACTCATCAGCAGAGTCCTCAGCAGATCGGGCTCCATTTGCCACAGAAATCGCGATTCACACAGAGAGTAACAGAAAGACACTCACAATGGCGCCAAACGCTGCTGGAAAGAGTGAATGCTGGGATGTGAAGCGATGCACCACGGGGCGCTGGCAAACAGGAAGCGGAATGACCCGCACACTTCCTTCCCCTTCCCACAATACTCAGCGCCAAAACGGCGCCAAAACGGGACGAGGTGCTCTGTGGGATAGCTGCCCACAATGCACCTCTCAATACAGCGCTGGAAAGTGCTGCAAGTGTGGCCACACTGCAGCGCTGGTAGCTGTCAGTGTGGCCACACTCCAGCGCTGGCCCTTCCACAGCTGCATGACCAGCGCTGTAACTCCCAGCGCTGCAACTTGTAAGTGTAGCCAAGCCCAAAGTCTCTGGGTCAATTGAGCTGGGGATTGATGTAATCTGAGTGAGGAGCATTCTTAAAGAGATAAATACAGACAAATGTGTGGGTGCATTATATTTCCATGATTCACTTTTCAAGAAAAGAGGACCTCTTCTCCTTGAAAAGTAAGAGACTTTGCCAAAGCTAGAGTACAGTGCTGAAACCCACGGTAATGAAAGACAATTCTGGCCCCTACATCTGAAAATGGATTCTTTGAGTTATCAGATTTGAAGGGGTGAAAGTTTGAGCATTTAGAAAAATTTTCCATCAGCACATGCTGTTTTGACAAAATTGAAATGTACAGCAGGAATGTGTCAATTCCGTCAAAACTTTTTACAGTTTATTATAAACTGTAAAACTTGTTGGATACGCAGCCTGCCTGGTTTCTATCAGCTCGTGTACCTGCCCATCCTCTTCCCAGGGGTCCCTGTCTCCTTGGCAGTCTGCCTGGTGGGTGGGCTCCTGGCTGAACTACCTGCTGGGCAGCTCCCCATAAGTGTTACCCCCCCACAAAAACAGGCCTTCTAAAATATATTTTAAATCATTTTTGTTCTGCAAGAATTTTGCATTTCTGACTTTTTGTTCCAGTGTGTAGCTTTTATTTATTTATTTATTGAAATGTGAAATTTCCCTTGGGATAGAACTTCCTGCTTGAAGTTTAGCTTGAAGCTTCCAGTGAACACCTGGAGGCCAGATTCATCAAACCACTCCAGTCTCTCGCAGCTTCATTGTTTCTCTTGATTGCATCAGAGGGACAGATGGTCCTTTGGTATATAGGCCTTATGCCTTTGAAAACTCTGAAGCTGAGTACCAGGAAACCTGAACTGGATCCAATGTTTGGAAGCAGACACAATCAGACCCTCGTATGAAAGGATCCAGTAGTTGGAGGCGATCTCAAGCAGCTTCAAAAATAATATATGCAATTCATTTCATACATTTTATTTCCACTTTTTTAGGAAAATCACCCTCAAATAAAGCAAAATTTGACCCTAAAGTGTTGTTTTCTGCTTCCTTATCTTTGTCTTTATAAAAAAATATATAATTCTGCTAATATTGTTTTAGAGAAGTTTCCCCCAAAAAGTGGTTAGTGAAATAACATAAATGCAATTCCTGTCCAAAAGAAAAGTATTAAATGAATCTGAAATATTAAAGTAATATGAAAAAAATTAAATATTTAAAAGGCTTTATATCTTCATAATATGGCTGTAAAGTTGTCTGCATTTTAAACCATTCTTACACTGGTTAATGTGCATTAAATAGTGCAGTGCGGCAACATTTCTCAAATAGGCAAGAACTCAGGGCTTTGGAAACATTTTGTATCTTCATCTCAAATACTTTGTTGTTTCTGTAGAAATGTAAGGCAGGTTATATTGGCAAAAACCTCGCATGTTGCTATGAAAATACTAAAATTTTCCTGCAAAAACTAGTAACATTTCACACTGTGGCAAAGTTAAAGAAAATCACAAATTTTGTTCTGCAAAAAGGAGCTCTGTTCTCTAGAGGGGATTGCAAAATGTTATGCCTCTTCAGCTCAACATATTACCTGAATTTGGGTAAAGATTTGTGTAATGAAAACTGGTACTTTTGCATTTCTCTGGTACAAGTGTTATTTAAAGACTCAATCCTGGAATTTGCTGAGCATCATGAGTATCTAGCTGAATAGCTCAAATCCTGAAGTTCTGGACTAGGTTGTACTTTATTAGATCCAAGCATGGAAGAGACCTGTTGATCTCCTAAAGCTTCATAGCATGGTGTCAATCAATGACCTCTCCTCACAATTGTGCATGGGGAAAGGGAGTCCAGATAAAAGATGTTGGTTTGTTGTGCTTTATCCCAAGTAATTTTCAGGGATTTTGACTGCAGACTCAGAGTATTAACTTTCCCGTGAAGCCCCCCTCTGCTGACGAACTTCCCTTCCAAGCAGATTTCAGCATGCAGTTACAGGTACAGGATCGCCTGGCAACACACCTTCACTGGACCTGCAATGTATGGGACCAAGAAAAGCCACAGATAGTTCTGGAGCTGTTGCGGAGTTACAGGGTTTCAAGGTAAATTGTCGTGGGCTTCTTATTCCATGCAGATCTCAAAGGTCCATGGTGTTTGTGGAAATATTTGGAGGGAATTCCATGAAGGGGAACCTTAGAGTTTTCTGGTTTTCCCATAGTAGATGCTGATTTGGTCCTGAGATTTTATTCAGTCTTTACCGAGGCAAATGTTTGCCTGTGACAGAATGAATTAGAACTGCAGCATATTGCGCATTGGTTCAGTATCTCATAGGAGACAATCACCACCTTGTAGGATTGGATTCTTGCGGCCATATGGCTTTGGGAATAGTGAGGGAGGTAAAAATTCTCATTGATATCAATGGAACTTGGTCCTGTGAAGATTAAGAACCATGTATGTGTAACACCGACAAACCCCCATCATCATCAGCGGGATCAAACCTGGGGACCTCTGGCGCTAAATGCATGAGCTTCTACTGCATGAGCTAAAAGCTATGTGGCTGGTAGCTAAGACTTTAGCAGACTCATTAATCTCTAAGTGGTCTTGATGCCACTAGAGGGGACAGAACACCGTACCCAGGAGGTGTCTGGGTTACATATGAGGTTTTTCTTTTCTTTTTTTTTTCTGTGAAGCAGGGATGTTCTATTGTGATTCAAGTTTACAACCAAAAATGTCATGCGCAAATGTTTTATTCTGAGTGAAAAAGTTTTGTGAAAATGATATGCAGAGCATTCCCATTTGTAATGTATAATCTGCTTGAATTCCTCTCAAAATTATTATTCCACACCTGATGAATTGGGGAGAGACCACCCTGCTGCTAGAAAATAGAATCTAGTTTGAGCTGTTTGACTTACATCATTGTCTTTATTTACAGTACTTTGAATCTGCAACCCTGCCTAAGTTCATGCTGAGGTGGGAAATAGTATAAAATTAGATAAACAAAACTCTCTAAATCTTACATTTACAGCATTATATTGCACTGTCAAGAGGTATTTACCAGTTCATATTTTCTTTTAAACAAATTTTAGGCTCCATTAACTGATGTTGTATATTTTTCCATCCCTATTTGTGATTCTACCACATAATTTAAATGTTAGTTAGCATTTTTAGTATCAACCTCTGTTTAAAAAGTGCTGCAGATTAAAAAACAAACAAACTCACACCTTGCTGTTAGTTATCTGTGTAGAATAACAGGCTAGATCAGGCTTTCAGAACATCACTGATTTTAGACCCTTTGTTACCTTGGCAACAGATAGGTGAAATGCAGACCCCACATCTGAACGTTGCCTGTTGCTAAGTGTGTGGTCCCAGGATGCTCTCTCTCCTAATGACATCTCACCAGCCTTTGAAAAGTACAAGAACATGCCAGAAAGTAGAGATGAGAAAGAGCTGTATCTCCTTGGCAGTAAAGGATTGGAGAGTGTTGAACAGAAGGATCAGTATTCTATATTCTGTAATTGTTAAATAAAAAATCATTAAAACTGGGATACATTCTTAATGGAGAATGACATGAGAGTTCCCCTTTCCTGACTGACCCTCTGGTCCCACTAGTCTAATGTTAACAATACACATATATTGTTTTTCATTTGGAAAGTGCTTTTTAGGCCTTAATGTAGGCTAGATCTTAGGCTGCTGTAAATTGGCATCACTCCAGCAAAGTTGCTGCCAGTAGTCACTTTGCATCAGGTAAGGATGTTAGGTATTTAACTGAGCTGTTCTAAAGAGTTCCAGCTAGCTCTGAGCTGAGGTGCTCATGACAGCTGTCTGCATGCTAGCAAAGCCTGCAGAATTATACTTGTGACTATGTCTCATTCCTTCAAGCACTGAAGGATGGAGAAAGTCATTTAGTTTCCAGAATAGGCACAGCATACTCAAGAGGGCAAATTGAAATTTGTTGGGGATTTGCAGGGCTAGGGTTTGTATATATTTGGGAAACCCAGTGGGATGAGAGCTGGTAGAAAGCAAGTATTTCATGTGGAAAAGTGCAGGGATGTGGGGAAAGCAAGAAAGAGTGAGAAGCAGCATCAGGCAGTTGCCAATAGGGCAGAGATATAGAAAACAAATGTTGGGTGACTGGTTACAGTCACATTCTGCAGCCATAGGATCATGGAGTGTTCAGGGCTCTGAATGAGTTAAATGAGATTGTTGACACACTCAGAGCTATTGTTTCAGGTTGTCTTCAAATGTAGGAACACATTGGTTACAGACTTTACACTCTATTACATTCCATTGCTTACATTCTGTTCACATTTTCAAAATTATCTTTTAAAAATGAAAGCTGAGATTCTGAAACACTGTTATGTTGCAAGAGGTGGATTCTGAGGCAAATTACATGGTCATGAAATACACAGGATCCTGGATTCACTTCTCTCCTCCCATGCTGCTATGACAGTTGTTCTCAGCTCCAGGTTCTCACTTGCAATCCCTAGGAGTTGAGTATTTGGGTGCAGGATGTTTTCAGGAAAGGGTTATTTCCACTATGGTATAAACCCTTAGCCCGTAGGTAGTGATGGTGGGTATGGTATAGTGATTATTGGACTGAAGGTTTTTTATGTTTTGATTGAAATAATGAACAGAATTAATGGATGTGTGAAGAGAACTAATGTGATAAATAGATTAAATAAATCTATCACCATTAGGAACCTTTCTCTGATACTCACCCTAACTTTTTTGTTCAGTTTCATCTAATTGTTCATGGTTCTGCCTTCTTGGACCATCCTCTCCACTTCTTGTTTTCATGCTTTGGTTTATTAATATACCAATATTGTACTTGTTCTGCAACACAGTGGGCCAAATTATGATCTACGTTACATTGGAGAAATCAATGTATAAAAGAAAAATATCATTATAAACTCCACACCAATATCATCAATGGTGTTACTCTAATTACACTGATGTAAATTGAGTCTAAGGTGCATACACTAATATATAAAGTTTATAATGGTATTTTCCATTTATGCATATAGGTCCTGATCTTGAGACACAGAAGTCAATGTGAGTTTTCAACTACATCGGGATGTACTGTTGAATATTTTAAACAATGTCTTGGATGATAGAATGGAACATATGCTTATAAAATTTGCAGACAAAACTGGGAGAGGTTTCAAGCACTTTAGAGGACAAGATTAGAATTAAAAGTTATATTGATACATTGGAAAATTGGTTTGAAATCAATAAGATGAAATTCAATAAAGACGAGTGCAAAGTACTACACTTTGAAATGAAAATCAAATGCAAAGCTTCAAAATGGGGACCAACTGGCTAGGCAGCAATACTGCTGAAAACGATCTGGAAATTATAATAGAACTCTACTTGGCACTGGTAAGGTCTCACCTGGAGAACCATGTCCAATTTTGGGCAGTACACTTTAAGAAAGATGGGAACAACTTTCAGAGAGTCCAGAGAAAAGCAAGAAAAATAATAAAGGGTTTAGAAACCTTTTTGTATGAGAAAGGTTGAAAGAATTGGACATGTTTAGTCTAGAGGAAGCTGAGGGTAGGTGAGAAAGACATGGTAATAATCTTCTAATATGTTAAGGTCTGTTATAAAGAAGAGGGTCGATGAATTGTTCTCTATGTCTACTGAGGGTAGCACAAGAAGAAATTGGCAGCAAAGGAGATTTACGTTGGATATTAGGAAATAATTTCTATCTATAAGAATAGTTTAAGCAGTGGAGCAGATTACCTAGGGAGGGTATGGAATCACCATCCTTGAAAGGCTTTAAGAGCAGGTTAGACAAACACCTGTTGTCACTGCTGACCTAGGTATACTTAATCTTAACTCAGGGCAGAAGGATGGACTACATGACCTCTTGAGATCTCTTCCAGCCCTACATTTTTATACAGCTATGAAGCCCATGCTGCTATTTTAAAATATAAAGTTTGAAATTCACTTACATTGCTTCTTCTTCTTAAAGCGGTTAGACACACAGCACTGTTATATAATTCTTATGTTTTTGGTTCAAAATATTTTAGTTTTAAAAGACAACACTATGTTACTTCAGAAAAGAATAAATGAAAGACATCATGATGATCTCAGAAGACCCCAGACAGAAATCTCAAGTGCATGAACATTTCTGTCAGTTCTTTATATAAAGTTCCCTTTGTTCTTTTGCCCAGCTTTCAGAAATCCTACAAAAATAGTTTTTGGACAAAAGTTGATCACTTGTCTAGTTCTTACAAATCACTTCTTTAAAAGAAGGGAACTTATCAGACAGCTGCAGTAGTTCAGCTTGCTGAAATGAGGAATGTCATTTCTAAGGTAAGTTTGCTTCTGTCATACAGACATTTTGGTTTTTAAAGACAAGTCTAATTCTGGGTGTACTAATGAAATTTGTCATAGGGAAGCAAAACCACAAAGTATGCGGTTGTAGAGTGCTTCTGATTAACAAAATCAGATCTTCCCATTTGCAACAAAAATGTATTTACCATTTTGACTTAGGAGAAGATAGTATATCATAGAATCAGGAAGGCAGAGTAGCTTGCAAACAAAGTGAAAGATTCAGAGTCAATAGATCCTCTGGGTATTGTACTTAAATGTCTGAGTTCTAATTTCATGCAAACTACAGTATGCGCATAGTACACACCAGAATTCTGTCAGCTTTGTCTTCCTTTCACCATGCTAAAAAACTACAACTGTACCACTTTTCAGCTTATTAATACATAACATGATTACTTCCAGTGTACTATTTTTATTATAGACATGCCTAAAATGAACAGTTGACCCTGGCAGAAAAGTTTAAATGAATTAACTTGCATTTCTTTTTCTGTGGCTTTAGTGGATGCTTGCAAGACTCTTATGGACATTACTGGTGCTTTGAATTGGGAGAAGCAAGTTAAAAGAATTGGAAAATGCTATTGTACTAGTCCTTGACTGGTGTAAATTAGCATTGACCCACGGACTTCAATGGAGCTTATAGACACTTTGGCAGAAATGCTTCAAAACTATCTACAGGTTATTTGATATAAAAGAAGCTAGAGAAGAAAAAACATGGAGGACACACATATACAAAAACAATGGTTCACTTATCTGTACCTCAATATAGAACAATATTATAATGAAACTTGGGGATTTTCAATGTTTGAATGTACAAGTGGTTGGACTTCAAGCCAGGTTTCACTGGAAAAGTAACTTTCTTTAGTTGTGAAATGAGGATTTTGACTATGGTCCTCAGATCATGATAATTCATCCACCCTTTGCATCCTCATTTCTTGAATGGTGCTAGTACTATTTTTTTTAAGTCAAAAGCAAAAAAAAAATTAATACAAGAAAAAATTAGGTAATTGTTTACACTTCATTGTTCATTCATTAAAAAACATGATACTTGTGCTCTACAACTGAAAAATGGCATCCATCTCACATAAGTTCAAAGCCTCACAGATCATGCTTTAGACTGCCTTACAGTCCAGTGAGAATTAATTAAGGAGCTGGAGGATGGGACAGATGCAGCTTGACCCAACTTCTTCATTAAGATAGAGGGAACCTGCTTCTCCTAGGGAAAGGGAGGTGGGAAGTGAATCAGGAGGAAAGAGGAGAGAGACTGGGGAGAACCAGAACCAAAAAAGCCAAACTCTTGCTGTCCTCCTGAATATAGTCTCACCAATCTATCCCAACTCAACCTCACCATGTAGCCCCCAAAAAAACTAGGGAGAGAGGATAAGAAGATCTGTTGCTTCAGCGCCTCCTTAAGCCTGGATAGGGAGGAAGAGAGCCTCTTATTAAGGGTAGGGTAGAGTGGCTTGGGGTAGAGAAAGGGCTGCAATTGAGGTCAGGAGGCAGAACTGGTAGTTGCTGGGGGAGGTTAAGCCCTGACTTTCCAACTATTCAAACAGTAAATATACTTCTGAGCGTGTGGAACAACATTTTCCCTTTTTCTCTTTAATCCTTTAGGGAGAAGTCTTGTGTTCCCTGGCACTCTGGCAGTAAAGTCATTTTAAATGTGCATTTAGAATAAAGAAAAGCAATTGCTAGGCAGGTTTCTGAAGAATCTTTATTTTAAGCCAACATTTCCCAAACTGTGGGTCATGAGCTTCAGGGGAGTCATGAAAAACAGAGCGGGGTTGGGCCAAGCCTGAGCTGTGCTATGACATGACCTGGGCCCCGGAGTCAGGTCACACTGCCCAGAGCAGGGAGTTAAGCCCAGCCAGGTTCTCAGGAACTACTAATGCAGGGTGAGTATGGTGTGAGATCACTCTGCAGCTTTCCCTTGCCTCTGGGGCCACTCCTGACCCTCCAAGACCTCCTACTCCCCAAAGCCCATAGGGGGTCATGGCATGAAAAAATTTGGGAACCATTGTTTCAATAAATAGATTTTCATTCACTCTAAACCCATATTCATACAGATATGTAGACAGTCAGCTTTCATTGGTATGGTTTTTGATGTATTTTGATTTTTAACTGGAGGCCTTAGGTACAAAAATGTATTATGTTTCCTTACCTAACACCACATCATCATCAACTTACACAGACCCTTTTTCAGGCCAAGATATCTCAAAGTGTTTCATAAAAGAGAGGCACAATAGTTTTATGATGCAGTCTGCAGTGCCAAGCTTAGTAATTCTGGAAGCAAAGCAAAAACAAGTGGGTATTCTATTGTGATTTAAAGATTGAAAGATTAGCATCTTCTGGGCCTTTCTGGACAGACATTTTCAGAGAGAAGGTAAATGAATGATGTATTGATACTGGGGGTGACACGTGAGGTGACCAGACTGCAGAGAGAAATTAAGTGAAGATTCTAAAATACTTTATAAATCAAGAGGCAGCTGTGAAGCTGATTTGGAATCAGAGTGGCAAACAGTATTATTGAGCCAGGACTAGGGTATGTGTGTTCATAGAATCATAGACTTTAAGGTCAGAAGGGACCATTATGATCATCTAGTCTGAACACCTGCATAATGCAGGCTACAGAATCTCACCCACCCATTCCTGTATCAAACCTGTGTCTGAGCCATTGAAGTCCTCAAATCATGGTTTAAAGACTTCAAGGTGCAAAGAACCTTCCAGCAAGTGACCCGTGCCCCATGCTGCAGAGGAAGGTGAAAAACCCCCAGGGCTTCTGCCAATCTGCCCTGGAGGAAAATTCCTTCCTGACGCCAAATATGGCGATCAGCTAAACCCTGAGCATGTTCCCTCTGGTATGAGATAGATCCTTGCAACAGCATTTCATATGAGAAGTAAAGTGTTTAATTGTGTGTGCAGGGAAATCAGTAAAATAATAGTCTGAACAGGCCAAAGGAAAGAAACTTCACATCAGGAAAAGAGGAGGGAGGCTGCATCTGGGTAAGGAGTGTAAAGTGGCAGAAAGCAGATTTTACCATGCCACAGAAATGCAATTCAAAAATTAAAGCAGGGCCCAGCTGAATTTTTGTGCTCTTAATCATGGTTGAAGGCTACATAAGAGAGACTGAAAAACAGAGTAAAAGAGGGGATTAAGAAGCCGTGGCAGAAGAAATATTAAGGTTCACATTTATTATAGGCAATGCAGGTTGCAAACCTCTAAAGTTAAGGTTGCCTGACATTTCCCATTATAAGAAATTAAGAGCCAGCCTGTGCACCTGTGATTGATTGTCTCTTGTCGGGGGTGTGGGGGTGGGATGGGTGGAGCTAGGTAAGGATCATTAGAGAACTCAGTGGGGAGGGAAACTTCAGAAGAGATGAGACTTGCCTGTGGAGAAAAATCCCACAGAGAGCAGGTCAGGCTCCTTTCTGGAGTGAGCCTGGAGAGAGGACTTATAGAGGCAAGAAACCAAATAGAAGGATCCACAGTAGGTTAGGCTCCTCTGAGGGAAGGCCAGTTAAAAGTACTTCAGTGGAGCCCAAGAGAGGTGGAAGAGTGGTTAGTTCAGCAGAGAAAGGAGCAGAGGGGAGGATCTAGGTAGAAGCCAGAGGCCTGAGATGCAAAGAGAAGTTGTGGGGGAGCAGCACAAGGGGACTAGGAGGTAGCATGTGGCCCAGAGAAACAAAAGTATGTCTGAAGAAACATACTTAACTGCTTAAAACAAGATCCCAGAACTGAAACCCAGAGTGGGCTTGGGTTATTCTACTAGTTTCTGAGAAGGGCTATGCAAAGCCAATGGAAGGAAAATGAAGCCCAGGGTGGGGCTGATGCCTGACCCCAAAGAAGGGGCTGCGGAATAGCTTTTGACCTCCCCTTTTAAGCTATCTTGTGTTGAGGTGTTTTATGAGCTTTTGGTTGGACCTTTTTGTTACCCTGGTATGGGACTGAACTTTGGGATTTGCTTGGATGGTGGAGCCATAGAAGGGCCAGGGAGAAGCAGATGGCCTGCAGGAAATGTTGGAGACTAGGACTCCTTGCACCATTGCACCCTGACCCAAGAGGATGATATGGGTGATGAGTACACTACCTTAACCTAGAATAGTACCCAGGGAAATCCATGTACCAATACTCCTTAAAGGTCTGCAAATACCTGTGAAAACCACTGGCCAAATGTATGCCTCATCTCCCTCTAGTGGGTGGCATACAGAGGCTGACAGCCTACTACCCTTATGAGTTACTCCATTAGCTCAAGTGGAAAAAGGTCTGTGTTAGATCCAAAAGATGCTAAGCCTGAGGATGAACCGTGGACTTCAGAAAAGCAGACTTTGACTCCCTCAGGGAACTGATGGGCAGGATCCCCTGGGAGAATAACATGAGGGGCAAAGAATGAGGGGAGATTTGATAGCTGCTTTCAACTATTTGAAAGGGGGTTCCAAAGAGGATGGATCTAGACTGTTCTCAGTGGTAGCAGATGACAGAATAAGGAGTAATGGTCTCAAGTTGCAGTGGCGGAGGTTTAGGTTGGATATTAGGAAAATCTTTTTCACTAGGAGGGTGGTAAAGCACTGGAATGGGTTACCTCGGGAGGTGGTGGAATCTCTATCCTTAGAGGTTTTTAAGGTGAGGCTTGACAAAGTCCTGTCTGGGATGATTTAGTTGGGGATTGGTCCTGCTTCAACATACAGAGGGGGGAATTTGGTAGGGGAGCCCTGGCCCTCCTACTCCACTGGTTTCTGGTCCAGGTCCTTGTTATATCCTTGGGGGCAGCCAGTTTAGGAAGAAATCACTTGAGGCCAGACAGCAGACAGCTAACAAAACCACCATTTTATTTACAGACTCAGAGAACTCACCCAGCGGGCTGAAGCTGGCTGAGCTATCCCCTAATAATCTAACTCAGTTACCATAGGAACCAAAAACCATGACAACCAAATACACAACATATTCCTCCCCCCCTAATAAGAACATCCCCTAAATAAAACACACACTAGACTAGAGAAGGAGGGTAGACTGCCTCCATTCCTGGCTAAACCCTGGGGACTATTTTGCCCCATAACCATGGGTTCGCCCTAGCTAAAGATCCAGCCGATGAGGAGGCCTTCTGTCTCTAGGTGGATTACGGCGAACTTCTGGTGTTGTTGCACCCGAAAGCACCATGGGCTCAGGGTCCGCAGCACGAACAGGTGAGGAGGTGGTATCAGCTCGTGCTGGGCAAAGGGGCATCTCAGCCGCCGGCAGTAATGGAGGACGACAGTCAGGAATAGGTGATTCGTGATTCGGTGTCTCACCAGAAGTGGTGAAGTCAGACCCCTCAACTGCAGATGTGTCCTGAGGACTGGCATGACCTGGCAACAGCTGATCTACATGTCACCGCCAGGTAAGATTCTCTGCAGTCCGGACTGTGTAGGAAACAGGTCCTGTTTGAGTGATGACTGTGGCCGGGACCCATTTAGCTCTGGAAGTATAATTCCGAGCCAAAACTGGCTGTCCCGGGCTAAAGGTTCGGTCTTTTGCTCTGAGTGCCCGTCTGATGACTTGATATTGCTGCTGATGTTGCACAGTTTGTCTGGGTTCAGAAGGTTTCAGCAGATCAAAGCAAGTGTGCAGCTGTCGTCCCATCATTAGAAAGGCCGGAGATGCCTGGGTCGTAGCATGAGGTGTGTTTCGGTAGGAAAGTAAGAAGGTATCCAGACACTTTTGAATGGAGTGTTGTCCCCTTGCTGATTTCAAAGCGTTTTTCATTGTCTGCACAAATCTTTCAGCTAATCCATTGGTGGATGGATGATATGGTGCTGACGTGATGTGGTGTATCCCATTTGCCTTCATAAAATTTTGAAACTCCTGAGAGACAAACTGCGGTCCGTTGTCGCTCACAAGTTGTTCTGGCAGACCAAAACGACTAAAGAGTCCTCGTAGTTTTTGGATAGTACTCTCTGCAGTAGTGGACTGCATTATAGAGACTTCTGGCCATTTAGAATGGGCATCTATTGCCACCAAGAACATGCTTCCTTCAAGGGGGACAGCAAAGTCAACATGAATACGTTGCCACGGGTTTTCAGGCCAGTCCCATGGGTGTAGGGGTGCCCACTGGGGTGCATTCCTCACACCCTGACATGACATACAAGCTTTTGCCTTCTCTTCAATAGCACTGTCCAATCCAAGCCACCAAAAAATAGCTTCGTGCAATTTCCTTCATGCGCACTATTCCACAGTGACCAGAATGTAGCTGTTCTAACAGCTGTGATCTCAGTGGTGGTGGAATAATGACACGTCTCCCCCACAACAAACAACCAGATTGGACCGATAACTCCGTCCACCTGGACATGTAGGGAACAAGGTCAGATGAGACCGGAGAGGTTTGTCGAGATTTTCCATGCATCACCAGGTCCATACCTTGGGACAATACTGGGTCAACGCGGGTTGCCTTCTTTATCTGAGTAACAGTGATGGGTGTATTCTCTACCTGTTCAAAGTAGAAGATTTCTTTTTGGGCACGATCTTGATGTTTGACCGGCAAAGGCAACCTTGAGAGGCCATCTGCATTGCCGTGCAGAGTGGATTTCCGATATTTGATTTCATATGTGTGTGCTGAAAGTAACAATGCCCAACGTTGCATACGACTAGCAGCTAATGGGGGAATGCCTGTGTAGGGTCCAAAAATTGACCTCAGAGGTTGATGGTCTGTGAGAAGAGTAAACTTTCGCCCAAACAGGTATTGATGAAACTTCCGAATTCCAAAAACAATTCCTAATGCCTCACGTTCGATTTGGGCGTAGTTAGTTTCTGCTTTGCTTAGAGTGCGTGAAGCAAAAACAATAGGTCTCTCTTCTCCCGAAGGCATAATGTGTGACACGACTGCTCCCACTCCATAAGGGGAGGCATCGCAGGCCAATTGTAGGGGTAAGGATGGATCAAAGTGCGTTAGAACTTCAGAATTTAGCAATGCATCCTTAGCTTTGTTAAATGCAACATCACAGGCTTCAGTCCACTTCCAGGCCTTGTTCTGCCCAAGGAGCTCATGAAGTGGTTTTAGCAGTGTGGCTAACTGTGAGATGAACTTTCCATAGTAGTTCAGTAGTCCTAGAAACGAGCGCAGCTGGCTTACATTTCGAGGTGGGGGAGCCTCCACAATAGCTTTAACTTTTGCAGGGGCCTTATGAAGACCTGCAGAATCAATGATGTGTCCCAAATATTCAACAGAGGGCTTGAAGAATTCACACTTGTCTTTGCGAACTCGTAGGCCATACTCTTCCAGTCTTTGTAGGGTAGCCTCGAAATTCTTTAAGTGATCCTCTTCATTTCTTCCAGTGACCAGGATATCATCCAGATAGCACTGAACTCCTGACAAGCCACACAAGATCTGGTCCATAGCCCTCTGGAACAGGGCAGGAGCAGATGTTATTCCGAAGGGTAGGCGGCAGTATCGATAAAGCCCCTTATGAGTCACAATAGTCAACAGCTCTTGGTACTTTTCATCGACGTGCATCTGTAAATATGCTTGACTCAGATCAATCTCACTGAACTTTTGTCCCCCAGCCAGGCCTGCGAAGAGGTCATCGATGCGGGGAAGCGGGTATTGCTCTGCACACAACACTGGGTTGACAGTGACTTTAAAATCACCGCAAATCCGGAGAGAGCAATCTTTCTTCACTATTGGAACGATAGGAGTGGCCCATGAGCTATGGGTAACTGGTATTAGGACTCCATTTGTGACCAGGCGCTCCAGGTCTGCTTCAACTTTTGGCCTGATGGCATATGGCACAGTTCGGGCTTTCAGATATTTTGGTGGACTGTCAGGTTTAATGTTCAATGTCACAGTGATTCCCTTCATACTTCCCAAATCATCTCCAAAAACAGCAGCATGTTTCCTTAGTATAGGGGTTAGACTGGTTTCTTCTTTAGTCATCCGGTGCACTTCTGCCCAGTTCAGTTGAATCTTCCCAAGCCAAGACCTACCCATTAAGGCTGGGTAGTTACCTCTCACCACAAACAGTGGCAATTTAGCAGCCTGTCCATTGAGCTCCACCTTAACATCAATAGTGCCCAGCATAGGCACAACTTCTCCCGTATACGTCTTCAGAACAGTTTTTGTTGCCTTAAGCGAAAGATGCTGTAGCTTTTCTTTATACACAGTCTCGGAGATCAGTGAGACGGCTGCACTGGTGTCCAGTTCCATGCGTATACGTTTGCCATCCAATAACGGGGTTACCCAGTATTCATGTGAGCCCACTGCCAAAGACAAAACATGCAGTGGCACTTTCTCTTGCGCTGAGGTGTCACCTTGATCATCCTGGGTCTGCTCTAGGGTATACAAGGTTCCTCTTTTTGTCGGCCAGACCACAGGCCTCCTTTTCTTTTGTTTACAGGCACACTCAATGTGTCCCCTTTTGCCACAGTGTCGACACACCAGGTCCTTACACCAGCATTCCGATGCCTGGTGACCCGGCTTACCACAGCGGTAACATTCTTGACTCTGCACAGTTTTGTGGGTCGGTTCTTGAGACACTTTTTGCACCGATGTATTGCGCCTCCCTTGTAGCCACTTCCATGGAGAGAGCAATATCAACAGCCTTCTGTAAGGTAAGCTGAGCCTCTGTCAGTAGGCGCTTCCATATAGCTTCACTGTAGAGGCCACACACTAACCTGTCACGCAGGGCATCATTTAACATTTCTTTAAATTCACAGTGTTCCGCTAGCTTTTTTAAAATGGCTACAAATTGTACAACTGTTTCATCTTCCTTTTGGTCTCTTTTGTGGAACCTATATCTTTCAGCAATTACCAGTGGTTTTGGGGAAAAATGGGACCCCAGGATTTCCACAATGTCACTGTAAGATTTAGTTGCTGGCTTAACAGGGTGTAGTAAGCTGCATAGCAGGGAGTAGGTTTTAGCCCCTACAACACTTAAGAATATTGGCACCTTCTTCGCTTCTGTAATGTCATTTGCAATAAAAAAAAGCTCAAAACGCTCAGTATACACATGCCACTGCTCTATATTCTCATCAAAAGGTTCCAGTGGCCTGGTCATAGTAGCCATGATTTTAGTTTCACTTTCACAGTCAGTGCAAACAAGCAGCTTTTTGTTTGTTTGTTCTTTACCTTGACTTCTACTTCCTTTTGTTACTGGAGCAGCACCGGAATCTCACCCTCGTCGCCACTTGTTATATCCTTGGGGGCAGCCGGTTTAGGAAGAAATCACTTGAGGCCAGACAGCAGACAGCTAAGAAAACCACCATTTTATTTACAGACTCAGAGAACTCACCCAGCCAGCTGAAGCTGGCTGAGCTATCCCCTAATAATCTAACTCAGTTACCATAGGAACCAAAAACCATGACAACCAAATACACAACAGTCCTCATGAGGGCAACAAAAGGGTGTGACACAGAGGAGCACCTTAATACCGTCCTCCCTGGGCCACTTCCTACAACTCTGCTATTGTCCAAAATTCAGTCTGTAACGGGAAGGTATGAAGGGGGTCAGTTGACTTCTTCATGCCTGGAAATGGGAGGTATCATGTGGTATCTCTCTCCCTCTTGGGGCAGAAGCTGCTTTCTCTTGTGCCTTGGCCCTCTGGCCAGGTCAGTTCCAAGTCCCTTCCCTTCAGAGGTAGTCTATGGACAAGACACAGGGAATCAACACGGATAAACTGGGTTAGTGTGTGAGAAGGAGAAATGCCTCCTTTTCAGGTTTTATCAGAAGCAGGGCCTCCCCTTAGGAAGGGATCTTCAGGCTGTTGTTGATGGGAGAATTCCTGCCTTTCCTCAGGATCTTGAAGGTAAAGGTCCTTTCTCTTCTCTGTCCTTCCCCCAAATGTTCTGCTCCCTTTTAGCTCCTCCTGTAGTCTGTAATCTCTTGTAGGTGTGGCAAGGAGGGGCTGGCTGAGTTTAGAGCAGCTCCTTAAGCCCCTGTTGCCCAGTGTGGGTTTTGTATACCCCATCACAAAATTACGTTAAAAACACCCAATGTTAAAAGACCATTAAGGTTGCAAAGTCAAGCATTAAAAAGCTAGGAAATGCTTGCACATGCAATCTTAATTTGGCCCCCTTTTGTGTACGAACTATGATATCTTTAACCTGATCACATACTGTTATTTCCACGGGACCCCTGCATCATTCACTGCATAGGCTGTGTACAAAGGAGCTTGTTTAGAGAAACAGGATGTTGTCTGTAGGATCACTGCCTTGTTTGTTGCAGGAGCTGGGATATGCATCATGAAGGAAGCAGGGGATTACAGAAGGAGAAAGGATGATCTCAGAGAAAATGCATTTGAAGGCTGCCCTGGTGAAGTGGATTCTATCCCTGCCTCTGCCACAAAGTTCCTGTGTGCTGCTGGGCTAGTTACTTGCACCAGACTTCTCACAGATGGTCACTACTTGTGTTTTACTCATTTTCTGGGTGCCCAACTTCAAACAATTGGGGTCAGATTTGCAGAATTGCTGAGCACTCACAGCTGCAAATAAAATCAGTGGGAGCTATCTTTTTTGTGTTCGAAGGGCTATAAGATACTAATTTCTCTGCAAATCAGGACACAGGCATCTCAAAAGTTAGAGTACATGTTTTACTGTGTGTGTGCCTCAGTTTCTCATCTCTAAACTGGGGATAATATGAGCACCTCATAGCAGTGTTGTGATGATAACTTTAGTAACCATTTGTGAAGCACATGAAGAAATTAATAAAAGAAGGGTTTGAATAATGTGCTGTAAATAAGGGATGGAGCCACATTGTATGATGGTGAGAAAACAAAATATTGAAAAGTTGCTCATTGGGTGATCTCCAACAATCTTGTGCACTGAGTGAGGCAGAGGTGCTGTGATCTTGTGTCATGTTTTGGGGTACAACCCAGACCCCCAGTGAGAAGTTGTCACCATTTGTCCTGAACTCTGACTCCAGCAGCCTACTTGTTACACCACAGACATAGTCTGGTCTGATTTGCACCTCAAAATGTGACTTCGTGTAATGTAAGACTGTAGCATAATGTACACACACAAGGGGGCTCAATTAAGGTTGCATAGGCAAATTTAATTCTGGCATTTCCTAACTTTGAAGTGATTCACTTTGCAACCTCAACTTTCTTTAAACATAGAATTTTTTTGTATGTAACAACAAATAGGTGCATCGCCTGCCTTTGAGTGAAATTGTATCCCATAGTGATACAAGATACTTAATGAAAAATGTGTATTATAAGGGATTGGATTTTGTTCTGTTTGTACAGGGCCTCACACAATTGCTTCCTGGTCTATGATTGGGGACCCTAGTTGTTATGGTAATATAAATACATTGAATTAAAAAGAAACAACCATAATGTAAGGTTTTTTTGAAAAAAATACAATCGCTATGGGGTAGAAATTGCTTGTATTTGAACAGGTAGAATGTGAGCAAAGAGAAGTTCCATCTAAGATAGAATTTCTGAAGGATTTCAAAGATCTCAGTGGTCGGTTGTTGTTTTTTGTTCTTTGTTTGTTTGTTTGTTTGTTTACAAAGCAGCTAAAATTATTAATAGGAAGATAAGGGAAAATGGCTGTCCAGTGTTAGCATTTTAACTAATTCCCTCTCTTGTGCTTTGTATAATGATATTCAATTTGAAAGCCTTTTGTGAAAAGCATGTCAAATCTTTTCTTTGCATAAAAATATCATTTAAAAAGTTGCCATTAAAATGGGACAATTTTTACTCAGGCCCTGAAGTGTTGAGTTTGCACTAGGAAAACTATCAGGAGTGATACTGCTGGATTTGTTATAGCTTCTGCAGAAAATCCCTGTGGGAGCTATATACAGCACCTCATTTAACTGGACTATAATTGCTAATGCCCTGAAACAGAAGGATTAATGTAAGACTTGAACTGTTGCTGCCAGACACACTAAAATGTCATTGAGGGGATGAAAAATGCAATTATATAGACCTTAAACAAAAAGACAAAGTAAAGGCTACATTATACAGTGATGTCTGTTCCCTTATTAACACCTTGGAATGGGATGATTTGACTTCCTGCTCTTATTATAAATGCAAATGTTCCTTTAGAATTTAAATGCTATGGGATTGATCCTGCAATTCTAATCCATTGACTCAATTTTACTTGCTTAAGGGCTGCAGAAATAGAGGTCCCATGATTCATTCTCAGAAATTATAATCTAGTAGCTCTGTACAAATGTTCCCTCCAATCTGCACTGCAGCACAATGAGAAATAGGCTTACATCTACTGAAAAAACAATCATCTGTGAGCTCTCCATGTCTGGTGTCTCCAAGTTCATTGTAGTACCACTGCTGCATAGCTGCTTCACTTGAGTTCTGGGTTGGAGTTCAGAGGGAATAATGCTGGTGTGTGTTAATATGATGGGGATGCAGAGAGGTAGGACAATGAAATAGGGGCCAAAATGTGTTCCCTTATTCACAAAGTAGTCTCATTGGTTTCACCGAATTACGTGCATGAATAAGGCAGGCAAGATTTTACTCATGGGGAAAACAAATAATAGTTTAGCAGGAAAAGGTACAAGACAATGCATCACTTACTGCTGGAATTGTTCAATATTATGTAGAAGGAGTAAATTAATAGATAGTATGATAGGAAACATAATTCATACAAAAGAGGGAGGGCCTCATCAGCCTACATCCATTTTCTGTCTACTTTGGAGCTGCAAAAGGGAGTGGTATATTACCAGGGGATTTCCCTTGCTCTGAGAAAGCTCTCCAAGTAACTTACTAATTCATTGTTCTGGGCCCCCTTTGTGCCACTGTAGCAGGGGATAGGAGCTGGCCTGTTTTATCTGGTCCAATGCTCCCTGTTTTCCCACCCCACTTCTTTAAACCATGCGTGTAATCATTGCATCAGTCCTTTAGATATGGGGGTGTATGTTCATATGTGTATAGAACTGTATAAACAATGTGTGTGCTGTAGTTGTGTTTAAAAAACAAAGCACATGTGCAGCTGAAATGGAGCTCTCTTTTGTTTCCTTCCCGATTGAAGAGCTGCATAAATATGAGTTGTGAATCATTGAGGCCTCAAGCTGAGAAGCAAATTAACCTTTATTTTAACATTTAAATATCTGTTTAAAAATATGACGGTACTTTTTGTTTTCATCTCATGCATAAGACAATTGCATCTCACTAAAATGCCATGAAGGAGAAAATAAGAGAATTATCTTACTTGGAGAATTGCACTAAGACAGTATAAGTTATATGGATGTAGATTCTTGCTTCTTAAGCAGGAAGTTTTAAATGTTCAAAAGTTGTGAAGAAATTATTTTTGAAAACTGCAGTATCATAGGACAACCCCATTAATAAGAAATCATCCAGTGGATGCTTGGAAATATTTCATAGTAAAAATTAGTGCTAATAAGATTTTTCAGGGGTATGGGAGTTTCTTTAGAAGGCCTCTCACAAGGACACTATAATCAAAGTTACAAGATGAAGAAGAATTTATCCAAGATATGTCATTCAGAGAACAAAATGTCTTTAGTGATTCACTCACTATTGGTTTTGTAACACATAATATTCCAGCAAGGAGGGTCTTTTTTTCGAGAGGCACCTCGCAGAGATTAAGTGTTTCTGGTAATGAAGTGAAAATGGTTGAAAACTCTTCCCTCCTTTTGCAGTGATGTGAAAATCATTCAAAAAACCCCAACAGAATAAAAGTAAAAATATAACTAATTGGAAACTTTGCCTACTCACTTGAACATTTAAATTGGGAAACACAGGGAAGCTGTATGTGTAAAGGGATTGGAAAATCAGGTCAGGTCAGTATTGTTACCATCAGGTAGCTTCTCAGTAGAACATTTTTAAATGAAACACTGGGAAAGTCCCTGCTCTGCTTGTTTCAGAGCAAGGGTTTGAACCAAGTCTTTCCACATCCTAGGTGAGTTCCTTAACCAGTGGGGAATTGGCCATTCTGCAGTTGGTCTGTCAATCAGTCACACACACGCTCTTTCTCTCACAAACATTCATAGTCACAAGGTGTTTTTGTTCCACATCAGAACAAAAACAAAATTTCAGACAGTCTTTTTTTTTTAATGGAATTATTGTTTTCTAGCCTCCCCTACTTCTCAGTGGCCTGTGGGGAAAGAAGGGGTCATTTCAAACCATTGCTATTGAAGGAATGTCCTCGCTAATATGTGACCACCATAAGATGCAACCTTGTTGCACGTATGAATAGAGAATGCATATCTTCAGTGACCATGGTAAAGAGGCAACCCCCTCACTATTAGGGGTAGTTTCTACAGATCGAAGTTGGGGCGGGGAATCTGGTCTTGTTATTCTCTATGTTCTACCCATCTTGGGCATATATAGATTTCCCTCTCCATGGCTTTCAAGCTAGTGCCTAATTTCAATAAAACTTAGAGGGGGGAAAAAAAGGGTAAGAAATACCACCCTTGGTGTGAAGTTCTGTAGAGCAATCCTGATTTTACGAAACCCTAATTTACCACACAACTCTTTGAATTCAAAATGTCTTTGTGTCTTCCAGCCTGAAAGCTGGTTATTGCTTATTTCTTCAACTCTGTGAAACTCATGTCTTTCCTGCAACATTCTTAAAATCTGAATTCTCCTGTATTGCATTCCAAATGCTGTCAATTCTTCATATTGTACAGCACATATTCTGTCAGAAACAATAGCACTGCCCCTAATTTATAATGATGAAACTCCTCCTGACATAAAACAGAAGTAAGGTTGTTACTGAACATCTTCTTGGAAAGCTGTAGCAGTTTGAGAACATCCAAGTTGGGTCAGCAAACCCAAACTGGGGAGAGAGGTCTTCACAGAGCAGGTTTGTGGTATTTCACATAAGTTCCACTGGCCCCATCATCTAGGGTACTAGGGTGTTGGTATGCAGACACCCACTTTTCTGGTTTCTACTGTTTTTAGCAAGATCAGTGCCTAAAAAAGTTGTTACCATTTGTGATTTAATCAGGGATGAGCCCCCATGTGTAGGCAAGATCTACCTAGGTAGCACTACAGCACCATTGTTAGCCCAGAAGACTTAACTTGAGTATTTGGTTCCGCATTAGAAATGAGGTGACTAGGGAGGTATGTGTGTGGTAATTGCTTTGCATATCAGACTAAGAATCAGAACTTCATAGAGGACAGAAATTCCATTTTTGTGAAGGATTTTGAGATTTCAGAGTTTGGCTTTGTTCTGATTTAGAGCAAAGACAAAAATTTTAAAGTTCTGAGAAGGAATTTAAAATAAATCTTTGAATCATTTGAAATGTTTGATTTTGACAAAAATCAAAACATCTCAATTTTGAGTCATTTTTATTAGAATATATAATACCAGAAAATAAAAGTTTGAAATAAAATATTTCAATGTAATGTGGAAGTGGCCAGTTTTGATACTGGCAGAATTTTTCCAGGTTTTCCCCCCAAACAAAACCCAGTTTTGCAAGGCATTTTGATGGAACCACATATTCTGTTGGTATATAGTTCTCCCCTACACCAAGACTGGCCCTAGTGGAATGTTTCACACTGGCATGAGTGTCCTGAGTTGAAAGTAGGATGGGCCTGGGCTTGCTGAGGCTGGTCATTGTGGTTGGGCCCCCGTGACAACCATTGAGACTATCAACATACATTGCTGGCCACATTCTGAATCTTATTTTTGGTAGGGGATTGGAGATGGGAGGACTAGAATTTATACTTTTGTCATGAACATGATTATTCAATAAATAAAAAGAAAAGAATAGATGTATGGGGGTGGTAGAAGAGTCTTTGTTTTGAAATATTTCATTAGGAGGGATCACTTGGTTGGATATTGGTGTCTGGCTAGGTGCTTTGTGTGCTATATACCATTCCAGGCAGGGTGAGATCTTTGATAAACAAAGGAGACACAGCTGGAACCCAAGTAGTGTGGGAGACTATTTATTTGTGTCTATAATTTACTTGTTTTTTTCATTAATAAATGACTGCTGTTTAAGATGGACTGAGATTCATATTTCATAATAAATAAGGCGTCTAAAAATCAACAAGGATTGTTTCTTTATGAAAGGAGTGTAGCCATTATCACATCTAACACCTTTTCTTTGAAGTATGAAACAAAATCTTAGGAGAAAAAACAACTGAGCCAGACTATTTAAATTAGTTCTAATGGCTCAAAATTTAAGGACTGGTGCTATAAATAAGGAATAGTGTGACTTCTGCAAAAACATGCTTTATAATATATTTCCTCTTTTATAATGAAATACACTATAAGCAATTTCATATTTGTTCTCTCATTTCTTCTGAATCTGAGGAATCTGAATTTGAGTTAAACATGCTCTGGTTTAACTTTGTACATGAGACAAAATTGTGTCCACAGGAGCATGTTGAATACACCTCTGTGTTTCCCAAGCAGCAAATAGTTTTGGGGATAATCTGAGACTAGCAATATCTTATGCAGGCACATGTATAGCCTCCTAAAATAGTCTCAGGATGGAACACAGGTTTTCATAACACTCCATTAGACTGACCCAAGCCCATTATATTTCTACAGCATTGCAAAATCAGTAATGGCTTTGTGCTGCTCACAAAGCCATTTGAGAATACTGAGGGCAGAATTGCAGCCAAATGAATGGTACCTCCTGTTTTGAACACACTCAGGGGAAAACGACAGTGAATAAAAAACTGATAAATGAAAGAAGGTAAATGAAGAGGTATGAATACAGTACCTCAAGCAATATACTTTATAATGATGACTAGCAAAGCATGCAGACACATGCTAGGTGTTATAAAATGACAGGCAGGAGAAGAATGGGGGTAAAACAGCAAATCAAAATAAAGGAAACCAAGACTGAGAAGGTGTAAAAATGGCAGACAGTCAGTTATGTCACAAGAGGAAGAAATTAAAACATGTAGGACCAAAATCAGTTCGGTTCAGTATAAGTGAGTGATCCTAACTTCCAGCTCCAGTATATAGGGATTTTGCCTACTTAAATTAGAGCTTGTTTGGGCCTTCACAATGGAATCAAGATCAAAAGACTGAGGATGAAATCCTGATTTTATTGAAGTCAAAGGGAGTTTTGCCATTACATTCTTAAGTGAAGCCAGTGTTTCATTCTCATGTGCAGAAAAGGCTTAAGACATGAAGGAACTGGTATCTGCTGGACATGGGTTGGGGTGACACATGGGGGAGCATGCAAGATCATGCCCCCACCAATTTGCTGCTTGGTTTCTACTAAGCATGCTCACACAGACTGAGCATGCTCAGTAACACTGCTGAAGCCAGCTGCCCTCACTCTGCCCCCTCCCCCCATCAGCAGGCACGGGCCATCCCTGAACATGGGTATGCCTAGGTCAGGAGAGCTTCTTGACAACCTTGAGACTTATGTTTAGTATGATTTAATTTCATTTTACAGCATCGAAGGAGTGTGTATTGTCTTTTCATAACGGGTGAAAGTTGGCCTCAAAGATCTTACAGTTTAGATTTTAGTCCTAATGCAACATATGAGGGCAATAAACAAGTAATAGGGTGGAAGTAGGACAAGGAGTTACAATAATAAATACGCTTATTCAGTGTAGTCATATAAACATCTCAATGCTTGAGTTGCTTTTTGGGTTTGATTTGGAGAGTGGGAAGGTTAGTTTAGTTGTTTTTACTCCTCTCTGAAGGTGACATGGTGGAAGGGAGGCTTCTTAGGAGGGATTACAGTGAATTTCACTCCTGTGCAGTAGACCAAGCACAATTTCTAGAGACCACTTAAGAGCCATGTAAGTGCACAAAATAGATTAGGTGGGACTTTAATGCTACATAATATTTGTGCTGGCCCTCTGCAGAAATGTGAATGTCACTCAGTGTGGAGAGAGTTTAGTAAACATGGATTGGGAGGGACTGCTGTGTTGCCATGGACAGAATGAACTGCAGATGATGAGCAGGATGATTATACTTGCACACTTGCTCTGTCATCACAGGTGATATTCCTGGGAGTGGGGGGGACAACAAAGAGGAACACTTTTAACAGTGTTCACCTTGTAGCTTGTGCAGCCTATTTAATGGACTCTGGCATTTTCACTGAGCTACAAATGTGAATCTCTCGAGGTGGGTGACAAATCTATCTGAAACGAAAAACCCAACAAGCATCTGTTACAGATCTATGTTAACAAAACACAATGTAAGTTGTGAATTCAGATATATATTTCACACCACATATTCCTAACCTTGGAGAATATTACTGTTTGATGGACGAAAACTGGGTCAAATTCAATAGGGTACACCCTGGAGGAATTTGCCTATTTCATTCTATTTCTTTAGGATCTTCTAGAACACGAGGTTAGGTCTGTGTTCTACACCAAGTGCACTTATGTCTCTTCAATATTCCCTGCCCTTACCCCTCCTCCCTCTGAGCATTATGAGTGGAAAACAATGAAGTACAGTTGTACTACATATTTCATAGTTATTTTCCAGCTGGCATCATACGGTAAATGTTTCCATATGTGCCCCTCGTTAATATCTCCTTTTTTTCTAAGTAAGCACCAGATCACACTGCTATTGTCCTTCTGGTCTAGAGAGGTGGAGAAAAATCCTCTACCAGCAATGTTGGTTTCCTTCTCAGGCTTCCTGGCAACAGTTGTCATGTGGATGTCTGTTTCCTTTCTCATCCCCTCCTCTCTTTTTTTTATTTGAAAAAAAATAGAGGAGGGGGATGAGGAGTAGCTATTGTGAAATTCAGATTCATGAAGATTTCTTTCTTTTACATTTAAAAATATTAGACAAAAGAGGGAAATAACTCCTCTAACATGTGAGCTCTAATAGCCTGTCCTCCTGTTGTGCTGCATCTTAAAACAAGAAATATGGAGCTGAAACAGTTTGGATGATCTAAGTACCAAATCTTTGAAACCAGGTTAAACACCCAAGGGGAAGGTAATCTCTCCTCATTGCACTATGTAACTTAAAACTGTTCATGTTATATTGAGTTTGGTGCAGTGTTTTTAATGTCCTTAGTTTCTCATGTGCTAATATTTAAATATACTCTCCAAACATATTCATGATTTACCCTTGGAGTTAAATCAGGATCACATCCATTGGGCTCAATTTTATGACCTGGTTCATTGCAGAAATGCCTTTTTTTTTAAATAAGGAAACAGGATTGGGTTCTCCATACACTTTCCCCTTCCTCAGTTCCTCTACACACCTTTTCTTCCAGAGTGACCAAACACAAATTAATAATGAATTAAGGCAAACAGGATTTTCACCCTTTAAAAAAAAATATTTGCTTTTTATTGTCTTCAGATTCTTCTTGAAATCAGACCTCTCTTTCCTGCCCAGTTTTGAGTGCTAGTGGTCCCATTGGTAATATGGATTGAGACCCAGGTACAAAGCCAGTGGTATATTGACCTTCAGTTCTACTTGCACCATGGATTGAATTTTAGTGCTTGAAAAAGAGACACATCATAATAATAAACCAACAATATTTTTCACTGGCAAAAAATATTTCTGGCTAATTTAGAACAAAATTGATTTGTGTTTCTCATTTTCTATTGAAAACAGCAAATTTCCCCAGTTTGTTGCTAGTGAAAGTGATTTCTACTGCTCTACCAGTTAAGATTTCTGGAGCTGCACTTTCCTTAAAGCAACTGTTTGCTCAGACCACAGCCACATTTTATTCGATTGGATCATCTCATCCATATCTGTATATGGAGGGCAATTTCTATATTTACTATTGTTATCATTTAATAGTATCTCAAATTGTGGAGGGTACCTCTCAGTAAATGCAAATGCAGAGGGTCCTTGCCTGGGAGAGTTTATAGTGACAAAGCAGTTAGGTCAGGATGAGGTGGAAAGAAAGTAAGTCATTATAGGAATAATTTTAGACAGATACACAATAATAGGGTATTGGCAGCACTAGGGATACCGCCTTATGGACACACCTGGGGACTAGCTCCACTCAGGTGCTGCACCATTCTCTGGTGGTCTCTCCACTGGTCATTCTCTCTCACCCTGCAGTCCCTCTCACTCAAGGAGCTCCAGTCTCATCTTCGTGACTCTGCCTTCCAGACAGGTCACTATGGTCCTTCCTTTCCAGGGTATCAAAGTATTTTGGGACAAGTTGTCTCAGACAATCCACTCTCCACTCCCTGGTTGGTGCCACTTCCCGATTGGCTGGTAGGGGAAACTGGGACTGTTCTCTATTCTAGATTCTAGCTCAGGGGCCACTCTCTTCAGCAGCCAAGGTCTTCACTATCCTATGCCTTACTACTTTTCCCCTAAGCCTTTCTGGCTCTCCAACCTCTCTTGGTTTGCCAGTCTCACAATTCCCTCCTCCAAGTGATAAGAACATAAGAGCAGCCATACTGGGTCAGACCAAAGGTCCATCTAGCCCAGTATCCTGTCTTCCAACAGTGGCCAATGCCAGGTGCCCCAGAGGGAATAAACAGAACAGTTAATCATCAAGTGATCCATCCCCTATTGTCCATTCTCAGATTCTGGCAAACATTCCTGCCATTGATGGACCTATCCTCCATGAATTTATCTAGTTCTTTTTTTAACCCTGTTGTAGTCTTGGCCTTCACAACATCCTCTGGCAAAAAGTTCCACAGATTGACTGTGTGTTGTGTGAAAAAAATACATTTTTGTTTGTTTTAAATCTGCTGCCTATTAATTTCAGGGAGTAACTGTGGTCTACTTGCCTCTATAGCCCCAACCACACCTCTCTTCTTCTGAGGAGTGACTGCAGACTACTCCCCTGTAGCTCCTTGCTGCTCTCAGCTCCTGGGCTGTATACAAGCCCCACCTGTTCCTGCACAGCTGAGCCTTATCTAATTAATCCCTGCTCTCTGGCTCCTCCTCCAAGTGTAGCCTGGGCAGTTAATTGGCCCACTTAGCTACCTTAATCCCCCTTCATGCCTTGTGTCAGGTGGACACCCCATCAAAGGTATGCACAGCCTAATTGAACAAAAGGGGAAGGAGGTGCCAACAGTGAGGACAGACAAAGAGCTTGTCAGGATATTCATTGCTTCACTGTTGAGACTGCAGAAGGCAGCAACTCAGTGCCTCCAATTGGCAGGCAGCGAAAGTGCAGGGAACATAGGCATTGCCATACTGGATCAGACCCAAGGTTCATCTAGTTCATCAGCTAAAGACTAGGGGGCTAAGGGCTGGAGTTTGCTATGTGGGAGCGTGTTAAAGGACTTGGAGGTGCTGTAATGGGGTAAAGGGCTTGAGGTGCAGGGCAAATGAAGCAGGCCTAGGAAAGCTTTATAATAGCTCAGTGATTTGAGTATTGGCCTACTAACAGGATTATGAGTTCAATCCTTGAGAGGGCCATTTAGGGATCTAGGGTAAAATCAGTACTTGGTCCTGCTAGTGAAGGCAGGGGGCTGGACACAATGACCTTTTGGGGTCCCTTCCAGTTCTATGAGATAGGTATATCACCATCTATTATTTAAATGGGAGCCCTTATGGTTTTGCTGGGTTTAAGTATGTTTGTTCCTCATCCTACACAACTTAAACTTGCCACACTGTTGAGATGTGTTAGTGCCAACTTCCAGGTAAACACCAGGTATGATGATGATTATTATTAATAATCTTGTTGATTATAGTTGGGCCCAAGGGCCAACCAAGAATAGAGCCTCATTGTGCTCGGCACTGTACAAGCAGAGGAGTAGGCAATCCCTGCCTCCAGTGAGTTTACAATCTAAATACACTGTTTTGGATAAACATAAGAGCAGCTACAATGTAACTAAAGATAGCAAGCCCTAAGCATGGGTTGCACCACCTGTGAAGGGAGCTGCCTCAAAAGCAAGGTGTTCTGCTCAGCATAGCCAGACAAACATGGAAGGGAATGTTCACTATATCCTTCCCCAGGGTGGAAGAGCCATTGAACTGACACGTATTCCCCAGAAGACATTCTGGCTGATTCAACCTGAGTGCCTCCTAGGGCTTCTGCTGCATCGTGGCTCCCCACAGCATTGGCTTTAAAAGTCATGGTGGCTTTAAGTCATAGCTCTATGGTTTGAAATGTTCTAAAGTTTTCTAAAATACAGGAAGTTGTACCAGGCATTTCAAAATTTTCCAAGAGAGGCCCCTTTGAAATGCCTCATGCCAGCATCTCTACTTGGACTTAGCTGCCTGCTAATTCTGCAGAGGAATTCAACTATAAATCAGAGTTTTGGGCATATGCAGTAGCACATTATGGTAGTTGCCATAGTCAGTATCTACTAGTCCAAGGTGGGCATCTGCTTTAATTTATGTTCATATAATTTATTATATTCCTTGGGCCAGATCCTGGTTCTAAAGTATTCCAGGGTATATTAAATTTCAATGAAGTGATTCTAGATTTATATCCTGTAACTGAGATCAGAATCTGGGCCCTTATATAAAACAGAAAAATAGAGCAAGGAATCTATTGTTGTTAGTACTTAGAATGAACATTAATGAATTACATTCATAGGCTGACACTCTGTAAAAATACAGTTGAAGAGCTGTGGATGTTTTATAACAAAGGGGATACCATAGATCATTGTCTATATAACCTGTGCATTAATAATCTTTACATGCTCCAATAAAAAGAAGATATAAAAACACACATAATTTGCCTTAGGATTTTTCTCCAGCAATGTACATCACTTACTGTCACTCTATATGTGTTTGTAGAGGCTGATTTTCTACATCTTCTACAAAGTATTCTGTTTCTTTGTTCTGAGAAAATGAGGACTTTTCAAACTAGTCAGTTGTAGTTTATAAAAATAATATTACACTGGTCATCTTCTATAAAAAAATTATTTTGTAGCATTGCACAGATGTATATATTACAATCACACCTTTATGGTGCATGCAGTCTGGGAAGGAAGGAAGATAGGGCTGAAGGAAAACAGGAAATATACCGGCTAGCTCCAGTTACAGCTGCAGGTATATAAAGGCATATATCTCAGAAGAGGGAGATTTAGGGCCTAGTTAGGGCCAGCATATTTTTGCAGATACCTTGAAAATGGTCTTAATTTAACACAAACTGAAGGAACCTGATGAAACTTGAAGAGGAAGGAATTTGATCCAACATGAGTTTTCTTCTAAAAGATCCAACTATGTACAGTAAAGGGTAGCTGGATTAAGCGTTTCTCTGGCATTCATTGTTTGACTGAGCCAGAAGAAGTCAGCTATTCTATTCTATTCTGGTTCTTATAATATGCCCATTACCATGATATCTCAGCACCTTCCAGAAGTACATTAAGCAACATAACTAGAATTCATAATGTGTACTCTTTGTCCCTTTCTCCCTCCAAAACTGTATTTTTTTAAAAATAGAATTGCTGTGTCAGGTCTGCTAGGCTATGGATTTTTATTACTGAAGGTCAAGTTAGAGGTGTACCTTGCACTTGGAGTGGAAAGTAGTGAGCTTTATGGTAGTCTTTAAATCTTCAGTCTTCAACCAGCCCTGAGGAAGCTCTGTCTCCTTCACAGATGATGATCTTTACTCTGGCCGGAGCCAGCTCTATTGTGCTGTAGGAATAGAGCTGTCACTTATAGTCCTGTTACAGAGCTTGCAACAAACTTTTAGGTATCCTGAGCCCACACCACTAAGTATTCTTAATAAGGATTGAAGTTATGAATTTTACATGATGTTCCACAAAGACCCAGAGTAATGAGTATAAGGCAGATTTGTTGTGCTTGATGTAACCTGTGTTGCTCAGGAGAGGTGGTGCTGTGTTCGGTACTAGTTAGCATTTCCCAAGACTGAGTCATCATGCCCAGATAGATAGCATTGCTGTAGTCTATCTGGGAGGTGATGAAAGCATGCATTACTTAAGCCAGGTAATCATCCACCTGAATGGGACAGATTCTCCTAGGCAGCTGAGATGGTATAATGCATTACTTGGATGCTGGTATGTTTTAGCATTAACAAAGTAATGAGGAGCAATATCAGGGATGAGAAGTTGGTTGCTATGTTCAGCAGTCAGAGTCAGAGAGTTGAGTCAATGGTTGGAGTCAGAGACCGGGGGCAAGGATCAGGAACCAGTCAGGAAGACAGCATCTAATGTAGTCATAGAGCCCGGTTGTGCAAACAACTTCCTGTGCTGCTCTTTGGGTTTAAAAAGGAAGCCCTGACCAGTCAGAGTTCATGGTGTTCCTCCAGTCAGGACCAGGACCCTGATGTAACTTCAGGTTTCCTAGCCTCTCCAGTTCAGTTAGATAGTAGTGAACTGCTGAGTGGGAACAGTTAAATGAGAGCCCTATATGCCCAGGTTCATGACCTGTGAGGCCATGCCCAGCAATCCTGAATTAGTGTTATATATTTTCTTTTTAGACAAGATTCTGAGGATTGACTAAAACAATTTGGCATCTCCCAGTAGGGTAGTTAGGCTGTAACTTACCCTGAGAAATGTGTGTTAGCACAGCTGAGGAAGATCAGTTAGGAATCTTAAAGGGTCTACACCAATCTGGTAATTGACAATTTTCAAAAAATTTTACCAGAAGTTCCTGAATGATATGGAGCTATATAAACAACAAGTTGTGCCCCATTGTACAATGAAAATCTGTTAATAGACAGTTTGTGTTTATATAAACTGCCAGGATGAAAGCTGAGTAGTTTGTACTTCACATACCAACCCTGAGTTAAACGTAAGTTATCAGTCTGTACTGGGTATAGTTGAATGTACTATTTACCTATAATGTTTTAGACTGAGAAACTGGAAGAAAACCAAGGTGATCGTTATTTGTTAGGTTTCACCTGGCACAACATTGCAGTTTGACAGGCACTAGGATATCCTTACCTAACACAGTACAGTACTAAAAGGCAGGTGATTGTATATCTAAACAGTTATGCTTTAAAAATCTCTCAGCAGTTCCAGTTGTTGGAATTAGGTCATTCCCCATGACCAGTTCTGACAGTGGACTGAAATATAACAATATGAAGATGTTAGAAACAAAGATGACTTACTCTCTACCTGAAGAGTGTGTATTGGGGCAGGGGACTGCTATAATTTATACCTTCCTTCTTAATTTGTTCCATTCTTTCATGGGTTTTGCACACTCACAGAATGCCAAATTGATGGAAGTCATGCTACCTTTCTACATGCACTCATTTTCTTACAAATATACCATCATAAACATTGCCCCTGAATCAGGGCCATTGCTTGTAAAGAAAGTCAAACAGTAATGTGCTGTAAATGCTAAGTAATGTACTAATATAAGTTTTATTACGAATGAAATATTTTTAAAAGTTTTCAGTCTGGATTGACCTAATATGGCTAAATTAAACCCTAAAAATAATAATAAAAATACAATGGGAATGTTGAGGTTATGACACTCAGCATTTATAGTTCATGACAGACAATCTTGTGGGCTGCATCTTGCATTTTAATAATTCTAGGCCAAATGCTATGGCTCTTGGGGTGGAGACTACAGAATTTAGTCCATTTTGCCAGTGAGCTGTGATTGATAGCCAGTTTCTCCAAATATATAAAGATAAATGAGTATTTAGGGTGAAGTTAAAAACTGCCAAGATTTACTGTTGAACTCTTTATAAACGAGGTCATTCTCTGGATCCTCTAAAGTCAAATAGTTTAACTGGAACATGGTGACCAACATTCTGTTTCGGATTCCAATAAGCAGGCAATGAGACATACTTAGACAATACATATTTGAGTGTAATGCATATTCATATGTAAACTATGCTGTGAAACAATTAGCATTCTCCTGTTGGAATGTTTGGTGTAGGAATATCATTTCTGCAGGTGCTCTCATACCAAGAACTTGGTTTATAAACAATTTAATTGCATCTACTGAAATACAGAGAAGCAGGGAAATGTTTTCAGTCACCCATTTAAAAAAAAATCTGAGGAACAGAGCCATTTTTTAATATACTAAAATCAGGCACATTATATTTTTATATCAGGTACCAGCGAATCTAAGTGTCAAACTTAAATCAGGAGAAATTTTGTTTTAAAAAAGTATATTAAAAGCATTAAGGTGTTTGCAGTCAGAGCCTTCAATTGTCTGGACACTACTAATTGATTTTGAACAGAGGGTGCCTCATTGCTGCTTTAATAATATTAATAAAACTAAGCACAGGTTCTTGCCCATTCATGTTTATTAGAACCTCCACATGTGTCAGATTTGATGAATGAAGGTTTTAATTGGAGTTCCAATATATGTATGTTTGTTTTTTAAAAAAAGGACTTTTTACCAGTTTGGCCAACATGTGAAACATGGCCACAAAACCAGAAGTGGAAGTGGAAGGAAAGAAAACTCACTAAGGCCCCAGTCATGCAAACATTTATATAGGCAATTAACTTTAAGTACCTGAATAGTCCCATTGACTTTAATAGAATCATTTACGTGTGTAAATAAAGCATGTGTGTAAGCATTTGCGGGATAAAGGCTTCAGCAGTTATACATTGGAATCAAACTCCAAAACAAACATCCAAAAATTATTCTAGAGCCCAGGAGGAAATGAGTTCTAAATCCTAAATCATCTTCAACTACTTCATTCTGATTGAAAATAGCTGAAGTGGTTGGACTCCGGAAGGACAGGAAAATAGGTGCCTCATCAAATCCAGTAAAGACACACTTCCTTTACTCCCAGATGACATATAGCAGAGATAAACAGGGCAAAAGAACTTCCAGTTTGAAGTTGAAGTAAAATTGATTTTCTGCTTCAGTTACCATTGCATCTTCAAGCTTCGCGAGCCATATGGACCTAATTCTAAAATACCATACACAAGCGTTAAAGAAGCTGTGGGTTAAACTTAACTGTAATGTAGAAAGTGGGGCATGTTGCACTTCAGTGTAAATTGATCCGAAAATGGCTTTAAGGTGCCAAAGCAATCTGAGATGTATCAATTGGGAATTCATCAGATGGGAGGGTGGTGGTGGGGAGAAAGTCTAAGGCAGTTGTCCCCAATGCGGTGCTCGTGGGCGCCATGGCGCCCTCCGGGGCATTTATGTGCACCCGCCTAGTGCCCATCAGGAGAGAGAAGCCGCGGCCCTTGCCTGCCAGGGACAGAGAACTCCGGGGCTGCAGACTGCAGGCTCCAGTGTTCTCTGTCCCTGGCAGGCGCAGGGCTGTGGCTTCTCTCCGGCTTCTCCGGGGCTGCAGACTGCGGGCACCAGTGTTCTCGGTCCCTGGCAGGAGTAGGGCCGCAGCTTAAGCCAGAAAGAAGCCTCGGCCCCACACCTGCGGAGAACAGAGAACTCTGGGGCTGCAGGCTGCGAGCGCCAGTGTTCTCAGTCCCTGGCAGGCGCGGGGCTGCGGCTTCTCTCCGGCTTCTCCGGGGCTGCAGACTGCAGGCGCCGGTGTTCTCAGTCCCCGGCAGGCGCGGGGCCGCGGCTTAAGCCGGAGAGAAGCTGCGGCCCCACACCTGCCGGGGACAGAGAATGCCGAGGCTGCAGGCTGCGGGCTGTGGGTGCCGGTGTTCTCTGTCCCTGGCAGGCATGGGGCCCGCCTAGTGCCAAGCAAGGGGGAGAAGCCGGGGCCCCACGCCTGCTGGGGACAGAGTACTCTGGGGCTGCAGGCTGCGGCGCCAGTGTTCTCTGTCCTCCCGGCTTCTCTCCGGCTTCTCTCTGCACTGCCCAGAACTGGTGCCAAAAAAACCCAAAAAACAAAAACAAAAAAACAAAACCTGCTCCGACTCTGCAGAATGGACGGAATGCCGCCCCGTAGCATGTGCTGCCACAGGCACTTGCTTGCTCCACTGGTGCCTGGAGCGCCCTGTATGTGAGTAATTGTTGGTGCCCGCCACACTCTTCTGAAAACATGAATGTACTACTGGCCACAAAAATGTTGGGGTCCACTGGTCTAAGGCCTTGCCTAAGATTTGCCGGTATAGCTGTACTGGTAGATCTATACCAGCAAACCCTCCTAGTATAGATACAACATATACCACCAAAAGTATTCTTTAGCTACTATAGCTTATACCAATTCCCTGTTTTACCTGTCAACACTAGGATTTATGCGGGCATAGCTGTGTTGATTGGATGTGATCAACTGGATTAGATTTTCCCCCTGCATTCCTAATCCACAGAGCTATATCAGCAAAGCTTTTAAATGTCAACCAGGCTTAACTCTGCTCAGACACAGAGGGCTCCACATCAGAGGGAGATCGCTGCAAGTGGCAGGTGGTCCCACCAATTTTCAGAAGTGGTGTGAGAAATACTCTTGCGAAAGAGGAAGTCAGTGCTGGATGTGCTACATTCAATAAGGGTGGCCACCCCCACAGCCGGTAAGGTACATTTTCACTGATACCACACTCACGTTATTAAATGTACTCCCAGGTCCACATACGGAGAGATGGGTTCCAAAATACTCCTCTTCCCACCCACCCCTATTCCCCACAGGCACACTGAGGGAGCCACACTGCTTACTTTCCCTCTTTGTGCACTCTGCTGGGGCTGGCACTTGGCTCCACTCTGCAGCTCCCTGGGCCTCCCACTGAGACCAGCTATTGCAGGGAGGAGCCCACACTCCTGAGTCAGAGCCAGCCCTCCTAATGTCCCAGGAGACACCTCTGTGACATGCAGGAGGGAGAAGGGATTCCCTAGATCTGCATAAGCCCTATCTGCCCCTGCTGCTTCCCATAAAGAACCCCAGGAGTTCAATAGGGGGCCTTTTCTGGAGGCAGCAGCAGTGGCTGGCTCTGCCAGAATTTCTGCTTTGTGAATGACACAATATGTATCTTGTGCTAGACCTACAGAGAACCATGTGAAGCCTTATGATCTGCACATTTCCAAGACTTTTTGGGGCTACACCAGCAAAAAAGAAGTATGTCTAAAGAAAAACATGTTCTGGGGTTGTGTCATGGGAAAGTCCCGCTTCAGTGGTGGTGCATGATGCCAAAAATTGAGCAACAGGTAGATTTAAGGATCAGAGTCCAGTGGGCAAGTGAACTGCGTGACGGGGTGGGGGGGTGGAGATAATTTGTAGGGCCCAGTACAAGATTGGAGGAAAGAGTTGGAACAGTGAGAAATAAACCAGAACTGGGAAGGCATGAGACAGCCAATGCTGCAGAGGCGTTCTGGGTTGAGATGCTTCAGTCTCCTTGCTTCACGATCAAGCAAGGGCCATGACTGGTCTGAAGAATTAGAAAAAGCATAATTTCACCTAGGAATCGTACAGCATTTGTACAAAGTGCCACGGATGTGCATGGCCCTGAACAGGGAAAATAAAGGCAAAGCCCTAGCTCAAGGAATTAACAGGCTAAGAAATAGGTTGTCTTGCCTTACACAGCTATCTTTAACCCAGCTCGATTTACTTTACTATAACTGCATTTTTTATTTAATTGCATTACCAAATATATTCTATTAATTATTAATTGACAATGGTTGCCTCACAGCTTTTGAAAAAAAAAGCATCACATCGTATTTGACAAATACATTCTTGATGTTTTGGATTGCGTTATTTAATGCCTATAACATTCCTATCTTATGTGCCTCATACTTTTTGTTGCCTTTTCCCAATGCTTTACTGCATAGACTAGATGAGAGGCACTTTGGATCTAGTCTAGCCTCCACAGATATATTCCCTGATGGAAGGCTCCTGAGGCAGCAAAACTACTGCAGAGAGTGACTGCGGTGGAAGAAAGTGTCTGTTCATGGTACTTATATGGCCACTCATTACCAAGGCATCTGAGCACCTCCCAATTTCTAAAGTGTTTATTATCCTCACAATATCCCAGTGAGCTAATGAAGAGGTATTGTCTCCATTTTACAAATTGGGGACTGAGGCACAGAGAGACTAAGGGATTTACCAGGTCACAAAGGAAGTCTGTAGCAGAGCAGGGATCTCAATCCAGATTTCCCAAGTCAGAGGGCAGCACCCTGACCAGTGGACAATCCTGTCTTACTACTCAAAAATCAGGTGGGAAGGATCAGCTAGGGAAAGGGAAGTGACTGCCACACTGCCTGCCCTCCCTTGTCGTCAATCCCTCATTCTAGGTCTCATTGGAACAGAGTAGGTGATTCATCACACCCCAACTGTACTTTAATTGTTCAATATGTCACACTAATGGAATGAACCAGGGCTTCTTCACTTCCAGTGGTTTGCTCAGGACAGAGTTTAGTGCAATGCCCTGCAACTATGAGCCGCCACTGGTGGGACTGTGTTAATAAAATGTGATTGATTGTTTGCACTGCAGAGTTCCATCCTGGATATATGACAGACTGGATACTCTCTGTAAAGAATATGATTTAGGGTTTTATTATTGAGATATATGGGAAATTTTATGCTGTGGGCCAAATACAGAGTTGCGACTAAATGAATGTAAGTATGTCTAAACTGCTGTAAAATGTATACCTCCTTCTGGTTATCCTCAGTATGTAAGTTCCACTACGAATCCTTTCATTTCTAATGATCATTATGCCTTCCTAGCAGCTATTTAATGTGAGCTCTATGCATTAATGACTCAATTATGTCTCTTACCAAAATGAGCTTCATTGGAGATGGGGTAGAGTGACCAGATGTCCCAATTTTCTAGGGAGAGTCCCAATATTCGGGGCTTTTTCTTATATAGGTGCCTATTACCCCTTGCCCCCATCCCAATTGTTCACACTTTCTCTCTTGTCACCCTAAGATGGAGAGATGGCAATACCAAAGATGGTGGCTGGAAGTACTGGGCTATTGAGAGTCAAAATGACTCTTGGGCCCTGGGAAGAAAAACACTGAAACATGCCACTTGCTATATGCAGTAAATACAGTCAGTCTTTCTGGCATGCTCTATGACCATAAAATCCTACATATGAAGCTACATATGGAGAGGGGGAATGGTCCACCCAACACTGGCCAGGCATGGCTTCTCTGAGTTTGCTAGCACTCCCTTATCACTAGCTGCCCCCACATCCCTGAGCTTTACACTGAGGTGAGCTAGATTATGTTTGTCTTCTGCACAGGTGCACTTGGGATGGGTAGGGAAAGTAAAATGGCTTCCTATTCCATCTCCCCTTGTAGTAGAGGGGAAAAATAACTGAACCTGAGATTTACTCCCAGCCAAGGGTAGATATCCCTGGGCAGTTGTGGACCATAGACAAGATGTGATGGTGCCAGACTTAATACTGTAATTGAGAAGACCCATGTCCCCATCCATAGAACTTCTATAGAACTCAGTCCTATTTTTATAATCTCTGTCCTGTTGGGCTTTGATAGGGAGATGGATAAGACTTGAATGTCAGCCCCCTTTGAGTTGGTTGCTAGCCTAAAGGATAGACATTAGGGGTAATCACAGGCTCCTGGAGCTCTGTGGCAATCTAGCTGGAAGAAGTACAATAGCCCTGCTGTCCATGGAAAGGCAGGACTTTGCCACATGAAAGGTCAACCCACCTTTCACAGCTTCTGCTAGTACTAGATTAGAGCTGCCGAATCTAGCAGATGCTCTATGACCATAAAGCCCCTGTAAGAAGCTACATATGAAGAACCTATTTGCTACTAAATTGAGCTAGGAGCAACGAGAAATTATCCACAATAACTTACAAAAAGACATCTTTTTATAATCTATATGTAAAATCCATCATTTTGCAGTATGAAGGAACAAATGTTAGTAATGATTGGTATCATAACAGCAGCACTTAATTTTCCATGTGTTCTACATTCATAAAGAAATGATTGCAAATTGCTAAGATCAGGATAATTTTGTAATGAAGAAATCCCATCAGTCATACTTTCTCATCTGTAATTCTTTTTCATAAGTCTATTTTGCATGAATAAACTGTTGTAATGACCAGTTATATTTCTGTATATTTCTGCATGCCAAGAAAGTAAGATGTGGGAGTAAAACCAAATTGTGAGCCAAACAAAGGGTAAAAGTATACTTGCAGAGATACTATCAAATAATATATATATTAAGAGTACAGATATATTTCACTGAGAGTTGACTTGTTTTTCTGCCATTCAGTTGCTGACTTTGAGAATCACTTGTTAATGTTGTTAATTTAAATGTAGTCACCTCATTTGGGTGTTTAACTCTGATGTTTTTTAAACTCTATGATTTAGATTATGCCTCAGTTGTTAATCTTTTTGTAAACAGTGCATGGTATCTAAAATAAAGATGTATTTCAATACGTTAACTTTAACCATTCTTTATTGCTATGCAAGCATTACTAACTTTTCTACTGCAGTCAAGCTTACTCGAGTTTTCCCAGATTAATTTTCCTAAAATTCAGTTAAACTCCTCCTAGGGAAACTAACTAGGAATTTCATTTGGGGTTTACTAACAATCTATGCAGTCTAAACCCCCTTACTAACCTGGACTATGAAATAGTCTAGTGCCTGGAAAGTAGGGCCTAAATGTGCCATCACTCTGTGCAACGCTAAGGCTTTCTGTGTAGACATTACTCTCCAAAACTGACCAGGCCTGCCCACCTGGCTCATGAGACTGTTTCATAGCCCAGGTTGGTAAGGAGCTTTAGACTGCATAGATCATTATTAAATCCCAAATTGCAGTTCCTAGTTAGTTTCACTAAGTAGAGTTTAACTGAGTTTTAGGAAATTTAATTTGGGAAAACTTGAGTTAGCTCCATTTTGACCCAAGTTTTGGGGGATTCGGGATGTTCCAGTTGGAAGTAGAATTGATAAAGTCTGGTATTTTCTCTGATGCATTTTCTATATTTACAAAGAATTTTCAAAGTCCTGTGTCCCTGAATGCAGAGGGAATCAAATAGAAGGAAACAGCTTCTTTTGCTTATTGCACCAAGGGCACCCTTTTCAGCTGGCTGCTCTGACACCAAAACCTCTCCGCAGGTTTCTTACCTGCAACAGCCTCCGTGCTTGCAGCTGTTCCCTCAGGCTTTCTCTGTCTTTTTCTGTTTTTCTCTTCTGCCTTGTCACCCCCACACTCCTACCCAAAACAATACTCAGCCAAACACTTCTGGGCAAGGTCACTGACTCCTTTTGTCTTAGGCGGGGGTTTTAACTCAGCCAATAACATGGTTCCAATAACCATGTTCCCATGGTGTAGACAGGACAAGTGTAACTCACATGCTTACTACTGCAGCATGTCTTCGAAAAAAAAAGGAAGAAAAACAATGGGGAAGGCCTGGATTTTGCTTAGATACTCTGTCTCTACACACATGTGCAGAGGGCAGGGTAGCTCAGCTGGACGGGTCCAGAAACAGGGCGTGGCACTTACTAGAAATGTTCTGAAGCTGTTTCTGAGGATGTGCAGGAAGTTTTTATTGGGGGCAATCTACTTGGCAGACCATACTCAGTCACCCTCTGCCAGATGAGCCAATCAGAGTATGAGGGGGTGAGGTTATAGATGTAGGAATTAAAGACAGCTCCATGGATTCAGCAGCTGATCAACGTAGGATCAAGAGCTGTGTCTTTTGTAAGAGCTGGGTCCCCATCCCTCTACCACTTTGGATACAGTCAGTGCTATTCCAGCTTTATGTACTAGGGAAGCCCTCCACTGGCATAATGTTTGGTACACTGTGGTCTGTTTTATGGACCTAGAGGGAAAGCTGGTGGTATGAGGGAAGTAATTTTCCTCTCTAGAGACTAAACAGCCTATGGAATTCATGTTCAGCTATTGGCTAATTGCTTTAAACTGGGATTCTATCCCAGTTAAAGAGAGAATGGGAGTAAATCAAGATACTATCAACTTTACCTCTTAACTCCCTGGGGCTAAGTGAATTTTCTCCATGGCTTCCCCTGTCCCAACCAACTTCAAACAGATTATGATTATTATTTATTTGTAATACAATAGCATGTAGACCTCCAACTGAGGTCAAGATTACAGCTGTGTGTATCATGGAATTTTTGGTTCAATATCAATTCTGAAAAATGAGAGGGGAGCTAGAGTTTTGGCTCAAATCAAAACAATTTTTTAAAAACTTTTGGTGAATTATAAAGTAAGCAATTCGTTTTGGATCAAATGACATTTTGTTTGACTAAAAATTAGACACTTTATTTCAATTTTGAGCTTTTGTTTTGTTTTTAATTTTCTAAAATATAAATTAGAAGGGAATTTTGGACCCAGAAGACACTTCAGAAACAAAATATGAAATGTTTAGTCCTGAAAATGTCAAAATGAAACATTTTGACTTTTGGGGATTTTTTTTTCTAAATGAACAATTTGGTGAAACCAACATGAATTTTTTTAAATCTTTGGTGTCACTACATCTGTATTTTTTTCAAAAGCAACAACAAAAATATTTAGGGCACTGGAAAACGTCATACAGCTTTAGTCAAAATCATTTGTGCAAGGTACTGTACAAACTTGTAGGCTGAGACACACCTTGCACCAAAGGGTATACAAGTCTAAACAGACAAGACAGATTTATTATCCCTCTTTTTACAGATAGGGAACTGAGATACTGAATGACTCACCTAAGTCACACAGGTTGTTTGTGGTAAAGTCGAGAATAGTAGCTAGTGTTCCTGAGTCTCAGTGCTTGTCTATACTGCAACACAGTGCAGATTGTGATGGTTTAAACTGCAGAGCACATCAAAGTGTTGTCATCTAAGCGCCCCTGTAGATGCTGCTGGTGAGAACTAGAAGGTACATAGTATGCATTAATCTGGGCATCTTTCAAACAGGACTAGATTAATACAAACTAGGTACCTTTTAGTTCATACAAGTAGTGTCCACATGGAGCACTTAGGGCTTGTTTTCACTATGGGGGTAAGTCTACCTAAGTTGCGCTATAGATAGCGTGAATAACATAGCTGGAGTCGACGTAGCTTAGGTCAACTTACCCTGGTGTCTTCACTACGCTCCAGTCGACTTCCCTTACTCTTCTCGGAGAGCTGTAGTAGTGGGGTCGACCAGAGAGCTCTCTGCCATCGATTTAGTGGGACTTCACTAGACCCACTAAATCGATCCCTGCTGCATCAATTGCAGCAGCGTCAATCTCCCTGTAGTGAAGACCAGCCCTTAGACTGCAATGCTTTTTGTGCCTTCTGCAATTTAAACCCTCATAGTCTACATTGTGGTGCAGTGTGGCTATAGTCCAAATCTAGTACGTCTACCACAAGACAATTCTTCATCTCTACATATATATATAGCTTGGGTCTGTTTCTTTTTCAAAGACTGTAAAAGCTGCACTGAGTGTATTATACAGTAGGTTATGCTTGTCATTTCAGTACCCATTATTGTAATATTCGTAGAAAAAGCTCAAGTAATTAAGTTAGTTGCATTCAGGGAACTTTAGTGAAAGTTTTAATTTGAATATGTCATCCAAGATATTACTCAGGATTGCTTCTTATTCAGCAATAACACTGCCTTTCCCCATTTTTATTTTATTTTAGCATACTATGGGTATAAAAAGAACCTTGAGAGCCCAGCCATTTGTTCCCCTAGCTCTGATGGAAGAAACAAATCTGCCAGACTATTAAAATTATCATCCAAGCTGATTAGCCTCTTTTATTCTACTTCCAGGAGCTCTGATGCTGTATTTAGATTTGACTGACCTTTTGGTTTTATAGACAATTTTCTCTCTTGTTGCAATTACATTATCATTTGTTGCTGTAATCAAGTTACTGTCCCTTTTCTGTGAATTTTAAATATGCCTGTTGTCTCTGTAAAGGCACTATTTGAAGGATAGAGCATCGGTTTAGTGACAGTTGGACAGCAACTTGGCTATGTAACTGATATCAAATGACTGTGTTTCTAACAGTTTCTGTGGCTGATAGTTTATTTATGGTAGTTGAACCATGGGGACTTTGGTGAAAATGAGACGCAGCATTTTGTAAGGCAATAATAAATTCCAAACCACTGTCTGTATCTGATACTTTCAAAGAGTCACATATTATTCTCTATCACCACCTGCCCTCTACCTCAGAAAAATTCAGAATAGTGTGAGCCTTTCATTGGGAGTTTGCATTGTCCCCTAGAGGACACAGCTGTGCTTATCTGCTTTCCTAACCTATCAATTGGCTGCTCACAGGAGCCATTAAACATCTTTCTCATTGTAAAACTGTGTTTTGTTCAGCTGTGTCACTACAGGATGACTTGTAATCATAGGTGGTGGACGGCTAGAGCTAGAGGGGTTTCAGCCTCTAGCTTAAATCTGAGCCACTCTGTTGCCTGGCTTCCCAATAGCAGGACAAGCAAAGATAGTCCCTGGAGTCTGTCAGCTGGTGATTGTGATGCTCTGTACCTCGTGAAAACGCCCTACACCCTACATATTCATCTTTATAAAATGATTGTGTGGTATCATCACCACCACCAAGCGACTGAAGTGCTGATCAAAGGGGACAGCCTGGCTGAAGGGCAACCAGCCAGCTTGTGGTGAGAAGCATCTAAGTTTGTAATGGCATTGAAAGTGTTAAGATCAGTTTAGAATGTGTTTTGCTTTTATTTCATTTGACCAAATCTGATGGTTGTGCTTTGACTTATAATAATTCAAAATCTATCTTTGTAGTTAATAAATCTGTTTGTTTGTTCTACCTGAAGCAGAGCGTTTGGGTTGAAGCATGTCAGAGACTCCCCTTGGAATTACAAGCCTGGTACATATCATTTTTTTGTTAAATTGACGACCTCATATAAGATTGCAGCATCCAGTGGGCATAACTGGACACTGCAAGATGGAGGTTCCTAGGGTTGTGTCTGGGTCCAGAGATATTGGCCACTGTCATTCGGTTGCAAAATCCAAGGAGCAGCTTACATGCCAGAGGCTGTGTGTGAGCAGCCCAGGAGTGGGGGTTCTCACAGCAGAGCAAGGTAAGGTTGGCTCCCAGAGTCAAGGATTGGAGTGACCTAGCAGATCACTGGTCCAGATAACACCAATGGAGAAACGTCACAGTGATGAGGCAAATCCCTAGGGCCTCACCATGGTGTTGTGGGTAGAGTGTCGTGCATGTGACCAGCGCCTACCAAGCCAGCCCTGTCTCTGGTTCAACCGTGAGTCCATTCCTCCCTGCTGCCTTCGAGCTGAGCTGGGGCTGGTGCCAGTGAGGGAGGGAGGGACACAGAGGGAAAAAAGGAGAGGGCAAAGGGGCTAAGGAGGATGGAGCCAGACATAGCCACAACCAGCTGTGGCCATCAGCAGAATCACACAGCTCCCGGGTTTCCTACCCTTTTCAATTCCTTCACCAGTCTCCTAATGCTCCCTCCACACATTCCAGTCCCCTCTTCCCAATACTCTCCCAAAACCCCCACCCATCCCTGGCTTAATCCCATCAAACTCCTTGTAACCAATCCTCAAATAAATACTCCTCACCCCGCTTTCTCTTCAAATAAATCCAAACAGCATAAAACATCCTCCTGCCATAACCCTCTCACCCCCTCTTTCACAGCCCTCCAGATAAACACCCCATAAAACACCACTCTGCCAAAACCTTTCCTCCATAGCAGAAAGCCCCACACCCAAACCCTCTCCTGCATTGCACACCAACCCCCAAGCCACATTCCGCAATAAATCCACCTCTTAAACCCTTCCCTACTCGCCAATTCCCACCATCCCCCAAACACTTCCCTCACCCAGCTTCTTAACACATCCACTGCTTTCCCCTCATCCACAGAGCCAGTTATCTCATCATAGAAGGCAATTAGGTTAGTCAGGCATGACTTGCCCATAGTGAATCCATGCTGACTTCTTCCTGATCACTTTCTTCTCCTCTAAATGCTTCAGAAGATTATATGCATCATTTTCTGGAATACTGATGTTGCCAAGGCTAACTCAAATGGCATACATTTGACTTGGAACAAACCTTCAGGAGTGACGAAAACTATGTACTTATGAGATTCTTCCATTAAGGGGATCTGGTGGTACACTGAGGATAAATCAAGGGTTGTAAAGATTCTTGCCTCCTTCAAGGTTAGCAGCATTTCAGTGATGGATTCACTGTCAGCACGGATTCACCAAGGGCAAGTCATGCCTGACTAACCTAATTGCCTTCTATGAGGAGATAACTGGGTCTGTGGATGAGGGGAAAGCAGTGGATGTGTTATTCCTTGACTTTAGCAAAGCTTTTGATACGGTCTCCCACAGTATTCTTGCCAGCAAGTTAAAGAAGTATGGGCTGGATGATTGGACTATAAAATGGATAGAAAGCTGGCTAGATCGTTGGGCTAAGCGGGTAGTGATCAATGGCTCCATGTCTAGTTGGCAGCCGGTTTCAAATGAAGTGCCCCAAGGGTCAGTCCTGGGGCTGGTTTTGTTCAATATCTTCATTAATGATCTGGAGGATGGTGTGGACTGCACTCTCAGCAAGTTTGAAGATGACAGTAAACTGGGAGGAGTGGTAGATATGCTGGAGGGTAGGGATAGGATACAGAGGGACCTAGACAAATTAGAGGACTGGGCCAAAAGAAACCTGATGAGGTTCAACAAGGACAAGTGCAGAGTCTTACACTTAGGACGGAAGAATCCCATTCACTGCTAAAGACTAGGGACCAAGTGGCTAGGCAGCAGTTCTGCAGAAAAGGACCTAGAGGTTACAGTGGACGAGAAGCTGGATATGAGTCAACAGTGTGCCCTTGTTGCCAAGAAGCTAACAGCATTTTGGGCTGTATAAGTAGGGGCATTGCCAGCAGATCGAGGAAGATGATCATTCCCCTCTATTCGACATTGGTAAGGCCTCATCTGGAGTACTGTGTCCAGTTTTGGGCCCCACACCACAAGAAGGATGTGGAAAAATTGGAAAGAGTCCAGCGGAGGACAACAAAAATGATTAGGGAGCTGAAGCACATGACTTATGAGGAGAGGCTGAGGGAACTGGGATTGTTTAGTTTGCGGAAGAGAAGAATGAGGGGGGATTTGATGCTTTCAACTACCTGAAAGGGGGTTCCAAAGAGGATGGATCTAGACTGTTCTCACTGGTAGCAGATGACAGAACAAGGAGTAATGGTTTCAAGTTGCAGTGGAGGAGGTTTAGGTTGAATATTAGGAAAAACTTTTTCACTCAGAGAGTGGTGAAGCACTGGAATGGGTTACCTAGGGAGGTGGTGGAATCTCCTTCCTTAGAGGTTTTTAAGGCTTGACAAAGCCCTGGCTGGGATGATTTAGTTGGAAATTGGTCCTTCTTTGAGCAGGGGGTTGGACTAGATGACTTCCTGAGGTCCCTTCCAACCCTAATATTCTATAATTGTATGATGCTTGGTAGAGGATGACAATGTTGGAGTTTCAGTCTCTTAAATCCACACACATGGGGTGGCATTGGTAGGCTTCCTTGTGAGACCAACAGGAAAAACCTATTTGGATGAATCAACTAGTTCAAGAATATCTGCTTTGCCTAGTTCAAAACTCTTCTTTGAATGCTTGTCTCAGTGCGATTGGTATGTTTCATACTTTTATTCTGTACAAGTACTGAATTCTTTTTTAGATGGATCTTGTGTTTGAAGTTTTTTACAATACCTGAGTATCAGTGAAAACATCTGGAAATTTAATGACAATTCCTGGTTGTATCCTATCTCCATTTGTAGGCCAGATTCAGTACTATTTAGATCTAAGATCATCTGAAGATCCCTTTCATGATTCTACCCTAAAATAGAAACTTCCTTTTGTGCTACAAAGATTTTCCCTTGGGAATGGTGGCCTTTATACTCAAGGGTAGCTGTAAAATAGCCATTGACAGGGATGGGAAAGCCACCATGGCCTCCAGGATATATGTGTGGATGATGCAACACAAGATGATAATTGGCAAATAGCACAGTGTAGAGCTGGTTGGGAATTATAGTTTAAGGCAAACCAGAATCTGCTGACATCCTCATACTATGGCTGTTACTTGCACTTGTCAGTGTGGAGTGGAGTAGTGATCTCCTGACACATTCAGGATATTGTTGGGATTCAATTTGTCATCATAATCTGTGAGAACTCTTGATACAACATTGATGATAGTATTACTAACTTTAGCAAACTGTTTTTTTTGTTGCACTTCTTGCATACTGATTTCTTGGCAGGACACCCTGGAAATTCTGCCTTGTGACCAGGGTCACCACATCTGTAGCACTGGCAGCTATGTGGTTTGTGGAGAGTGAAGGCACTGTGGATGTTGACTTAGCAGCTTTTGGGGGACTGCAGTCTTGTATTGCACTGTATTAACTTCTGCAGGCTGGAAGACTTCTGGTGTTTTGAAGAGAGACAACACAGTGGATGAAGCTTTCCACTCATTGGGTGGTTTCTTTGCTTTTCACTAAGATACAGCCTTTTATCATGAGGGGTTGTTCAGAAATCTTGGAACTGTTCATCTGCCTGACAGCTTGATCCCTGCCTACTTCATCTATGAAACTGGCAAATTCACAGATTGCACTAAACTTGTGTAATGCAGCTTCATAGTGGTTGATGGGCTTGTGAGTTGTCTGTATATGGGAATAGTACTTGAAGTGTTCAGCAACATTTAGTAAAGGATTAATATGATCACTCAGGGCTTGGAGAGCAGCATCATATGGAGTCACACCTTGCAGTAAGTCAGTAACAGAAGGGAGCTGTCTGAAGATCTGTTGCCCTTAGGAACAAGGCAACAAACCACTCAGACTTTCTGCTTTTCTGTCATGTAAGCAGAGCTTTCTATAGCAAGCATATAGCTCCTGAAGTAAGACTTCCATTCCCATGGAAACAGAGGATTTCTTGGAATAGGCATGAAGAATGGTGGGCAAAACTTGCCTCATGGTAATAAGTGTGGAAGCAAGTTGGACATGTCTGGTGAATTGAACAAAAAAGGTGGAGAACAATCAGCTGGTAAGATTTTCTTGTCACAGAAATGGCAGGCTGGCTTTGTAAAAATTTGTTCATGGAGCAGCTAGCTACTTGGAACTGCAGAGGAATGCGCTCACTGGGAAAAAGTAGCACTTTGAAAAATTAGGCACTGCCCCTTTCAATTTCCCTTCTCAGGAAGCTGCAGTTGCTGATAGAGGCAGTCTTTGAGGCCTCTGGAGTTTCCGTGAGAGCAGCAACAGCAGGTCTCGGCAGCAGGAAGTGAAGCACTTGGATGACCCTGAAACAGTTAGATTCTGTTTCTCTGAGATCCTTTGATGATCTTCACCAATTTGTTTTGTACCTGGCCCCCTGGGAGGAAAACTCACTCAGCTAGCTAAGGTAAGGTTTGTTCCTCTCTCTCCTTTATAGAGCTCACATTCTTATTCCTCTTTCTCTTCCTCTTCCTCTTTTTCTCCTGCTGCCCAACTCCCCACTCTCCATGATGCATCCTGGGAATTGTAGTTCCTGGTCCCATGGCTACAGGAACCACCTAGGATCAAACTAACCAACATAAATTGGTGTAGCTGTCTTCACCTAACTAGATACAACACCTGGCGCAGCAAATCTGTGAGCGGAGAGAGCCAACGGGCTGGAATGGGAAGCTGGGCCCAGCCCAGTAGGACAGGAGCTACTGTTTCAGGGTGAGTGTGAGGCAGGCTCACTCTCCACCCACACCCCTGTGCACTGGGCCAGGACAGAGACAGTCATCTCCCCCCACACACACTGGGGAGTAGGGCCTGACAATTTTACTCAGACCCCCATTATAAGAATATTCCTCCTAGGCTTGTAATGACTTCTATCTTCCTTTACCATGTGGGACGCAAGGTCCCACAAGCATGTCTCATTCTCAGTATGCAGATACTCTGTATAAATAGAGTTGAACTCAAGGTGCTAGTCTCACTATCCACATGCTATGAGTCTTCACATATAGTATTCATAAAACAAGAGCAGAATGATGTAATTCATGTGGATTTAACTACTGTAGCAATCCCCAGATGATGACATGCCCCAGAGGGGGTACACCAGGGGACTTCCCCCTCATGCAAACTCCAGAGGGGGGATAGCTCAGTGGTTTGAGCATTGGCCTGCTAAACCCAGGGTTGTGAGTTCAATCCTTGAGGGGGCCACTTAGGGATCTGGGGCAAAAATTGGTCCTGCTAGTGAAGGCAGGGGGCTGGACTTGATGACCTTTCAAGGTCCCTTCCTGTTCTAGGAGATTGGTATATCTCCAATTATTACCAGAGCCCCCCTCTGCAAAGGCATGTCACAGTTTCAGTCCCTGCATTCAAAGGAGTGAATGATTGCTCCTGACATGTGTCACAACAGGCACAGGTTGCCTAAAGCAGGAAGGATGAGGCAGGCCAGGCACCTGCATGATCCTAAAGCTTTAAACTATGGGCTAATTAGTGACAGTGGTGTTAATGACATCCTAAAGGATGGTGCTGTCTATGCACACCTTGAGCTCTGGGAAGTTCAAGGAGGGATTAAGTATCTGGGGGTAGCGGTGTTAGTCCGTATCCATGAAAATAACAAGGAGTCCGGTGGCACTTTAAAGACTAACAGATTTATTTGGGCATAAGCTTTCGTGGGTAAAAAACCCACTTCTTCAGATGCATGGAGTGAAAATTACAGATGCAGGCATTATATACTGACACATGAAGAGAAGGGAGTTACCTCACAAGTGGAGAACCAGTGTTGACAGGGCCAATTCGATCAGGGTGGATGTAGTCTACTCCCAATAAATGATGAGGTGTCAATTCCAGGAGATGCAAAGCTGCTTTTGTAGTGAGCCAGCCACTCCCAATCCCTATTCAAGCCCAAATTAATGGTGTTAAATTTGCAAATTAATTTTAGTTCTGCAGTTTCTCTTTGAAGTCTGTTTTTGAAGTTTTTTTGTTCAAGTATGGCTACTTTTAAATCTATTATAGAATGTCCAGGGAGATTGAAGTGTTCTCCTACTGGCTTTTGTATGTTACCATTCCTAATGTCCGATTTGTGTCCATTTATTCTTTTATGTAGAGACTGCCCAGTTTGGCCAATGTACATGGCAGAGGGGCATTGCTGGCACATGATGGCATATATCACATTAGTAGATGTGCAGGTGAATGAGTCTCTGATGATGTGGCTGGTGTGGTTGGGTTCTATGATGGTGTCACTAGAGTAGATATGGGGACAGAGTAGGCAACAAGGTTTGCTACAGGGATTGGTTCCTGGGTTAGTATTTCTGTGGTGTGGTATGTAGTTGCTGGTGATTATTTGCTTCAGGTTGGGGGGCTGTCTGTAAGCAAGGACTGGTCTGCCTCCCAAGGTCTGTGAGAGTGAGGGATAGTTTTCCAGGATAGGCTGTAGATCGTTGATGATGCACTGTAGAGGTTTTAGCTGGGGGCTATATGTGATAGCCAATGGTGTTATTTTCCTTGGTGGGCCTGTCCTGTAGTAGGTGACTTGTGGGTACCTGTTTCGCTCTGTCATTCTGTTTCCTCACTTCCTCGGGGTATTGTAATTTTAAGAATGCTTGATAAATATCTTGTAGGTGTTTGTCTCTGTCTGAGGGATTGGAGCAAATTCGGTTGTATCCTTAGGGCTTGGCTGCACACAATGGATCATGTGATGTGTCCTGGATGGAAGCTGGAGGCATGTAGGTAAGTATAGTGGTCAATAGGTTTCTGTTACAGGGTGGTGTTTATGTGACCATCACTTATTTGCATTGTAGTGTCCAGGAAGTGGATCGCTTGCGTGGACAGGTCCAGGCTGAAGTTGATGGTGGAGTGGAAATTGTTGAAATCCAGGTGGAATTCTTCAAGGGCCTCCTTCACGGGGGTCCATATGATGAAGATGTCATCAATGTAGCGCAAGTAGAGGAGGGGTGCTAGGGGACGAGAGCTGAGGAAGCGTTGCTCTAAGTCAGCTGTAAAAATGTTGGCATACTGTAGGGCCATGAGGGTACCCATAGCCGTGCCACTGACTTGAAGGTATAAGTTGTCCCCAAATCTGAAATGGTTGTGCGTGAGGACAAAGTCACCAGCAACTACACACCACACCACAGAAACACTAACCTAGGAACCAATCCCTGTAGCAAACCTCATTGCCTACTCTGGTTAGTCTGGTTAAATGGCATGATGTCATAGTTATTTGGAATGTGGCATATCCTTCTCAACTCCTGTCAAGAATCTGAGTGTGATTCACTGTGTTACTAGTCTAATGATGAGCTTTTTCTATATATAACGTCTATGTCCTGCAACACTTTTGAATAGATCATAGTTGTACCAATTTTTCCCTGGGGGGGGATTCTCTGCATTGTTCTCTGCATTGTGTGTATGGAATGCCAGGCATTTTATATGGTAAATTCACAACCTTCGCTGATAGGCACTGGAGACAAATGTCATATCTGTGAAACACCCAGTATCCACACACATGGGGGAAGAGGAGTCTTTGGGTTGTTCTTAAAGTGGGAACTCCTGCATGGGGATGTAGTGTACTGTCATTAACTAGACCATGTAGTGAAGCTACTAAGACTTGTGAATGATTACTATTTTCTCTGAAATAGAGAGATTAGATATAGATAGACAGATAGATAGATAGATAGATAGAAAGAAAACATTCTAATTAAACACCAACTCATAGATTTATATATTCCAATGCCAAAAGAGGCCATTGTCATCATCCAGTCTGACCTATATAACACAGGCCATAGAACTTCCCCAAAATAATTCATAGAGCATATATATTAGAAAAAAACAACAACATCCAATCTTGATTTTAAAACTGTTATTGATAGAAAATCCACCACAAACCTTGGCAAATTGTTCCAATGGTTAATTACTCACTGTCAAAAATGTACGCCTTATTTCTAGTCTGAATTTTTCTAGCTTCCAGCCTTTGGATCATGTTATATCATTCTCTGCTAGACTGAAGAATTCATTATTAAATATTTGTTCCCCATGTAGGTAGTTATAGTCTGTAATCAAGAAACCCCTTAACCTTCTCTTTGTTAAACTAAATAGATTGAGCTCATTCAATCTATCACTACAAGGCCGGTTTCTAATCTTTAATCATTCTCTAGGCTCTTCTCTGAACCCTCTCAAATTTATTAACATCTTTCCTGAACTGTGGGTTCCAGAGCTGGACACAATATTTCAGCAGCAATTGCACTAGTACCAAATATAGAGGCAAAAAAATTTCTCTACTGCTGCTCTAGATTCCCCTATTTATGCATCCCAGAATCACATTAGCTTTTTTGACAACAGCATCATACTGGAAGCTCATGTTCAGCTGATTATCCCCCAAATACATTTCAGAGTCACTGCTTCCAAGGATAGGGTTCCTCATCCGGTAAGTATGGCCTACATTCTTTGTTCCTAGATGTATACATTTAAGTTTAGACATATTAAAAGTAATATTGTTTGCTTGCACCCAGTTTACCAAGTGATACAAATCACTCTGAATTAGTGACCAGTCCTCTTCACCATTTACCATTCCCCCAATTTTTGTATCATCTGCAAACTTTATCAGTGATTATTTTATATTTTTTTCCAGGTAATGGATAAAAATGTTAAATAGTATAGGGCCAAGAAGCAATGCTTTCAGGACCCCAATGGAAACACACATACTCAGTGAGATTCCCTGTTTACAATTACAATTTGTTAGCTCCAAGTTCAAATCCCTTCTCATTTGGTCTCCTATCTAAGGGTACGTCTACACTACAAGACTATTTCGAATCAACTTAATTCGAATTTGTGGAATCGACCTTATGAAGTCGAAGTTGTGTATCCACACTAAATACACTAGTTCGACTGTGTGAGTCCACAGTAACGGGGCCAGTGTCGACTTTGGAAGCGGTGCACTGTGGGAAGCTATCCCACAGTTCCCGCACTCCCCGCTGCCCACTGGAATCCTGGGATTTCCCCCCAATGCATGCTGGGGGGAAAAATGTGTCGAGGGTGGCTTTGGGTAACTGTCATCATTGAACCGTCACTCCCGCCCTCTCTCCGTGAAAGCGCCGGCGGGAAATCTGTTCGCGCCCTTCTCTGGTCGGTTACAGCTCGGACGCCACAGCACTGCGAGCATGGAGCCCGCTGCGATCATCGCTGCACTTATGGCCATTGTCAACTCCTCGCACCTTATCGTCCACCTCTTCCACAGTCAGCTGCTGAGAAATCGGGCGAGGAGGCTCCGTCAGCGCGGTGAGGACAGGAAGTCACAGAGTGGCGAAGACCTCTCACAAAGCAGGGTACGCCGCGCAGTGGAGATCATGGTGGCAATGGGTCAAGTTCATGGTGTGGAACGGCGATTCTGGGCCCGGGAAACAAGCACGGACTGGTGGGACCGCATAGTGCTGCAGGTCTGGGATGAATCACAGTGGCTGCGGAACTTCAGGATGCGTAAGGGCACTTTCCTTGAACTCCGTGACTTGCTGTCCCCTGCCCTGAAGCGCCAGGACACCCGGATGCGAGCAGCCCTGACTGTGCAGAAGCGAGTGGCCATAGCCCTCTGGAAACTTGCAACGCCAGACAGCTACTGGTCAGTAGCGAACCACTTTGGCGTGGACAAATCTACCGTAGGGCTTGCTGTGATTCAAGTAGCCCACGCAATCGTTGAGCAACTGTTCTCAAAGGTAATGACCCTGGGAAACGTCCAGGTCGTCATAGATGGCTTCGGCGCGATGGGATTCCCAAACTGCGGTGGGGCTATAGATGGGACTCACATCCCTATCCTGGGACCGGCCCACCAGGCCAGCGAGTACATTAACCGAAAGGGCTACTTTTCTATGGTGCTGCAAGCACTGGTGGACCATAGGGGTCGTTTTACCAACATCTACGTGGGGTGGCCGGGCAAGGTTCATGACCCGCGTGTGTTCAGGAACTCTGGTCTGTTTAAACGCCTCCAGGCAGGTAGTTTCTTCCCGGACCACAAAATAACAGTTGGGGATGTGCAGATGCCTACAGTGATCCTCGGGGACCCAGCCTACCCGCTAATGCCCTGGCTCATGAAGCCCTATACAGGCGCCTTGGACAGTGAGAAGGAACTCTTCAACTACCGGCTGAGCAAGTGCAGAATGGTGGTGGAGTGTGCTTTCGGACGTCTCAAGGGGAGATGGCGGAGCTTACTGACTCGCTCGGACCTCAGCGAAAAAAATACCCCCGTTGTTATTGCTGCTTGCTGTGTGCTCCACAATCTCTGTGAGAGCAAGGGCGAGACCTTTATGGCTGGATGGGAGGTTGAGGCCAATCGCCTGGCTGCTGATTACGCTCAGCCAGACAGCCGTGCCGATAGAAGATCCCAGCGGGAAGCGCTGTGCATCCGGGAGGCTTTGAAAGATAGGTTCCTCGGAGAGCAGGGTAACCTATGACTCTCCAGTTGATTTACAGAGGAGCTGAACCTGAGCCTGTTTCAGTGACTGTTGACTTCGATCTGTGGTTACATACCCCGTTCTCCAGGTTTCCCCCCTTCCAACACACGTTTTAAAATAACTTTAATGGAACACTGATTATTAATAAAGTTTTCTTTAATTATGAATTCCTGTTCAAGGGTTGAAACATGGACGCGGACTGTGGTGGGTACAGTGTGCACTGATGTCCAGACCGCTTCTACACTAGAGGAATGACAGGCTCCTGCTCCTACAGCGGTCTCTGGGGGGAGGACGGTTGCAGGTGGGTGTGCAGGAAGGGGTGGGTTTGCAGGAAGGGGTGAGGGGTGCCGTCTTTGGGATGGAGTTTGGATGCAGGCTCTGGACTGGGGGTTGGGGCGTAGGAAGGGGTGAGGGGTGTGTGGGAAGGGTGAGTATGTGTCCGTGGATGAGGGCTCTTGCTGGGGCTCAGGGCATCGGAGAGGCTCGTGGCTAGGGGGGAAGGGCATGGTAAGGGCAGCCTGCCTTGCCATTTGTGGATGTCAGGCGCTAGGACCCTGGGGCAGCATACACCTCACAGACTGACCCGGGGCAGCATTCACCTCACAGAATGACCCTAGTGCCTAGTGACTGCAGTCTGTGTGTGTCCTGCTGTTGATCCTGCCCCCAAGTCTGTACCCTGGTAATGGAGGCTGTCCTATGCAATTAAAAAAACCCTCCCCCCCTTCACACAAAGTCTTCTGACAAGGAAAACGTGACGGAAACAGTGAATAACAACAAACTACTTTTAATACTCAACTACACAGTGGGGGGATGAAACTTGGATTTGTGATTGGGTGATCCAGGAAGGCAAGCACTTCTCACACTTTAGGGAATGAGAGCTGTTTGGTACATGAGCGCTCTGCTGGGGTGGAGTGACAGTTTTCACGGCCCCTAGCGCCCCTCCTTCTTGTGATTTTGGGTGAGGGGGGGACAGGACTTTGTGGCGGGGGAAGGCGGTTGCAGATACAGTTCAGGGGGGCTCTCTGCTCCTGCCTGCGGTCCTGCAGAACATCTACAAGGCGCCGGAGCGTGTCCGTTTGCTCCCTCATTAGCCCAAGCAGCGTTTGAGTCGCCTGCTGGTCTTCCTGCCACCACCTGTCCTCCCGTTCGCTGTGTGAGCGCTGGTGCTGACATAGGGTCTCCCTCCACTGTCTCTGCTCGGCCGCCTCGGCTCTGGAGCAAGCCATCAGTTCCGAGAACATGTCGTCCCTAGTCTTTTTCTTTCGCCGCCTAATCTGCGCCAGCCTCTGTGAGGGGGATGCCGGGGCAGTTCGTGAAAGAGCCGCAGCTGTGTGATGGGAAAAAGGAAGTGATTTCCTTGAAAAGATACATGTTTGCGAACACTGAACACAGTCTAGTCAGTTTCTGTGAACAAGACCATACAGGGCACCTAGTCTCACGAGCTCTCAGGACAAGTTCGAGATTTCGGAATACGCTTTCATTGGCTGCGGTCTTGCACAGGAGATCGGACAAGCGAGGTGGTACAGCTGAATCCGTGTAGCAGCCAGGCCTGGTAAGCACTACACTATAGGCTGCTTAACAGTTAATGGATAGCTGTGCCCTCCCGCTGAAGGCAATCTGTAGAGCATAAAGTCTGACCCTGTTCCAGCCCCTCGCGGCTGTGCATGGGAAATATCACTGTATGCTTTTCCTCTGTGGCCTCCAACACGTGGCTGTTAAGCGAAGGTCATTGCTATGCAAAGTAAAAGTCAAGCATTCACAATAGTAACAGTACACTAATTGCCCTAATTAGATGCAGCAGTCGCCGAACGAGATTAGCCTGAGGCGGGTCACTCGGAGAGAGAGAGAGAGCGGATGCTGCTCGAATCCCTGCACAGACCAGGACCGTACGCTGCAATGCTGGTGGAGGCAATGATTCCGCTGTACATTAGGATGGCCTGGTGCGGAAGAGTGTGCTTCCACGGAGCACCAAATAAGGCACCTCTCCCCAGGAACCTCCTGCGGAGACTTTTCGAGCTGTTCTCCGAGAGCTTCGTGGAACTGTCCCAGGAGGATTTCTGTTCCATCCCTATCTGTGTGGACCTTCTCTTTATATAGTTTTTTAAGCAAAAGGTTTTATATAGTTTTTACATATTTTTTATTCCTGTTTTTAAAAAAATAAATGTTTCCATGTTTATAGCACTTACCGACTGATCCTTCCCCTGATTCTGAGTCCGGATTAACGGCCGGGGAGGGTTGGTAGGGGATCTCTGTGAGGGTGATGAAGAGATCCTGGCTGTCGGGGAAAGCGGTATTGTAAGCGCTGTCACCTGCATTGTCCTCCGAACATCGCCGAGGAACTGCCCCTCGACACTATCCCATACTCAGAGTCCACGGTCACTGGTGGGGCAGTGGTGGCAGACCCACCTAGAATGGCATGCAGTGCCTCGTAGAAGCGGCAGGTCTGGGGCTGTGCTCCGGAGCGTCCGTTTGCCGCTCTGACTTTTTGGTAGCCTTGTCTCAGGTCCTTGATTTTCACGCGGCACTGCGTTGTATCCCGGCTGTATCCTCTGAGTGCCATGGCTTTGGAGACCTTCTCGTAGGTCTTTGCATTCCGTTTGTTGGAGCGCAGCTCCGAAAGCACAGACCCATCGCCCCACACAGCGATCAGATCCAGGACTTCACGGTCTGTCCATGCTGGGGACCTCTTTCTATTCTGGGATTGCATGGACTCCTCTGCTGGAGAGCTCTGCATCGTTGCAGGTGCTGCTGAGCTCGCCCCGATGTCCAACCAGGACATGAGATTCAAAGTGCCCAGACAGGAAAAGGAATTCAAATTTTCCCGGGTCGTTTCCTGTGTGGCTGGTCAGAGAATCCAAGCTTGGACTGCTGTCCAGAGCGTCAACAGAGTGGTGCACTGTGGGATAGCTCCCGGAGCTAGTAAGTTCGATTTGCATCCACCCCTAGCCTAATTCGAGCTAGCCATGTTGAATTTAGCGCTACTCCCCTCGTCGGGGTGGAGTACCGAATTCGAGCTAAAGAGCCCTCTAGGTCGAACTAAATGGCTTCCTGGTGTGGACGGGTGCACGGTTAATTCGAATTAACGCTGCTAAATTCGAATTAAAGTCCTAGTGCAGACCAGGCCTAAGTCCAAGAGACTGATAGCAACAAATCCATATGCTTAGATGGAAAATAATTTATATTTGAGGGTATTTGAGAGAGAGGAGTATAATATACTGTATCATCAGAAAAAAGATACACTTGTTATGCATGAAGAACGGGTGATAAAAAGAATTGTCTGTTAAATTTTAAAAGTAAAAATATGAATATATACTGTATTTTCCAGCATTTATTATGAATATATATTCCTCAGTATTTCAGATATTAATTCATAGTGACAGATTATCTTAAACCATTGGGATTGGGGATATTGTTAATATTTCTTTAAAATTCACTTTTTCAGTGTCTGGGGAAAAAAAGATTGATTTGCTGCCATTGCTGAGCCAGCGTTTGTCCTCTATATAACTTTGATTGTACTGAGGCAGACAAAAATTATTGAAATCAACATATACAAAAATATATTGTAGATATTAACAGAAAATGGCTAAATAGTGCCCAAGATGTAGGAAGCATTTTCTTTGCAGGGCACAATTTGACGTTTGGAGTTTTGCACATAAAGACTTATAAATTCAAAATGGAACAAATAATGCTTCCTAACCTTAATATCCAGATAGTGAGATGTGATTTCCAGTTTGCTTCAGCAGCCTTGGCCTTCTGGACAATTTAAATATAGTGAGACTAATTATACCTTGTGTAATTCAGTTGAATTCAACGGGTTTATACTAGGGATGAATTATTCCACTGGCCCATCAGAAGTCTGCATTGCTCAGAGAACTCCCAGAAATGGCTTCCTGGTTTATATGGGGAATGTCAGCCAATCAGGGAATCAGAGAAGGTGTTGTTCATGTCTCTTAAGGTGAGACTTCCTGAAGGGCTTAGCTTCTCAGTATGTCTTGGTGACAACCTTGCCAGAATCAACCAGTGGCAATGAAGAAGTGGTGCCTGCATTGAATCCCCACAGAGCCTTTTTTTCTAGACTAGTGTGTTCTTTTATTACCACCCTTCCTTTACAGGGTGGAACCAGGCCATGCTTGTCCAGATGAGCCTCATTAAACTCTTTTATCAAGTCAGAGTGTGACCATGGGAGGCAGATTTCTAAGTGTGCCCTCTGGGTCCCTATCCTTCTCAGTCTACAAGGTAGTATAGAGAGCCTTAGTTGCGTTTGGAATCAAGGATAGCATGTACTGTATATTCTTCATGATCCTGGACTTCAACTGGCAGAGGTGGATGAATGGTTCAGCCAGGGAAGGGGTTCTCAGCATAGGGTTTTAGGAGAGACATGTGGAACATGGAGTGTGTTTTGTGGAATCAGGGAAACTATAATTTGAAAGTGACTAGGTTGACTTGTTGGAATAACTGGAAGGGTCTCAATAACTGCTGATCCAGTTTATGGGAAGGTCTACAGGAGAGAAGATGCTTTGAAGCAAACCAGAACTTCTGGCCTATAGAGAGGGTGGGGGCCTCCAGGTGCCGCTGGGGACTTACCACTTGCAAGCTCTCTTTGCATTCTCCAAGTGGTCATTAAGTTCCTCCTGGGTCTGATGGATTTGTTGAACCAAGTAGGAGGTAGTGGGTTTGGCAAAGCTGTTGGTAGTGCTGGGTAGATTCAGGGATGGAACCCATAATTTGCAAAGAAGGGGCTCCATGCTGTCGAGACATGATCTGCATTGTTGTAGGAAAACTTGGCAAGTGTAAGAGGTTGTACCAGATATCTTGGTGATAGATAGTGAAGCATCTGAAAAACTGTCCCAGTGTCGAGTTCACCCTCTCAGTCTGACCATCTGTTTGGGGGTGGCAGGTCAACAGATGAAGCCCTTCTTGAGATTTTCTTGGTTATAGGTGCACAGTGCTTCCAGCTCTGATTCAGCCGTGGCATATATTCGTCCATACTGGGCCTTTGCCCCAGGCTGCAAGTCTATGGGACAATTGTAGTCCCAGTGTGGGGCAGGATATATGATTTTTTTTTTCAGAAAGATCTGTGTATTTCTTGGGGAGATGAAGTTCTGGACTCAAGGCAATTTCTTTCTGGCTGGCCCCCACTGTTCTGGGCTTACCCTCAGGTGGTAATATCCCTTCCTAGGGAACACATATTGCATACTTGGGGGTTACAGTAATATTTTCCCACAATAATCAGAAGAAAAGTGGATGTTCTTCCCCCCTCCAGGAGATATGTAGGTTGTGCTGTTCCACTCACAGTATACCAAGTATTATTGGGAAAAATAGTGAGTGGATCGCACTGCCCTCCCATTCGGGCCTCTAGGAGAACAGTTTTCTGGGCTACTAGATTGGATGGAAGGGTTCACCCATCAATTGTTTCTACCAGACCCAGTAAAGGTTTGGGCCAAAGGGAATTTTTAGGGTCTGGACTGCTTTTGCATCTATAAAATTGTCAGTGGTACCAGAGTCAATCTTGGCTAACTAAAGGAGAATCAATTCCAATAGGACAAGTAACTGCAGTGGAATCTGTAAATGTGGAAGAGGCCCTGTTGTGTTTGGGTTGGGATCTCTTCAAAGGCAGGGGAATTAGCTTAGGGTTTGACCCCCTGGTGGTGCCCAGGCAGTTTCCCCTTACTGAGCATTTCCCAGTTTCAATCTGGATGGAGAGTAGGCGAAGGAGCGTCCCAATGCTCTGCAGTAGAAACTGAGGTTAAGTTGCTAATGGCAGTCCTTTTCTTCCGGAGTCAAACATTTGTGACCCAGATCCAACTGCATCTGTTTAGGGCTTGATTCTATGAGCCAAGGCACAGTGGGGGTCATGGCATCATTGGGCCTCCCTTTGTCTCCTCCTTTCTCTCATCAACTGGATGTCAATACAAAGGACAAGATCAGTGAAGCCCATTGAGTTGAGTAGCATCCACTACATGAGCTAGCTCATCTTTTACCTCTTTTATGAGACTCCACTTAAAATAGTGATGTTGTGCTGCCTTGTTCCACTGGACATCAGCCAGGTGTTGGAAATGGGTGATGTATGAAGTTTCTGGCTCTTGCCCTTGTCAAAGTTTCCAGAGAGCAGCTTCTGCCAACGGGTTCGGTGTGAGTAATAAAAGATGGTCCAGATTTCTTGCAGGGGATGCCCATCTAGCACATCTCCTGAGAGCAAGCTAATCACCAGCCCCACCTTTGCTTGATCTGTGAGGTACATTCAGGGACATAGAAGGAAGTGCAACCAATACTGGTTTAGGAAACCCCGATATTTCCTGTGGTCCCCATTGAATCAATCCAGTAGCAGCACTGAAGGACCATGCTTGGGAAGGGAGCACGGGGGGAGAGCTCTGCCTAAGCTTGTGGGGCAGTTGCCTCTCCTTGTGAATGCGCAAGTTGTTCTAAGAGGGTCTGTACTACAGACAGGAGTTGCATGGCATGGGCCTGTGACTAAGCCAGCTGCTCGCAAAGGGCCAGTACTTTGGCTGAGGCCTGCACTAGCTGATCCTTCAGAGTGAAGTTCTCCATTTGCAAGCGGGCAGCAAGTGGGGTTTTGGGCCCCCTAGGTAATGTGAGTGAGAGATGGACCATCATCAGTCGAGAGATTGGAAGAAGGGAGAAAGTTGGAGGTGATCTGAGCACTCTGTCAGGGCCAGGCCATGGAAAGCCTATGGGCACCAGCTGAACTGTTCATTTTCAGGTCCAAAGCAATCAGATCAATCCAGGGTCAGGCCAGGTCAAAACAGCAAAATCAGAGTCTTTCTAAATTGAGAGAGTGAGATGAGAACTGGGGTCAGGCTTGGACAGGGTCTTTCGCTGGGGTCTGCAGTAGTCTTATGCCAAAGACAGGAAACCAGGTTCAGGAGCTGAGCCTAGGTTGAGAGTCTGGGCTCAAGGTGAGTTGTGATGAGGTGGGGTCTAAGGCAGAAGCACACTGGAAGGCTTCATTGCTCAGACAACTCCTAGAAATGGCTTCCTGGTTTACAGGGGGAGCGCCAGCCAATCAGGGGATCATGAAGGACTGTTGCTTGTGTCCCATAGGGCAGGACTTCCTGCAGGATTTAGCATTTTGATGGTAGTGCTGCCTAGCATTCTACTGGTGATGAGGAAGTAGTGCTTGCCTTGAACCCTACAAATGCTAGCTGTAGACCCATGGGTTCTTCTGTATTCCCCTTACCTTGTTTATGCGCATGCTGAATAAAAACAAAAGAGAATAGTTTATAAAATAATATGGTGGGACTACCCAATTATTCACTAAGGAGGCTATGGAATATTATGTGTTGATTAGAGATGAGCTCTTGGTGGTATGACAATGGTACTTTCGAAAAGTCAGTGAGAGTTTTGCATAGAGGAAAACAAGAAAATAGGGTAAACCTTTCCTAACCACGTTGAGCCAGTAAAGAACAATAAAAAATACATCCTGGAATTCCTGTATATCAAATAGAAATATCTTTACCTTGCCCTTGTGAACTTGGAGCATGCAAGAATGACAGAGTTCACTATCAAAAGGGGGGAGAAAAGAGAAAAGAAAAAAAAACAACCAAGCACCGTACTCCAATTAAGCAGTCCTCTCAGAGACTGCTGTGAGTGGGAGGGGTCTGGGTTATGTAAGGAGAGAAAAGGGTAAGGCAGCAGTCGGGAAGACTGAAACTTTACCTAGGCATGCCTAAGAAAAGGGCAGGAGTAGAGAAATGCTGTGGATTTGCCATAGAGGTAAGAGAATCACGGGGAAATGTGACTAAAGAATTTTGGGGATAGATGATGATCTATTAAATTAAATACTGACAGACCTCTTTTATAAGTATTAGTACATTAATGAATGTCTGCCAAACTCTCTGGGGCTGGTGAGAATTCACTGGTTCACAGGAAGCAACAACAACCATCATCCTTTATCAAATTCAGTGGCCACATCTCCAGAGATAGACAAGAAGCAGTGGTAGAGATGGCAAACAGGAGCTGATAAGAGTGGTATTTAGTCAGAAAAGATAATATTTACATCCCTTTTGGGATGAAGTCCAGTCTGAGTCAGGCTTGTTTGAATTCAACTCAATGTCATCCAGTCCTATATACCTACTACAGCAGTCAAGGATGGTGAAATTAAGAGTTCTAAATCTGACTGCAAGAACTCATTGATGCTGTGCCAAAAATTATGTGCTGCTGATTACAGGAGATTTCAATGTTGAAGTGGGAGAAGAGGTTATAGATCAGAATGTAACGGGGAGGCATTATTATCCGTTCTGCTCAGTTCATCCTTGCAAACAATTTATTTTAACATCATAGCATGAAAAATACATTTGGAGCTCCCTAGATCAGCTCCACAGGAATCAAATTGATTACATCATTGTATAGAAAAGATGGAAAAGCAATGTTCTCATATGCACAATTCTGTTAGGCACTGAAATTAATTCAAATAATTAGTTATGTCCAGATTTGCCTCAAATATATATAATCACTTAATCACTTTCACATAATCTGGAGAACATTGGGGGAAGAGGGTACAAAACAAAATTAGCAAACTGTTTGATCCATAGCTGAATGTCAGGAAGGAAAACCAGCAAATGAGCTGTTGGAACAGATGGAATTTGAATTCACTGATGTTGTAAAGACTTTCATAGCAAGGAAAACATGAATAGAAATTAAAATGGTGAATTTCAGATGCAGCATTACTGCACTTGGCAGAATGTAGAAAGATTGAAGCAAGAAAACACAGCAATAAGGGAAACTAGGAAGGAACATACATCAATGGACACACAAGTGCAAAGGCTGGTGGAGTATAATAAAAAGACACACTTGATGTGTAATGTGAAAAATGTGAGTATTTAAAGCACTTGGGATATTTAATATATGTAGTGATTTCATGGCCTTGGCTGGATGAAATTGAGCAAGAGAGGGTACACTCCTGATGAAATATGATTTAAAGAAAAGATGGTAGAACTACTATAACCCCCCTTTTTCCATGGCTATTGACAACACCACAATTTCCAAGCATTCGGACTCTCGCCTTGGGGTTATCTTTGACTCCCAGGCTCTTTTGACTTTGTATTTCATTGCTTTTTCAGGGCAGGAACTGGCATTTACGCTGTATTTGTGACACATTCATGCCTGGATCTGATATGGATTCCATGGACTCTGCTGTAATAAAAATAATAAATAAGAATGCCATATAAAATACATGACCAATGGCACATCATGAATAGCCTATATCAAATAATCAAGGGGAACAGTTTATGAACAAGTTGAAAAAAAGTTGAAAATTATGCACTGATAATTATGAACGATGAATTAAATCAGGATTGAGTCACTAATACTTTGCAAACTAAGGACCTGATCCACCTTTCTCTAAAGTCAGTAATACTCCAGTTAATTCTAATAGGATGAGGTTTGGGTCCCCAAACAGTGGGCTAAATTTGCCATCACATTATTCAAACTGAGTGGCAATTCTACTAGCTTTAGTTAAGAACTAAAGGAGCTGTGTGGGCTGCAAACAAATGTAAATAGAGAGGCCCCGTAAAAGGGCGCTAACAAATCCTGAATTAAGACGAGCTAACAGCTAGCTTCAGAAAGCTTTTGACTGGTCTACTAAAAACTATGCAGTGCCGTTGTATTTGTGTTGGTCCCAGTCTCTCTACTAGAAACTGTCTTTCAAAAATTCATATAGTAGAGCCAGCAGAGACTACCCCAGTCATCCTCTTCCTTAATTTATTATTTTCTTGAAGGTATATTTATACAGTACAATAAAGCACTACATGATCCCTAGATACCACCATGATAGGTTCTTCAGCAATAGTTAAAGACTGATAGATAAGAAAGACAAATAATTATACACCCAGTGAATTTTCTGTTTCCAGAGTATAAATTAGCTCCCTTAGCCTCTCCTATTTCTGATCTTCGATTCCTTGTATTACTTTGGCTGTCAGTCTCTGAATTTTCTCTGGTTTTCTAATATATATTTTATGCTGAAGGGATGAGAACTGCATATAATACTTGAGATATGGCTATACCATACCTCTATAGAGTGATATTATTACCCCATGGATCAACATCAGCTCCATGTTTGTATAAAACTGTGAATACAGTAGCATTGCCTTTTTTTGTCAGGGCGGCATGCACAAAGTATATATTTAGCCTGAAATCTCTGATCAGCTCCAGGTTTTTTAGTGACTCACTGTTTTCTCAAGAGCTGTCCTTTCCCCTCAATTCATCTCTGTACTGTTTATTTCCTCTCCTCAAGTGTCTGACTTATTACATGTAATACTATTAAATTTCATCTTGTAAAATGCAACTAATTATTGTTCTAATCTCTCCAGGTCACTTGCAGTTTGACCTGTCCTCTGCTGTGTGTGGGGATTTGGTATTCTCCAATTTAGTTGTCACTGGCAAATTTAATCAAAGTTGATTTTCCACCTTCCTTATCACCACTAATGAAAATATCAAATAATATAGGTCTTAATACTCCTGACCTCTAAAACATACCACTTAATTCTGTTCCCATCTTAGGCATCTTACCATAAGTGATTATTGTGTATCAGACAACTTTCAGTCCTTACTATGATATTGTTATCTGTCCAATAGTTTAATGTGATACTATATCAAATGCTTTACTGCATTCTAAATTTATCCACTGCAAAGAATGTATCAACCACTCAAGGACTTGAACTCTTAATCTTTTGCTTTAAAGTCAGAGACCTTATTGATTAGTCATCTGCCAGTGCACACATAGTGCATAATCCTGACACTTTATGAAGGTAGTTCTATTGAAGTCACTTGCTGCAACAGTGTGTGTTCCCCCCCCCCATGTCACACTCTTTTTCTTTAGTGAATTCATGAATTTATATTTCTTACTCACTTCACTCACAGACTTTATTTGTTCCAGAAGTTATTCCTTAGAGAATCTTTGGGGAGCTACATGAATAAGGTTTCCAGAATCAGGCCCAATGTCAGCAAAGACTCGCTATCATGATGAGAAATCGGCAGTCAGAACAGCTCTGGCTCTTCCGCAGCACCGAAAGACCCCCCCGCCGCCGAAATGCTGCCAAGACCCAAGGAGTGGACCCTGCCCCCCCGCCGCTGAAATGCCACCAAAGACCCCCGGAGCGGACTGCTGCCGGGTGAATTAAAAAAAAATGTAAAAGGCCGGGGCCCTCTTAGGCGCGGGCGTGGGGCCCTCTTAGGCGCAGGGCCTGATTCTGGGGAATCGGTCTAAAGCCAGCCCTGGCACTTTGTGACCGTCAGGAGGAGGAGACAAGATTACTTGGAGACAAAACTCTCCTTTACAAACCATCTGCTGCCAGCTTTTAGCACAGAGTAAGTGATATTCTATGTTTTGTATGCAATAATGCCATTCATTGTCAAAATAACATATGGTAAAGGAAAAGAGAAAAACTGATTTAAAATACATCCCTATTGCCTTGTGTTAAATGGAAAACATTAAAAAATATTTTCATGATATTTTTATGGTGAGAAAAATTATAGCAAGGTTGCAAAACTTATTCCATCCATTACTTTTAAAACATAGGACATTTGTTCTCTTTCTATTAGGGCTGTTGATTAATCACAGTTAACTCATGTGATTAACTAAAAAAATTAACTGCAATTAAAAAAATAATCGTGATTAATCGCACTGTTAAACAATAGAATGCCAATTGAAATTTATTACATATTTTCATGTTTTTCTTCATTTTCAAATATATTGATTTATATTACAATATTCAATACAAAATGTACAGTGCTCACTTTATATTATTTTTTATTACAAATATTTGCACTGTAAAAATGATAAACAAAAGAGATAGTATTTTTCAATTCACCTCATACAAGTACTGTAGTGCAATCTCTATCATGAAAATGTAACTTACAAATGTAGATTGGTTTTGTTACATACTGCACTCAAATACAAAAAAATCTAAAACTTTAGTGCCTACAAGTCCACTCAGTCCTACTTCTTGTTCAGCCAATTGCTAAGACAAACAGGTTTGTTTACATTTACAGGAGATACTGCTGCCAGATTCTTATTTACAATCTCACCTGAAAGTGAGAACAGACATTTGCATGTCACTTTTGTAGCTGGCATTGCAATGTATTTACATGCCAGATATGCTAAACATTTGTATGCTCCCTTCATGCTTCAGCCACCATTCCAGAGGACATGCTTCCATGCTGATGATGTTGGTTAAAAAAAATAATGCGTTAATTAAATATGTGACTGAACTCCTTGGGGGAGAATTGTATGTCCCCTGCTCTGTTTTACCTGCATTCTGCCATATATTTCACGTTATAGCAGTCTCAGATGATGACCCAGCACATGTTGTTTGATTTACGAACACTGTCACTGCAGATTTGACAAAATGCAAAGAAGGTACCAATGTGAGATTTCTAAAAATAGCTACAGCCCTCAACCCAAGGTTTAAGAATCTGAAGTGCCATACAAAATCTGAGAGGGACAAGTTGTGGGATATGCTTTCAAATGTCTTAAAAGAGCAACACTCCGATGTGGAAACTACAGAACCCAAACCACCACCAAAAAAAAAAAAATCAACCTTCTGCTGGTGGCATCTGACTCAGATGGTGAAAATGAACATGCATCGGTCTGCACTGCTTTGGATTGTGATCAAGCAGAACCTGTCATCAGCATGGATGCATATCCTCTGGAATGGTGGTTGAAGCATGAAGATACATATGAATCTTTAGCACATCTGGCATGTAAATATCTTGCCACACCGGTTACAGCAGTGCCATGCGTATGCCTGTTCTCACTTGTTTGTCTGAGTGACTGGTGAAGTAGGACTGAGTGGACTTGTCTCTAAAGTTTTACATTGTTTTATTTTTGAATGCAGTTACTTTTTTTGTACATAATTCAACATTAGTAATTTCAATTTCATGATAAAGAGATTGTACTAGAGTACTTATATTAGGTGAATTGAAATATACTATTTCTTTTGTTTTTTACAGTGCAAATATTTGTATTAAAAATAAATAGAAACTGGGCACTATACAATTAATATATTTGAAAATGTAGAAAACATCCAAAATATTTAAATAAATGGTATTGTATTATTGTTTAACAGCGCGATTAATTGTGCGATTAATTGTGATTAATTTTTTTAATTGCTTGACAACCCTACTTTCTATATTGTAAATCACCATCAGCATGTAATTTATATATGATAGCTAGCTTAGTCTTTCTTGCTCTATTCTTAGAACATAAAAACCACATTTTTATGGCTTTCCTGAACCAAATTATTCTCCTGGGGTCTGGTGTGCCCCCAGCTATGAAGAGCCTGTCAGAAATGACAGGGGAAGCATAAGTCTAGGTCCTTGCAAGTAATATTCACTATGAAAAGCTCAGAAATTTTTGAAATAGTTTAATTAAGAAATTAGATTCCAGCACTGTGCAATATTCCATGTGCTTTCTTTTGCCTCACAGTGTTGCAGATCATGGCAACTGCACCTGTATTACCTCTCTGTGGTCCACCAAGGGCACCCACTCTGAGGCTGCTGAGTCCCCTCACACTCACCTCTCTTTGGTGGAGAGACATATCTCTCTCCATTCTGATTGGGATATCTTCAGGCTGAACAGCTCCCTACCTTCGCTGTGGCATTCCGAGCAGAGACAGGCTGCCCAAACTGGCCTGCTTGCTTTCTCTTCAGAGATAGTTAACTAAGGTGACCAGATGTCCCGATTTTATAGGGACAGTCCCAATTTTTGGGTCTTTTTTCTTATACAGGCTCCTATTACCTCCCACTCCTTGTCCCGATTTTTCACATTTGCTGTCTGGTCACCCTATGGTTGACAGTGTAACTTCCCACAGTTATAATTACCACACAGTTCTTTTTATGCAAGCCTATTGTATTCTTATAGTAAAAGCATCACAGAGAAAACATATTAAAAACAATGGAAGAACCTAAACACATGCTATTTACACCACACATCACCCCAACCCTAACACGGGCTCTGATAGGATCACTCCCTCAACACGCAACCAAAGTGGTCTCCTTATGGTTTCAAGCTCATCACAGCTTCATCTAAGAATAAGCCCCAGTCTTGTGTCCTCAGTAGGCCCAGTCCTTCCAATCATTCCCAAAGGATTGGGGCTCTCCAGTGCTCAGGGGTCATGGCCATTTGCTGGAACAGGAAGAAGGCCATGAGCCAACCAGGCTATTTATTCAAAAAAATACTTTCTGTGTTGGTCCCTGGAGAGTCCAGTTTGAATGAGTATATGCAAATCTTTTGAGGGGATGGCTTCAAAGGGGCTTAGATACCAAGGTGATATACTTCAAGTTACCAAGATCATATAGATAAAGAGCTCTGAAGAATGAATTTCCCTACGTGTACATATAGACTGAACAGCAGAGGCAACACAATCTTCCTAACACTGCTTTGTCTCTCCACAGAAAGGCTGAGGCAATATCAAAATGGCAGGATAATTTAGCCTCCGTGTCTATTTATTCTAGTTGAGGCTATCGTTGATAGATCAGTTCCTACTGAACATTGTGATAGTTTTGTGATGTAGACACCTGTGACTATTAGGAACTGGAAAGAGACCAACAACTCATTATACATAATTTTTTTACATACAAATCAGCCTGTGTAAAAAGCTACCATCCGACCGTATCTAATACATCACAAGACTTCTCTGCAGACTGAGGCTTGAAAATAACTACAATGACTGTGTAGTATCTCTTGGATGATAATTTTTCAAAGGCAATTCATTGGATGATGACAACTTTTTGTCCCTTCTAACCTTGTCTGGATTTGAAACATTAAGGAAAAGCTTTGTATTCCAGTAGCGATCATCTGAGATGTCAAGTCCCCCAAATCAATGGTATTTTAGGTAGCAATCAAATGGCACATACAAAATATTGTGTAAAATGGAAAGTAGAGAATGTATCATGCAAAGAAGCCACTTTTTGAAAATAAATAACTTGGCCTTTTCTAAACAAAAGAGATTGGCAGAAAGGGGAGGTTTTGGTTAATTAGCAAATGCAGTTTACTCATATTAAGAACTAAGCGCAACTGTTTGAGAAATATGATTTCATTGTGGTTTTTCATTTATTTATTGCTTTATACCTGCACCAAATACAAACGTGGTTACAGCTCAGCTATAGGAAAAAACATACACGTGCAATAGCATATATTCAACTGTGTTTCCATATAGCACTAAAATGGTCTACATATGAGCATCTACGCTTTTCATGTTTGTGCACCAGGGCTAGTATTTGACCATTACTTGTCTGTGGTATCAAATTCCAATGACTTCAGGGGAGGTGTTCTGATTTATACCAGTTGTGGATATGTCCCTGGTATTAATCATGGTTTGCTCTTTCACCATTATGCTGAGATGCTTATGTTCCCTTCCAAATCTTTCAGATTGTAGCATCATTATATTATAGATTGGAGATGTATACTACAGACAGTGTGGTCATCATCCCTGTTAACCATCCAGCAAGCCATAAGTGAGGTGAAAAGGGGTCTAATTAATGGACGTGACATCACATCTGTGAAGTAAGAGTATCTGTAACTGAGATCAAGATAAAGGAACACGAATAATGGAGGTGTCATAAGAACATAAGAAAGGCCGTACCGGGTCAGACCAAAGGTCCATCTAGCCCAGTATCTGTCTACCGACAGTGGCCAATGCCAGGTGCCCCTGAGGGAGTGAACCTAACAGGCAATGATCAAGTGATCTCTCTCCTGCCATCCATCTCCATCCTCTGACGAACAGAGGCTAGGGACACCATTCTTACCCATCCTGGCTAATAGCCATTTATGGACTTAGCCACCATGAATTTATCCAGTCCCCTTTTAAACATTGTTATAGTCCTAGCCTTCACAACCTCCTCAGGTAAGGAGTTCCACAAGTTGACTGTGCGCTGCGTGAAGAAGAACTTCCTTTTATTTGTTTTAAACCTGCTGCCTATTAATTTCATTTGGTGACCCCTAGTTCTTGTATTATGGGAATAAGTAAATAACTTTTCCTTATCCACTTTCTCAACATCACTCATGATTTTATATACCTCTATCATGTCCCCCCTTAGTCTTCTTTTTTCCAAACTGAAGAGTCCTAGCCTCTTTAATCTTTCCTCATATGGGACCCTCTCTAAACCCCTAATCATTTTAGTTGCTCTTTTCTGAACCTTTTCTAGTGCTAGAATATCTTTTTTGAGGTGAGGAGACCACATCTGTACACAGTATTCGAGATGTGGGCGTACCATGGATTTATATAAGGGCAATAATATATTCTCAGTCTTATTCTCTATCCCCTTTTTAATGATTCCTAACATCCTGTTTGCTTTTGACCGCCTCTGCACACTGCGTGGACATCTTCAGAGAACTATCCACGATAACTCCAAGATCTTTTTCCTGACTCGTTGTAGCTAAATTAGCCCCCATCATGTTGTATGTATAGTTGGGGTTATTTTTTCCAATGTGCATTACTTTACATTTATCCACATTAAATTTCATTTGCCATTTTGTTGCCCAATCACTTAGTTTTGTGAGATCTTTTTGAAGTTCTTCACAATCTGCTTTGGTCTTAACTATCTTGAGTAGTTTAGTATCATCTGCAAACTTTGCCACCTCACTGTTTACCCCTTTCTCCAGATCATTTATGAATAAATTGAATAGGATTGGTCCTAGGACTGACCCTTGGGGAACACCACTAGTTACCCCTCTCCATTCTGAGAATTTACCATTAATTCCTACCCTTTGTTCCCTGTCCATTAACCAGTTCTCAATCCATGAAAGGACCTTTCCTTTTATCCCATGACAGCTTAATTTACGTAAGAGCCTTTGGTGAGGGACCTTGTCAAAGGCTTTCTGGAAATCTAAGTACACTATGTCCACCGGATCCCCCTTGTCCACATGTTTGTTGACCCCTTCAAAGAACTCTAATAGATTAGTAAGACACGATTTCCCTTTACAGAAACCATGTTGACTATTGCTCAAGAGTTTATGTTTTTCTATGTGTCTGACAATTTTATTCTTTACTATTGTTTCAACTAATTTGCCCGGTACCGACGTTAGACTTACCGGTCTGTAATTGCCGGGATCACCCCTAGAGCCCTTTTTAAATATTGGCGTTACATTAGCTAACTTCCAGTCATTGGGTACCGAAGCCGATTTAAAGGACAGGTTACAAACCTTAGTTAATAGTTCTGCAACTTCACATTTGAGTTCCTTCAGAACTCTTGGGTGAATGCCATCTGGTCCCGGTGACTTGTTAATGTTGAGTTTATCAATTAATTCCAAAACCTCCTCTAGTGACACTTCAATCTGTGACAGTTCCTCAGATTTGTCACCTACAAAAGCCAGCTCAGGTTTGGGAATCTCCCTAACATCCTCAGCCGTGAAGACTGAAGCAAAGAATCCGTTTAGTTTCTCCGCAATGACTTTATCATCTTTAAGCGCTCCTTTTGTATTTTCATCGTCAAGGGGCCCCACTGGTTGTTTAGCAGGCTTCCTGCTTCTGATGTACTTAAAAAACATTTTGTTATTACCTTTGGAGTTTTTGGCTAGCCGTTCTTCAAACTCCTCTTTGGCTTTTCTTATTACACTCTTGCACTTAAGTTGGCAGTGTTTGTGCTCCTTTCTATTTCCCTCACTAGGATTTGACTTCCACTTTTTAAAAGAAGTCTTTTTATCTCTCACTGCTTCTTTTACATGGTTGTTAAGCCACGGTGGCTCTTTTTTAGTTCTTTTACTGTTTTTCTTAATTTGGGGTATACATTGAAGTTGGGCCTCTATTATGGTGTCTTTAAAAAGGGCCCACGCAACTTGCAAGGATTTCACTTTAGTCACTGTACCTTTTAACTTTTGTCTAACTAACCCCCTCATTTTTGTATAGTTCCCCCTTTTGAAATTAAAGGCCACAGTGTTGGGCAGTTGAGATGTTCTTCCCACCACAGGGATGTTGAATGCTATTGTATTATGGTCACTATTTCCAAGCGGTCCTGCTATAGTTACCTCTTGGACCAGCTCCTGCGCTCCACTCAGGATTAAATCTAGAGTCGCCTCTCCCCTTGTGTCTGGGAAGCATTTGAGGAACAAAATAGATATAAGCTGTTGGAGAATTTGGGGCAAGCAGCAGAAGAGAGGAAATTAGAGCTGGAAAGAGAGTAGCAGTACCTTATTGGCTGCATTGTAAATTTAAAATCAAACCTGAGTAAGGGGCGGTGCCTAGCTTCCCCTCATCACTAAGTCTGGTACTTTTGGAGTTTGAAGGCGGATCCAAGACTCCACCCATTCCTTGCTTACCATCTTGGGATGATCAGTAGCAACCCAGAAATATCTGCTCTTTCTACTCCACGCACGCTGTAGGAAGCTTCACACAGGAGCACTATGAAATTATATCCATATATTACTGTATCTAAAAAATTATAAACGTTCTGAATTACGAAGCTGTCATTTTGCCTTGCTGTTTTGGTGAATATGCAAACCACTCCTGTGGTTCATGAACCTCCTTATGGAAATGGAATGATAGCCCTGTAATTCACAGCTGCCAGGTATTTACTCTGTGTAATTGCCTGTTTATGAGAGTGTCTCCAATCAGTATGGAAGTGAGCTACTTAGACGGTCACTGGAGTCAGGACCTTTGCACTGATTACTCCAGTATTAAAGATGATTCATTGGCTCCTGTTGAGGCAGCAGACTGACTTTATGGTTGGGTGTTTTCATCCCTTCAATTAATATTTTACGTTCCTTACTTCCTCTCACTGGCAATATCTATACTCTCAATATTCCCTGCTGTAAAAAATGCATTCTGAAGAGCACAAGGTAATTGGATCACAGGGTAGGAGAGTTATCCATATCACACGGGAGATAAACAGCACTTTCATCTCCATTCTTGGGCTGCTGCTTGTCTTCATGATTGACAGGACTCCCTTCTTTAAAGGAGCACAACTCATGGGCCTAATTCAGCCATAGAATAAGGGGGGGGGGAGAGTGTGTGTTGGGAGGGGGGGGGGGAGCTTGCCCTAAGTATTGTGCATTGTTAAGTAATTTTTAATCAAGATTTCCATTCTGCTTTCTTCCAGGGGATAAAAAGACATTAACTCCAGATCCACCTCCTGTCCCTCAATATATAAAGTCATTGCATTATTTGTTGGTTGTTTCCTCCCTTCACTTATGATAGTCCTATCTAACTCAATATCACAAAAGGGTCTTTTTTCCATTGATTTTTGCCCTTCTTCCCCCCTAGGGATAAGAGGGAGTAAGGATGGTTTAGTGTTTAAGGTATGATACTAGGCTCTATCCCTGGCAGTACCACAAGCTTTCTGTATGACCTTGGACAAACCATTTGGTTTTGTGTCTCACTTCCTCCATTTGTAAAATGCCAACTGTACTAGGGGTGTGCTTTGGCTAAATTCATTAGTGTTAATAAAGTGCATTAAAGTGCTTCCCACCTGCTGCTACAAGGCCTTAATTCTGATTGTCAAAGCCATTAATGTATCAGTCAGTGGAGTTATTCCAAGGATGAGGTTCCCCACTGATATTACCTGACTGCAGTGGAATTGCAACAGGGACAAACTTAGCCCTATATACTTTATTTCACCCTTTAAAATGGTTTGCTTGTGTACTTTAAATTAATTACTGGGCACTCAGTATTATATATTGAAAAAAAAAGTACGCACAACTTTGTCTTAAATGCATTGCAACTCTAATCCAGCTTACAAGGTCATACAACTCTCTAAGCCAATGAGAGAATTTCAACTGTAATAGTTGCATGATGGATAAATATACCTTAAGGGAACATACTATACAATTTTTAGAGTTTTTGTGACTCAGTATTTTTAAAATGTTGTTGCTATTCAGAAAACAGCATACCTCAACTGTTCCTGGGCCGTTAAAGTATATTCAGCTCTTAGTTTGTGGCGAGGGGCGTGAGTTTCACTTTCCCCTGCTTCTAAGGTTCTGGTGTTATTTTGGGGGAAAGTGCTAAAAATAGGTCACCTTTTGTACTGTACAACTATTGTAGCTAGACTGACTGCTCAAGTGGGGATTAGTTTTTCTAAGCATAAGCAAATAGAGACCTTGGCAGCTGCTGAGTAATTACAGCCCCAAAATCTTTAAAAGGATGTCATAAAGTAAGCATGGTTAATGTATCTGAAGGAGCGAGAGAGACATATGTTAAACAGAGGCCAAAGACCTGATATTTAAAGGACTATCTCTCAGGATTATTTGAGGTTGCATTGCTGCTTTCATATTTACAGAAATTCATCTTTATCTAGATGTTATGATCTTCTACTGACAAAATAAATGGAAGATGTTGGTACTGATCTTTGCTCTGGTGAATCTATCACTTTTAAGACATTTCTCTCAATGAGAGTTTCTTGTAGTAGCATATATGTTGCTGTTTTATTGGCGGTCTGTTGAAGCCATCTAAAGAATTTCTGAAGTGCAGCCTGTTGGAGCAATTTGCCAATTAAATAAACATTTTTCTCTGCACTAAAGTCAAGATGTAATACAACACACAACATTTTTACTGAGCTGGATTAGCTTTCTGGCACTCCTTTCCCCCCGCCCCCTTTAAAGTGTTTTATATACTTGCTCTAGGTGTACCAGTTTTCCAGTTGGAAAAGCCTTCTTGAATTTAATAGGGTTGGAATACGTGAAAATAAAACAATTCTATAGAAATTACTCTGCACTTTATATTTTTAATAAAGAATTATTTCTTTTCTATAGTTTTTTAAAACTAATATTAGAGAATGATGTCTGCTATAGAATTCTATACTCATTTGTTTAATAGTTCTATAGAAAAGTTATCATTCTGTAATAAATTTATAGGATTTTTTTTATAAGAGCTTCCTTAAACATTATTGGAAGTCTCACTAATATGTAAGATCTGGAAGTGATTTATGCCACTTATCAAAATAAGACTCCTACTCATATAGTTGTGGAAGTGGTATCACAGTTCTTCATGTCAATGAATTCAGATGAAGGTATCAAAGGATTCACTCCCATTTTCTTACTTCCCTTCCAATTTAAATCTCCTTTTTGAAACAACCCTTCCCCAATGTCCCAAAAATGTACAATGTTCCAACTGTAGTTAATCATATAGGTGTATGTCTTTGAGAGGAAAGTGCAGAAAGCAGTTGTAGTCAGATTTTTCCATCTGGTACTGCAATGTGGGTTTTCATACTATTTACTAATCAGATCAAGGAGAAGGAGCATCTTGGAGATAAACATGAGTGGAATCTGGCTTCTATTCTCAACTCTGCCACAGATTTTTTTTTGTGCAACTGTGACCCAAGAACCTCTTAATACTGTGATGCTCTGTACCTCGGGGGAACACCCTACAGCCCCATGTTCATCTTTGTAAAATGATTGTGTGGTATCCGATGCAAAGTTTGTCATGTCAGGTGTCTTTGAAAGGCTCATGGTGCACTGACCATGGTTGTTATAGTGATGTCATAGTAATTGTTACAGTAATGTTATAGTAAAGTTATAGGTTATAATTTCATGTATCTAGGTATGAGGCTGAAAATGTATCCTCATGGTTTAAAATAAGCCCAGGCAAAAACTCTCCAACAGCAGAGAGGCAGTTCACACATCATCAGGGCATGTATGGGACAAACCCAGCCCAGCCTCACAGGAACAAAGGATGCTGGCCTAGGCAGGAACAAAAGAATCTGTTAAGACTCTTGAGGAAGTCACCCCCCTTCCTTTGGTCAGTTTTGAACTGTGATGAGTTAATGCTCACCTGACTCTGAAGAGGAGGGGGGCAAAGCCAAGAGAGAAGAAAGAACATGATAAAAGGGAGAGACTTTGCCATACTCTCTCTCTCTGCCACCTACATCTTCAGACACCACACCAAGCGACTGAAGTGCTGATCAAAGGGGAGAGCTTGACTGAAGAGCAACCAGACAGCCTGTGGTGAGAAGCATCTAAGTTTGTAATGGCATTGAAAGTGTTAAGATCAGCTTAGAATGTGTTTTGCTTTTATTTCATTTGACCAAATCTGACTTGTTATGCTTTGACTTATAATCACTTAAAATCTATCTTTATAGTTAATAAATCTGTTTGTTTATTCTACCTGAAGCAGTGCATTTGGTCTGAAGTGTGTCAGAGGCTCCCCTTGGGATAACAAGCCTGGTACATATAAATTTCTTTGTTAAATTGACAAACTCATATAAGCTTGCAGTGTCCAGCGGGCATAACTGGACACTGCAAGACGGAGGTTCCTTGGGTTGTGTCTGGGACCGGAGATATTGGGTACTGTCATTTGGTTGCAAGTAGCTGGGAGCAGCTTACATGCCAGAGGCTGTGTGTGAACAGCCCAGGAGTGAGGGTTCTCACAGCAGAGCAGGGTAAGGCTGGCTCCCAGAGTCAAGGATTTGAGTGACCTAGCAGATCACCAGTCCAAATAACACCAGAGGGGAATGTCACAAATACCAACTGGCAAAGGAGTGTGAGGGGTTCCAGAAGTCTCGTGAGACTGGTGTGTACATTCCAGTTCACCAAAGGAAGTCATGTGACGTCTCAAATGAAAGCCAGTGTCACTGATCATTGCTATCATTATGAAATATGTACATATACTCTGCAAGGAATTATGTATCCATACCAGAAAAGTATGTCCTTATGCATGTAGGGCAAAAGCAGGGAATCAAAAAGTGACATGCCTTATACGTTCCAGACAGGACGTAAGCAAGGTCTCTCTCTGTCGGAATGTAAATTAAATATTGTAAGATAAGGCAATGGTTGTCCATTTACACTGAAGTCAAATCTTAATGAAGAGATGTGAGGTTGGCAGGAAAGGAGTACACAGTGGGGGAAAAAGCTGCAGGGTGCTAGCTGATAAAATGGAGTTTATCCTTTTATGCACAAGGTTGAAGTATGGGATTTTGATGCCAGTGGTCATGACTGGCTGACAACCATGTTGTCTATACTTTCTATATACAGCCATGGATTATTATATATTGTCCATGAATGTTATAAATTAAAAGAAATAGTATGTAAATGCCTTGTAAGAAAAATAATATTCTGGGTTTTATAGATAGTAATAGCTCTATGCAGAAATTACAACTCTTGGACTCCCAAAGGAGCTTTATAGATGCACTCCCTTTAAAAAACTCAAATTAATTTCTATGAATTCCATTTTATAGTGATATTTGTATTATTATTACCATTTATTAAATGACACAGTATTGTAGATATATGGACTACCCAATAATAGGAAAAATGTGCAAAATAGGTAACTTGATCCCTGCTTCAAAGACTTTACAATCTAAAAGGCACAAACCTCATACTAATGTTTTCGAACAGCATGCAAGAGTTCATTTTTAGAGAGGTTACAGCTATACAAAGATATGTATGAAAAATACAGCATCACAGCAAGTAGTGTAACATTTTTTTTAAAAGAACAGTATAAATTTCATTGTGTTTCCATGAGAGTCATGAATCTGTTACAGAAATAGTGGATTGAATATTTTTCAGGGCTTCTAGAGCTTTTGTGTGTGTCATAGGCTGTGGCTACACTTAGCGCTTCAAAGTGCTGCCGCGGCAGCGCTTTGAAGCACTAAGTGTAGTCAAAGCGCCAGCGCTGGGAGAGAGCTCTCCCAGCGCTGTCCATACTCCACCTCCCTGTGGGGAATAACGGACAGCGCTGGGAGCCGCGCTCCCAGCGCTGGGGCTTTGACCACACTGGCGCTTTGCAGCGCCGCAATTTGGAGCGCTGGAGAGGGTGTGTTTTCACACCCTGCTGCAGCGCTGCAAATTTGTAAGTGTAGCCAAGCCCATAGAATCATAGAATCATAGAATCTCAGGGTTGGAAGGGACCTCAGGAGGTCATCTAGTCCAACCCCCTGCTCAAAGCAGGACCAAACCCAACTAAATCATCCCAGCCCGGGCTTTGTCAAGCCTGACCTTAAAAACCTCTAAGGAAGGAGATTCCACTACCTCTCTAGATAACCCATTCCAGTTCTTCACCACCCTACTAGTGAAAAAGGTTTTCCTAATATCCAACCTAAACCTCCCCCTCTGCAACTTGAGACCATTACTCCTTGTTCTGTCATCTTCTACCACTGAGAACAGTCTAGATCCATCCTCTTTGGAACCCCATTTCAGGTAGTTGAAAGCAGCTATCAAATCCCCCCTCATTCTTCTCTTCTGCAGACTAAACAATCCCAGTTCCCTCAGCCTCTCCTCATAAGTCATGTGCTCCAGCCCCCTAATCATTTTTGTTGCCCTCCGCTGGACTCTCTCCAATTTATCCACATCCTTCTTGTAGTGTGGGGCCCAAAACTGGACACAGTACTCCAAATGAGGCCTCATCAGTGCTGAGTAGAGGGGAATGATCACATCCCTTGATCTGCTGGAAATGCCCTTACTTATACAACCCAAAATGCCATTAGCCTTCTTGGCAACAAGGGCACACTGTTGACTCATATTCAGCTTTCCGTCCACCGTAACCCCTAGGTCCTTTTCTGCAGAACTGCTGCCCAGCCATTCGGTCCCTAGTCTGTAGCAGTGCATGGGATTCTTCCGTCCTAAGTGCAGGACTCTGCACTTGTCCTTGTTGAACCTCATCATATTTCTTTTGGCCCAATCCTCTAATTTGTCTAGGTCCCTCTGTATCCTAGCCCTACCCTCCAGCATATCAACCACTCCTCCCAGTTTAGTGTCATCTGCAAACTTGCTAAGGGTGCAGTCCACACCATCCTCCAGATCGTTAATGAAGATATTGAATAAAACCGGCCCCAGCACCGACCCTTGGGGCACTCCACTTGATACTGGCTGCCAACTAGACATGGGCTCAAGCTCCTATAAAGCACTGCATGCTTGCTAATGAACAGAAACGTGGTGAACAATGTTATGAGAAGGTTTTTCTGTTGTTTTTTTTTGCGGGGGTGGGGGCGTTATTTTTTTTTTTTTACAAAGGAAACATCTGCAGGCTGGCATATTAAATATATGGACACTTGCCTACTATCAAAATGAAAAAAAATATCTAGTAAATAACTGGCCAAAATATCCACTGAAATAATCATTTGAACAAACTCAACTTTTCATATTTTCATTGTAACAATGGTATGTTGTGCTATACTGCATAATATAAAATATTCAAAGTAGATGCTGCCTCAGCCTTCTTTTATAGGTTACTAATTTTGTTACTGTTCTTTGCCTGTTTCACATTGTCTGTGTCAAAACTTGTAATAGTTTGAGTCTAGGTCTGGTAATAGATATCCCTCAGCAAAATATGTACCCTTTATTACAATGAGTACGCCAAATTAAAAACATTGGGATGTATAACTTCATTTCGCCACCTCTCTATCCATATTCGGGAGACCAATTTTAGAAGTTGCAAACAGTAGTAAAGCACAGAGCAGTTCAGGGCCCTGATAATTGGCCCCAGAAATATGTGGAATTTAACATTTGTTAAAGGCTAAAACTTCAGTAAAAAAAAATTGGATCTTTTTTCCCCACACACAACTCTGGGTTTTTTAGTTATTCTTTCCCTTTCTTAGCATGAGTGAAGATTAGGTTATTCAGTCAGAGGAAATATCTGAAGGGATGAAAAACCTGATCTTCATTTTAAACACTTCAGTCCCAAGACTGTTTAAAAGGCAATCCACACATTGCTCTTATATTTTAGCTTCTTTCCTTTTTTAAAGCCAAATAATAAAACTGATGTAAGGTTGGTAATCAAGGAGTTTTAATTCAGATGAAAGGGAAAATTAGATTTTAAAGATTTATTATTTTACATTCTTTTAATGGCATCTCTTAACTGACTACAGAACTTTTGGACATTTTGAAATGTTAAGTTGTGTAATGCTTTTGGTTTTTTTAATATTTATCAGAGTAGAGAACTCAATATGATCAAATAATAAGTGGTAAAGAATTTCTGTATATCTATTTGTTTCTGGTGCTTAGGATATACAGTGATCACCATTAAAATCAGTTTTAATAGCAATAATCACATAATAAGATCTGTAATACAGCTGTTAAGTCCTATTCCATATGGGGAAAATGTAGTAGTTCAGATTCCACAGTTTTGTAACTATTTGCAGATGTTATTGTCTTTATATTGGTGACCTCTGAAATTCCATAAAGAAAGACTTAGATGGTTCAAATGGCCATTTAAAAATTAAAATGTTTACCTGATATTCTCAGTGCTTCTTGTTTTCAGTTGTCAGACGTACTGCAAAAAAGCCTCTCTCACTAAGTTAATTATTCCAGTTAGACTACATAAAACTGAAAATGAAGAGGCATGATTTTCCCCCAAAAATTCCTAAATATTTTTTACTCTCACCTTTGATTTTTTGGATGGAGGTTTGGGCTTATTTTTCCTCTCTCTATTCCATCTGTTTCACCTGTCCCTCGTTAAGTGATTTTAAAAAAAGCCATGAATAGAATTTCAGAGAACTCTAAACACCAAACGTAAGACTGCTAAATGGAGAGTAGAAATGTAAAACAGATGGGTGTCTTTGGATGTTTTCTCCAACGGATTTCATAATGGGACACAGACTTCAGTGTGGATGTTTGGTGAATTCATATTATACAATTTCATAAGAACATAAGAACATAAGAATGGCCGTACCGGATCAGACCAAAGGTCCATCTAGCCCAGTATCTGTCTACCGACAGTGGCCAATGCCAGGTGCCCCAGAGGGAGTGAACCTAACAGGCAATGATCAAGTGATCTCTCTCCTGCCATCCATCTCCATCCTCTGCCAAACAGAGGCTAGAGACACCATTCTTTACTCATCCTGGCTAATAGCCATTTATGGACTTAGCCACCATGAATTTATCCAGTTCCCTTTTAAACATTGTTATAGTCCTAGCCTTCACAACCTCCTCAGGTAAGGAGTTCCACAAGTTGACTGTGCGCTGTGTGAAGAACTTCCTTTTATTTGTTTTAAACCTGCTGCCTATTAATTTCATTTGGTGACCCCTAGTTCTTGTATTATGGGAATAAGTAAATAACTTTTCCTTATCCACTTTCTCAACATCACTCATGATTTTATATACCTCTATCATATCCCCCCTTAGTCTCCTCTTTTCCAAGCTGAAGAGTCCTAGCCTCTTTAACCTTTCCTCGTATGGGACCCTCTCCAAACCCCTAATAATTTTAGTTGCCCTTTTCTGAACCTTTTCTAGTGCTAGAATATCTTTTTTGAGGTGAGGAGACCACATCTGTATACAGTATTCGAGATGTGGGCGTACCATGGATTTATATAAGGGCAATAATATAATCTCAGTCTTATTCTCTATCCCCTTTTTAATGATTCCTAACATCCTGTTTGCTTTTTTGACCGCCTCTGCACACTGCGTGGACATCTTCAGAGAACTATCCACGATGAGTCCAAGATCCTTTTTCTTACTCGTTGTAGCTAAATTTGCCCCCATCATATTGTATGTATAGTTGGGATTATTTTTTCCAATGTGCATTACTTTACATTTATCCACATTAAATTTCATTTGCCATTTTGTTGCCCAGTCACTTAGTTTTGTGAGATCTTTTTGAAGTTCTTCACAATCTGCTTTGGTCTTAACTATCTTGAGCAGTTTAGCATCATCTGCAAACTTTGCCACCTCACTGTTTACCCCTTTCTCCAGATCATTTATGAATAAATTGAATAGGATTGGTCCTAGGACTGACCCTTGGGGAACACCACTAGTTACCCCACTCCATTCTGAGAATTTACCATTTATTTCTACCCTTTGTTCCCTGTCTTTTAACCAGTTCTCAATCCATGAAAGGACCTTCCCTTTTATCCCATGACAGCTTAATTTATGTAAGAGCCTTTGGTGAGGGACCTTGTCAAAGGCTTTCTGGAAATCTAAGTACACTCTGTCCACTGGATCCCCCTTGTCCACATGTTTGTTGACCCCTTCAAATAATAGATTGGTAAGAAACGATTTCCCTTTACAGAAACCATGTTGACTATTGCTCAACAGTTTGTGTTTTTCTATGTGTCTGACAATTTTATTTTTAACTATTGTTTTGACTAATTTGCTCGGTACCAACGTTAGACTTACCGGTCTGTAATTGCCGGGATCACTTCTAGAGCCCTTTTTAAATATTGGCGTTACATTAGCTAACTTCCAGTCATTGGGTACCGAAGCCAATTTAAAGGACAGGTTACAAACTTTAGTTAATAGTTCCGCAACTTCACATTTGAGTTCTTTCAGAACTCTTGGGTGAATGCCATCTGGTCCCGGTGACTTGTTAATGTTGAGTTTATCAATTAATTCCAAAACCTCCTCTAGTGACACTTCAGTCTGTGACAGTTCCTCAGATTTGTCACCTACTAAAGCCGGCTCAGGTTTGGGAATCTCCCTAACATCCTCAGCCGTGAAGACTGAAGCAAAGAATCCATTTAGTTTCTCTGCAATGACTTTATCATCTTTAAGCGCTCCTTTTGTGTTTCGATCGTCAAGGGGCCCCACTGGTTGTTTAGCAGGCTTCCTGCTTCTGATGTACTTAAAAAACATTTTTTATTACCTTTGGAGTTTTTGGCTAGCCGTTCTTCAAACTCCTCTTTGGCTTTTCTTATTACACTGTTGCACTTAAGTTGGCAGTGTTTGTGCTCCTTTCTATTGGCCTCACTAGGATTTGACTTCCACTTTTTAAAGGAAATCTTTTTATCTCTCACTGCTTCTTTTACATGGTTGTTAAGCCACGGTGGCTCTTTTTTATTTCTTTTACTGTGTTCCTTAATTTGCGGTATACATTGAAGTTGGGTCTCTATTATGGTGTCTTTAAAAAGGGCCCATGCAACTTGCAGGGATTTCACTTTAGTCACTGTACCTTTTAACTTTTGTTTAACTAACCCCCTCATTTTTGTATAGTTCCCCCTTTTGAAATTAAATGCCACAGTGTTGGGCTGTTGAGATGTTCTTCCCACCACAGGGATGTTGAATGCTATTGTATTATGGTCACTATTTCCAAGCAGTCCTGCTATAGTTACCTCTTGGACCAGCTCCTGCGCTCCACTCAGGATTAAATCTAGAGTTGCCTCTCCCCTTGTGGGTTCCCGTTCCAGCTTCTCCATGAATCAGTCACTTTGTTTACTAGTCTAAATAAAGACTAGTGCCCAATTAAGTAGAGGAAACTGAAAGATTTAAAAGCTCTACCTGTTTATCTATAGAAACAAAAACACAGTAAGTTCTGTGAGCGGAAACCAATGTACATGTAAGCAAGGAACTATTGACTCAGGCACTGAACATGACTCCATAGACACAAAGGCTATTTCTACATTTAGGTCAGAAGCCAAATCAAGCTGTAAATTGTTTTTCTGCAGAAGCTATGACTTTTTGGACTATTCTGGTTTCAGTGCTGATCACTACTTTAGCACCAGGCAATAAAATATAATGTTTGCTACTGAAGAATTGACATAAAGCACTTGCATTTTGTAAGGCAAGTTTCATTTTGGAGTATCAATTTCTTCTTTATCAAAGAGTAGAAGGGGAAAAATAGATGAGCTATTATATTTCCTATGCAATTTCCTGCTGCCTGAAAATTACTGCTTCCCCAAATGTATAATCTTTTTGTACAACAGTATACAAATTGCCTTAGGAGAGCCTAAACTTGGGAATAAACCAGTAAAAAGGATCCATACTGAAAATCTTCTATTTATTTGGCATTACTATCCAATCGTTTAAGAATTAAATAATTCTTAGCATCAATAATTTTTCCAGGGTCACAAATTAAAGCTGGTATCTTCAAAATGAATCATATTACATTTTAGTTTCTTCAGAATTTTTATGAAATTTATTTTTAAAAAATCAAGACCACCTTCTTGGCTCCAGGATTAGTCACACATGGTAGTGATTATAAATGAAGTTATTTTTGGTAACTTAAAATTTTTTAGATCTATGTAATTTTTCAATGTGATAGGTTTTAATAAGCATTAAGCTTTATTTCTTGAAAGAGTAAGTATTCCTCTAACATATAGATTGCTTTAAATATCTTTTCTACTGATACCACAAAAGTCTTTGGGTTGTATTTCACCCTGTTGTGATTCTTAGACCTGACTCTACATTAGAGTTCTAGCAGGGGTTCTCAGTCTTCAGGCCATGAACAGGTGTCCGGGGGTTAGGACCACCTTGCGCTTACTATGTTGATAAATGGAAGGAGGGTCCCAGGTAGATCCCATTTTGGGAGAGATCATGTGATATGGAAAACATGGAGGACCACTGGTTAACACCAGTGTAACTTTATTGGGCCAGATCCTCACCCAATGTAAATCAGTGTAATCAGTTAGTGACACTATGTCAATTTTCAGGAGTGACTTCAGCCATCCTCTGCTGAATGAACTCACACTGCAAGACTCCTAGTGCCACGAGGAGAGGAGCAAATTTCTAATGCCAAAGCTCTAGATGGAAAATGTATGGCATCAGTCTATTTGATAACAGAAATGGTGGGCAGAGCACATCAGAACAATAAATGGCCCATCTCCCCCTTAAATGATGATGGGCCACTGAGCCTAGAGATCAACTGATTATGGGGGACAAGAATAATAAAGGAGAAGGGGCAAGTAACCAGGTCAAAATAAGGGAACGAGAAGGAAACATCAAGCAGAGAACCCCAGGCAGTGCCCACTTGCTGCTCTGAGAAGGAGTCTAAGGAGTCAGTACATGTTGTCCAGAGGATCTCTGCCCACAGGCACACACAGACAATGGACTGGAAGAGGGTCCCACTGTCTTAGAGAACTCCCTGTACTCCCTCCAACTTCCTCCTCCTGGATAGATGGATGGCCAGTGCTGGGAGGAGGTTGACGGGGAGGTCTCTGGACTTTGTGGGACATGGATCAGCTTATTTGAAATACTATAAACTTGGGAGGAGCCCACCAGGAACTAAAGGCCTCCCCCTCAGCATTTTCATGAAATAGGTCATTGTTTTTCTGGCCAGCCCTAGTGTAAACCATAGAAAAGTCCCTGAGGAGCACTTGGGCTGCACAGAAGTTGTAGCATAATGTCCACCTTGACACTCTGCTGCACCTAAACTTGTCTATTATATCAGACACTTCCTTCTTTCAAGCTGCTTACAGCTCTCCTAACACTCAAACCCTTTCGTACAGAATTCTGAATATGTTTCTCCCCTGCCAGAGCTCATAGACATGACATCAGGGGCGGCTCCAGGCTCCAGCATGCCAAGCGTGTGCTTGGGACGGCATGTCGCGGGGGGCGCTCTGCCGGTCGCTGGGAGGGCGGCAGGTGGCTCCGGTGGCCCTCCCGCAGACGTGCCTGCGGAGGGTCCGCTGATCCCGCGGCTCTGGTGGAGCATCCGCAGGCACGTCTGCGGGAGGGCCACCGGAGCCGCGGGACTGGCGACCGGCAGAGCGCCTCCTGCGGCATGCCGCCATGCTTGAGGCGGCGAAATGGCTAGAGCCGCCCCTGCATGACATGATCTCTTTCATGTCCATTCCTATGGACATTGTATTATACATAAAAAGATAATATATTATATGTAATATAAAGATCAATTATAACTATAAAATTGCACAGACATTTTAGAGGGGCCCCTGCAACAGACTGATTATAGTGAAAAAAACAAACAACAACAAAAAATAAGACACGAGTGTCTGCCTCACTGACACAGAGAATAAACCAAGTGTGAAGTTTCTCCACCATAGTGTTTATGGGATACAGTCTTTAAATATCAAAATTGTTTTTTTTTGGTCATATTACCCAATTGCCCCCAAATTTCCCCAAAACAAACAAACCCATACGTGAAATCTCATCTGGCAGAGGGGAACAAACGCAATATTTCAGAGGCATTGCTCATGTTTTGTGAAGTGTGTGTGTGGGAGGGAGTTTTAAAATTTGACCTGTAACAGAAAGTTAGGCTCAACCCTAAGTATGGGGAGAAATGGCAAAGCACTTCATTACCAGCTCATCTGTTCTATCCTTGGTTAATATATATCCCTTCTCTCATGTCATAAAGTATAGAGGCCAAACAGTAATTTACTTTGAATAACGCTATAATTTTTACCTATTATCAGAACAGAATGCAGAGTCTACATTAGTGGGCTGAATATATTAATGATATATGGAAAGAATATAAAGAAGGTTTTCTGCAAGATAAATATTAAGATGTGACAGCTTTACAAAAGTTACAGATTACAGATGTTCTAAATTATTAGAGATTTTTCTACAGCACATGAATAATGATATTCAAACACTGACAATGAAATACTTCCCACTATTTTCTTTCTGTTTTAATTAATGTGGTGAATAGTCAGATCTGCAGTTCTGCCATTTTAGTAGAGGAAGAATAAATGCGTAAAAGTAGTTAGGGCGTCACGCTGGGTCAAAGATTTTTTCTATGGAGACCAGGAGATATCTGCTGTCCTTCAAATGCCATGCCATGGCAGTAATGTTGCCTATGCTGCTGTGATGGAGGGATTCATTCAGCCTTACCCTCCCATTTCGGGGGGTGGGAGGGGGAAGTAGAGAGACACCGGGCCAAAGTGATAGAATTTACACATGAATTTATATCTCCATATGTTTGTTGGCTATTCAGTGAAAAGCTTTTAAAGAGCAATGTTGTTTTTCACAATGATATACAATGGCAGGCCCATACATAGCATGTAAAAACTGAAGATTTCAACAGAGAACTGCCTTAAGGATCCAAAGGGAAACTTCTGCCAAGAGGCTGCAGCCCACAGTTGTACATCACTGTGAAAAACAGAACTAGAAACGAAAGGTCCAAGTCCATATTGTAACAAGTCCTTACTCAGGCTCACTCAGTTCTGACTGAGTAAGGACTTCAGGATTGGTTCAAAGCAACTAAATATTAAGATACAAGCTTCTGAAGCTTCATCTCAGGCTAGGCTGGATTGGAAACGATTCCTTCAGGTGACAGGACATTGGTAATTGGATATGAAGTCTAAGCCATTCACTTCCTGAGAAAGAGTGTGATCCTGCCCCAGGTCCCATTGACTACAAGATCAACCCAAATAAACATTTTGGAGGGACACCTCCGGGGTGAGGGGAGCACTTTTATCAATCAGGAAAGGCAAGGGGTTGCTGCAACCTCAGCCAGCCTTGCCACAAAAACAAACCGCCACCAACAAAAACTCTTGTGATTTATAGAAATTCTAAAGGTTAAGTAGATTCCAGACTTCATCACCTCTGCTGTAATTAATCAGATCAGTGAACTCACTGGGCCATGTGGCAGCAATTATGCAAACAGACACGTTGCATCATGACAAACTTTTTCCATCTTATGCAACTGCATAACCTTCCATCTCATTGGTATTAAGGGTTAAACCAATGTGCCAGCCCAGTATCTCAAGGCTGCCTCAAACTCAATATGATCACACATGCAAAATTTCCTAGATATGAAAACATATTGCAAATATGACCAGTGCTACAATATCTCCCATTGGTTCAGATAGCAGTGCTTGGGGAAGATCAGATTCATCTTGCTTCTCACTGAAGGAAAGAACATTAGTTTTGTCACTAAAAACTATTGAGTGAATGGGTAAACTGATATTATCACATCTGACAGATTTATGTTTGGCCTTTGAGTATGGATTAAATAAAATGAATAACTTCATTAAAAAAATTGGGTTCTTTGGGAGGAGGGGAGGAAAGGTCATATGATTCTCCCCATAAACACTTATTTCTAAGGCACTTTGCCCTGTAATATCTGGCATCCATTCCACTGCAGTTTCTCCAAGGTAAACAAACAAAACTCCCATCTACTGCTACACATATTGTAAAGTTGTGCAGAATTAAATATAGGTAGCTTATTTCCCAGAGCATGCAACCAGGGCCATTTTACAACTCAGATCTGAAGGGAAGGCTTGCAAAAAGAGATGAGCCTTATATCATGCTCTAAAAATGGCAGGACTTCATCACTGGACTTCAGGCTATGTACTTCACAACAGATAGCCCTCAGCTGAAAATGCCTACTAAATTGCTAGCCTATGTTAGTCACCATCAATGTGCATTAGGCACCTTACATGTGGCTCAAATGCCAGTGTAACAGGATCAATTGCCTCTGGAGAAGAGGTCACTCTGCTGCACCTTGCCTTTATTTCCCCCTCTTCAGGGCCCCGTGTAGACTCAACATGCTTTTTCTGTGGTCAAAGTAACCCTCTTTGGGGCCTGGGTTTATTCACAGAAGATAAATTCAAAGTCCCAAATTAAAGTCCACCAAACACTTCTTTTCTTCCTGGCTTTGACAGCCCACTCTCACTCCCTACCTGGCAGGACTCTCTGCTGGAGCCTGCTTACTCTTAGCAGTTTGTGATTCTGATCCCCATCCCTCCTCCTTTCCTTCATCATCACTACATTCTCCTGCTGCTCTTTCAGAGCACTCGCCCTCATCTGGTCCCACAGTAGTTCATTCTGTAATCAGAGTTGGCTAACCCAAGCCCGTAATAGGTGAGACACCCTGTTACAATCAGGTAACCGAGTCATCTCTTGCATTTTTCAACACTAATTTGATTGATGCTGCAACTGATGACTGAATTCTCAGTGTTACTGAATGTAGCAAAACAGGATAGCCTTCTGTGAATTTTTTTAAATAAATTATAGAATTCATGACCAGAAAGGAAAGGCATGTACCTATTGATTACAGTAAGGGATGGGAATCAGAGTAATTATTTTGGATATCTATCCCCAGCTATGACATTGAATTGGTATGTGGTTTCACTGTGCCTTGGTTCAAAGTTACTATATAAGTGCAAAAGCATCATAAACTGCAGTACATTACAGTTCTCACTACTCTGTAGGGCTATTTTTGGATACCAGCTATGTTGCGTTCTATTGACTTTTATGTAACAGAGTGAGGTCTTGTCTACATGAATAATTAGACCATGGCAAGCTGGGAAGTGAATCTATCCTACACTAGCCTGCCATAGTCTAACTATCCTTTTGCACCCTGCTGATGCACATTGACAATTTGTTAAAGCACCTTGAGCTAGTCCTTTTTGAGAAAGAAATCAATAGGATTCATGCAGATAGTTAGAACAAAGCAGGCTGGTGAGGGGTAGATTCACACCCCAGCTTGCCAAAGTCTAATTGTTCACGTAGATAAGCCATGAGTGAATTTATAATAGATTTCATAGCAGTTGGAAGCCATAATAGTTTTGCGAAGGAGTTTAGAGGGGCAGCGTGTGTGTGTGTGTGGGGGGGGTCATAGATACACTTATTATTCTTTAAACTTAAAGCCAAAACCACCCCCTGATAAAAAAACAAAATATGAACAAAGGAACGAGCTGCAGAAGTAAAAAGAGAATACAGGCAGAAGTCCAGCAACAGAGTGGGGGCTATCCAGTTTATTGCACCCAATGCAGCATGTATGATTGCCTGCCCTATGGGCAGGTGAGGTATGTGTGCATTTGGTGCAAGGAACTCCTGTCCCTCAGAGACTGTGTATGGGCTTTGGAGACCAGAGTGGCTGAACTGGAGGAGCTAAGGGAGACTAGGGTGACCAGGTGTCCCGATTTTATAGGCACAATCCAGATTTTTGGGTCCTTTTCTTATATAGACTCCTATTACCCCCTACCCTGTCCCAATTTTTCACATTTGCTGTCTAGTCACCCTAAGGGAGTCAGAGAGGTACATAGATGAGACTTTCCGAGACACAGTAGCATGGTCCTACCCCTGCTCTGACAGCTTCTGTGCTGTTGAGGAGGATAAAAGTCTCAGGGAAGGAGAACATCCAACTGGAGCAGAGGGAAATCATCCCATAATTGGGACCCTCCTTTCAGATGATGTTGTGGTATCCTCACGCACTGAGGATACCTCTCCAGGGGAGGGAACTCCAGTTATTAGAAAGAGACAGGTAATAGTTATGGGGGATTCGATCATTAGAAACATACAGTAACTCCTCCTTAATGTTGTAGTTATGTTCCTGAAAAATACGACTTTAAGCGAAATGATGTTAAGCGAATACAATTTCCCCATAAGAATTAATGTAAATGAGGGGGTTAGGTTCCAGGGAATTTTTTTTCACCAGACAAAAGACTATATATATATATACACTCACATACATACACACACACACACACATACACAGTATAAGTTTTAAACAAACAATTTAATACTGGTACACAGTGATGATGACTGTGAAGCTTGGTTGAGGTAGAGGAGTCAGAGAGTGAGATATTTCCCAGGGAATGCCTTACTGCTAAATGATGAACTAGTAATTGGCTGAGCCCTCAAGGGTTAACTCACACTCTACAAGGCATCGGTAATGGAGGGAGGGGAGAGAGCATCGCAGACAGAGACACACACTATGTGTGTGTGAGAGATGCGCATTTCCCCTTTAAGTAAACTGCCTTGTTAATTAAATCAGCTTGCTGAAACTGCAGCTGCTGCCTGCAAGCTCCCTCCTTTCTGAGCCCTGTTGTGTGTCCCCCTTGCTCTATGGAAGATGGGGTAAGCGGGGTGCAGGAGCAGCAGAGAGGGGGACACCCTGACATTAGCCCCCCTCTTCCTCCCCTTCTTCCCCACACCCCCCGCATAGCAAGCAGGAATCTCTGGGAGCAGCTCCAAGGCAGAGGGCAGGAGCAGCACATGGCAGTGGGGGAAGGGACAGCTGCAATTGCTAGCCTGCTGGTCAGCTGCTGCACAGGGATTTAGAGGAGCAGGGAGCTGATATGGGGGCTGTTGGTCCACCCTGGTTCCAAGCCCTCACCATCTAGCTGCAAGGGGCTGCTCTTCCTGCAAGCAGTGGACAAAGCAGGCGGCTGCCAAACAACGTCAGAAGGGAGCATTGAACAACTTTAAATGAGCATGTTCCTTAATTGATCAGCAACATAACAACAAAACAAGGTTAACCGGGACAACTTTAAGTGAGGAGTTAGTGTATATAGCTAGAACAATGAGGAGTCTTTGTGGCACCTTAGAGACTAACAAATTTATTTGGGCATAAGCTTTCATGAGCTAAAACCCACTTCATCAGGTGCATGGAATGGAAAATACAGTAGTGAGGTATAATACACAGCATATGAAAAGATGGGAGTTGCCTTACCAAGTGGGGGGTCAGTGCTAACGAGCCAATTCAATTAAGGCACTAAGTGAAGCACAGGATCTGGTCCAAGAGGTGAATATAGCTGGACCGCTATAATATGACCATAATATAATTAAATGTAACATTCCTGTAGTGGGGAAACCACCACAGCAGCCCAGTGCTGTAGCATTTAATTTCAGAAAGGGGGACTACACAAAAATGAGGTAGTTCAACAGAAATTAAAAGGTACAGCACCAAAAGTGAAATCCCTGCAAGCTGCATGGAAACTTTTTAAAGACACTAAAAACAGTCTCAACTTAAATGTATACTCCAAATTAAAAAACATATTAAGAGAACCAAAAAAGTGACACTGTGGCTAAACAACAAAGAGGATGTTGTGAAGGCCAAGACTGTAACAAGGTTCAAAAAAGAACTAGATAAATTTATGGAGGATAGGTCCATCGATGGCTATTAGCCAGGATGAGCAAGGGTGGTGTCCCTAGCCTCTGTTTGCCAGAAGCTGGGAATGGATCACTTGCTGATAACCTGTTCTGTTCATTCCCTCTGGGGCACCTGGCATTGGCCACTGTCAGAAGACAGGATACTGGTCTTGATGAACCTTTGGTCTGACCCAGTATGGCCATTCTTATGTTCTTATATTATGTTATAGCTTGTTTTATTAATGTAAATTAACTTCATTAATGAACATGATTTAAATAATTGCTCATAATTTTTATAACATGTGTTATCAGGGCTGGCTACAGGGTTTTTGCCGCCCCAAGCGGTGGGAAAAAAAAAAGCCATGATCGCCAGCACTTCGGTGGCAGCTCCACCGTGCCGCTTTCTTCTTTGGTGGCACTTTGGCAGCACTTCAGTGGCAGGTCGTTCCCTCTGACAGGGAAAGAGAGACCTGCCGCTGAATTGCAACCGAAGAGCCGGACGTGCTACCCCTTCCCCTTGGCCGCCCCAAGCACCTGCTTGCTGCGCTTGTGCCTGGAGTTCCTGGTGCTGGTCCCTGTGTGTTATCAAGCTAATATCATAAGAATACTGTATATTGTGATTTTATTGGCCTGATTCTGATCTCACTTGCAATGAGTGTAAATCAGTAATTCCTCAGAAGCAAATGGAGGAATGTTAGTGTAAATAAGTGGAATGGGAAAAGATATGGAACCTTGTCGATAGTAGATATTTGTATACACAACTGTTGTCATTGCAAACACTTCACAGCCAAAGAATGAGTTGTTCCTTTAAAGAATTCCTCAAGGCAAACCCACTTAAATCATTTGCCCATTTCACCCTGCTCAGCAAACACTCACATATAAAGCTTCATCAAGTGCTCTTGGACAAACATATTGCACAAACCAAGTACATGTTTTGGAATTTAGATTGAATGATCTGGAGTTCAATGCAAAGACTAGTCACCATCATGATCTTGTATTGTATTCATAGAATTGAAAGCCAAAGAGACCATTGTGAATGTCTAGTCTGACCTCCTGCATGAACACAGGAAATAAGACTTCCCTGTGTTAATTCCCACTTCAAGTCCATAGCTGTGCTTAAAATAGACTATATCTTTTAGAAAACATCCAATTTTGATTTTAAAATGTCTACCAGTGGAGAATCCACTACAACCCTTGGTAAGTCGTTTCAGTTACTAGTTACCCTTGCTGTTAAAACTGGTACCTTATTTTCTAGTCTGAATTTGTCTAGCTTCAACTTCCAGCCCTTGGATGGTGTTATAACTTTCTCTGCTAGACTGAAGAGCCCATTATTAAAAAATATTCTCCATGTAGGTGTTTATAGAATGTGATCAAACCTTCTCTTTGATCAACTAAAGATATTGAGCTCCTTAAGCTCCTTAAATCTTGCATGATAAGGAATGTTTTCTAATCCTTTAATATTTCTCATGGTTCTTGTCTGAGCCCTCACTAATCTTTCAACATCCTTCTTGAATTGTGGACACTAGAACAGGACACAGTATTCTAGTACTGATGACACCAGAGCTAATACCATCTCTTTACTCCTACTTGATATTCCCTTGTTTATCCATCCACAGGTTGCATCAGCCCTTTTGGTCACAGTATCTCAGTGGAAGCTTGTGTTCAGCTGATTACCAACCATGACCCTCAAGTGTTTTCAGAGTCACTGCTTTCCAGGGCTGGGTCTCCTATCTTGTAAGTATCACTTTCATTCTTTATTCCATTCTTTGTTTGTATGGCCTTGCATTTGATTGTATTGAAACTCATGTTGTTTACCTGTGTCTCGCTTATGAAGCAATCCAGAACATTCTATGTCAATGTCCTGGCCTCATTATTTATTATTACCCCAATCTTAGTCATATCTCCAAACTCAGTGATGATTTTATGTTTTCTTCGCAGTCATTGATAAAAATGTTAAATAGTATAGGGCAAAAAAACTATCCCTGCAGAACCCTACTAGAAACACTGCCCACCACTCAATGATGATTCCCCATTTATAATTACATTTTGAAACCTAAAATTTAGCCAGTTTTGACCCATTTAATGCATACCACGTTTATTTTATAATGTTCTAGTTTATTAATCAAGATGTCATAAGGTACCAAGTCAAAACCTTGCAGAAGTATGTTACATCAACACTATTACCCTTCTGGAAAAAAAAATTGTAGTCTCACCAAAAATTGTACCTAGTTAGTTTGACATGACCTATTTTCTATAAACCGATGTTGATTGGCATTAATTGTACCATCCTTTAATTCATTATTTATTGAATCCCGTATCAGTCATTTCACTATTTTGTCTGGAATCTATGTCAGCCTGATGGGCTTATAGTTACCTGTGTCATTCCATTTCCCCTTTTGAAATATTGGCACATTAGCTTTCTTCCAGTCCCCCTGCAACTTTCCCAATATTCAAGGTTTATTTAAAATCAACATTAACAATTGAGGAGCCTCCTGTCCAGCTCTTTTCAAATTCCTGTATGTACATTTTCTGGTTCTGATAATTAAAAAAAAAAAATCTATTGGTAGGTGGTGTTTAACATCATCCTTAGTTATTGTTGGAGTGGAAAGTATTTGTGATCATATCATGATATGACTACATAATCTGTTTCCCCCCCAAAAAGAACATAAATATTTATTGTACACTTCTATCTTTTCTGCATTATTATTGACAATCCACAATAGCCATCTAGTAATGAAACAATACCATTTTTAGGATTCCTTTTGTTTGTGTATATATACTGTGACAAAGTTCCTCCTCTACCTTGCTGGGTCCTGCGCTTGTTGGCAGATTTGCTCACCTCAGTGATCTTCCGCTCTGGTGGAACTCACAGTTTGGGTCAACTCCTCCTGTGTCTGATCAGGAGTTGGGAGGTTTGGGGGGAAACTGGGCCCACCCTGTACTCCAGGTTCCAGCCCAGGGCCCTGTGGATCACAGCTGTCTATAGTGCCTCCTGTAACAGCTGCATGACAGCTACAACTCCCTGGGCTACTTCCCCATGGCCTCCTCCAAACACCTTCTTTATCCTCACCACAGGACCTTCCTCCTGGCGTCTGATAACACTTGTACTCCTCAGTCCTTCCGCAGCACTCCCACTCCCACTCCCACTCCCACTCCCACTCCCACTCCCACTCCCACTCCCACTCAGCTCCTTGCACCTCTTGCTCCCAGCTCCTCACACACACACCTCACTGACTAACTGGGAGGCTTTTAACTAGTTCCAGCCAGCCCTTGATTGGCTTCAGGTGTCCCAATCAATGTAGCTATCTCCACGGCCTTCTAGAAAGATCTTAATTGGTCCCAGGTGTCTTGATTAACCTGGAGCAACTGCCATTTGGTTACCATGGTACCAGGGATTTGTTTAGCCTGGGGCTAACATACCTGTTCCTCACTACTTTACTGTAGCTATCTGGCCTTGCCCCATCACAATACTTAAACTCCTTTGTATAGTGTTTAACAATACTGGCTATAGATTTTTCCTTGTGACTTTTAGCTTCCCTTATTAGCTTTCTCCACTTCCTAGCTTCTATTTTATATTAATTTATATCAGTAACCACTTTTTTCATTTGTTATATATTGTTTTGTCTATAGCTGATTTCACTTCCCCTCTAAGCCAAGCTATATTTTTAAAAAAAGAACAGGAGTACTTGTGGCACCTTAGAGACTAACAAATTTATTTGAGCATAAGCTTTCGTGAGCTACACGAAAAGCCCACGAAAGTTTATGCTCAAATAAATTTGTTACTCTCTAAGGTGCTACAAGTACTCCTGTTCTTTTTGCGGATACAGACTAACATGGCTGCTACTTTGAAATCTGTATTTTTTTAAACCTTCTTTCTCAACTGTGGCTTTTGGAGCATCTAGTAAAATGATATTAAACAGTTACCAACTATAATTTACATTTTTCTATTTAAATAACCTCAATAATCCATTCCATCTGTATTTTCACTATGTAAATATTCCTGCCAAGTGGGCACTTTTGATGGTTTCCGAGATATTCTGTGTTTTGATGTGCACCTGGGATATAATGTTGGGTTGCTTCCCCGCCCCCGTAAGTGTGGGAGAGGTGACCCTATAATAATCTATGTACGTGTATTCCTTAGCGCTCCATTTCCCAAATATATGCATTTCATATATGCATTATTTAGAGCCACAGTCATGGATCAGGACCCCATTCTGCTGTACAAACACAGAACAAAAAGATGGACCCCCTGGGCCAAAGAAAAAAATATTCTCAAATAAATGATAAACATTTTTAGACTTTAAAAACAACAAGGAGTCCAGTGGCACCTTAAAGACTAACACATTTATTTGGGAATAAGCTTTTGTGGGTAAAAAAACCACTTCTTCAGATGCATTTTTAGACTTTGTTGCATAAGTTAGTTTCAGATTCAGAAAATAATTATCTGTGGGGGAATGAGATTATGGCATAGCAACACTAGTATATATGTATTTTAAAGAACACATGCCGCAGTTCCAAAATGTGTATGCACTGCTAGGCTAATTAATCATATGATTAAGCAAATATTGATTTGATGTGCTCATTTAGGGCACAGAAAACAGAATGTATTTTGTGATGTTAGGAATATGTTTCTATGTAGGTACTGAGGACAGAGGAGAACAAAATGAAGGCAATTTAGTAGGCACTAACATTATTTATAAAGCTAGACTCTTTTGGTCTCACAGGGAAGCAGGTTTGATCACGACATTCAGCAAAATGTAACAGACCACAAAGATTGATTTTAAAGTGGAAAGCTGTAAGTTTTATGCATTTTAATGTAGGAAGAGGAGAGGATAACCTCTCCTCAAAACCCTAAAATACCAAATATTTACTTGGCTGTGGTATTAAATGGCGTCCATGTCAGATTACAAATATTCAGGGTTAGATGCCTTCAGTTTAAGTCCTTAGGGTTCAGCCCACCTCTGATTCCTGACATCCTCTCCCGTGCTGCCAGGGGGAAGGGTCCCAGAGCAGCTGAGACTGCACACTTCCAGGGCCTCAAGGTTTTTTTTATCTTTTGTTCCAGTCAAATCTCCATTCCACTGACACTCTCACTGAAATGTGGGGAGGCATTTTTAGAGATACAGATTTTCCAGACTTTTATCTGTCTGAAGAGTATACATATCACTGAGAGAATCTCTCCATTTCTGGGATCCTTGAGCAAAACCTATTTTAAGATTTTTGATACATTTCTTAGAATGCTGTTTGACTCTTCTCCAAATTGATTAGCTTATAGCAAGTTTCACACTTGCAAGTAATTAAAAATCCTGGCATACAGTATATGTCAGCCGTTCCAGTACATTTCTATACAAAGCACTACTAAACAGTCTGTGTGTTTCAATAATTAAGATATCCCTACACTGTTTGCATATCAATGACAAGGTGAAGGTAACCTACTTTTTGAATTGCTATCAGTGGTCCATACAGAATTTTATATTTTGCCAGTCATCAGAAGAGAAGATTTTTGGAGGCCCATGAATAGGATAGAGGCTATATTTGTTCAATTATGTTACATTCAATTGCATTCTCCTAAATGATGTCCTGTGTTATTATGAATTCTTGGGATAAGCCCCTTCTGGTGATTCCGTCTGGTGGAGTGATTCCTTAACATCTCCTGGAAAATTAGAAGCTGAAGCTGTTCTAATTTATGCCAGAAGCCATTTAGGCCCCTGGCAGTCCCCAGGATTATGGATGGGGACAGAAAGGTAGCATAATGCCATCTATGCCCCCCATCCCCAGAATGCGCTTGGGGATCTAACCCTTTGACAAAGTGAATCATCAGCCAGCATGGCCCCTCATGGCTAAGCATAGCATTAGAGGTCTTTGTCCTTTTTGTCACCCTGGTGGCCAGCCATTGAGGTCTGTTGGTGGTTGCCCTCTGTCTTGCAACACTGCTTTCTCTGGCCAGATGATCCTTAGTCCCATGCCTTTGGGGCAGATCAGAGTCCAGCTCAATAACAGTGTAGCAGCCTTGTGCCAGGTCTTTGGTAGGATTCCAAGCCCACTAATCCCTATGACCCTCGTCTGGGGGCTTGATCAGTCATTTCCTTGATGGCTGTAGGGGAATACAGTCCCTCCCTCTACCCTGTGTTACAGCCTTGGGACTCTGTAGCAGATGATTAATGTGGTGGTGTACTGAGTTCTGTCAGAATTGCAAGCTATCACTTTATGAGCAGGAGGTTCCCTGGTCCTTCTTGCAGGCTAAGGGGCTCTGTACGAAAACATGTTATCAGAGTCAGTCTGGAAAGAGTCAGCCTAGAACATGGTGGGGTGAATTGTGTCTCTCTGTCTTAGGGAGCAACCTGTTATGGGGTTCTTGTGTGTTATCATTCTGAATTCTAAGAAACAAAATAATGTTGCATTGCCACTTTCTAGCAAGAGTATGTCATGTTTTACCTAATGTTCTTGTGTGTATGCCACACACATAAAAAGGTCTGCCTCTTCACACAATCCATTTTTTTCTGTCTGTGGTCACCTGCCTAGCCTCCTTCCCCAATCCTTTTCATGTCTCAAAGGAAAGCTAATAAAAGAAAGGCATAACACAAAAATAGTGTATGGGTACTAACTGAAACTTTCCTTTGAATTCTTCTGCTGGGAATGGGGGCAAAGTTTACCACACACACATACACACACACACACACACACACACACACAAAAAGCTTAGGGCCTCACCCTGTGACTCTGTGAATCTTAGGAGATCTACAGGAGGCAAGTGACATCCATATAGGGTTCGTTTGTCTTTTCACTTCTTATCAGGCCCCTAACTCTGTTCCAGTCCCTGGACATTAGAGTTCCTGTGAAAGACTGACAGGAAGAATCCTGACTGGGTCTCTCCAAAGAATACCCCTTCAATCTGAGGAACTTCCTCCAACCTGATGATGGGACAACAGAGTAAATTACTTACTACAGATTTCTCCGTTGTTTTGGGGCACAAAATGGCTGAGTCAAAGCAGCTCTAACACCTCCAAACCAACAGAGCCTGGCCCCCATAATACGAGCCTGGCCCCTAGTTAGATGGGTTTCTGAACACCTAAAAGGAACATGCTACAGGAATAGCATTCCCTCACTATTGTGGGCAAAGGGACATGGATCTTTAGTGTGTGTGGAACTCCAACGCACAACCCACCTCTAAACTGACATGCATTGTAAACAGACTTGGCTCAACTTGTAAATAATAAATCACGGCACTTATGAAAAATTGTTTGCACACAAATATCTGTCAGACTAATTTATAGCAAACTATCATCTGTTCAAATACATTTATGTACAGTTTGCATTTAAACAATCTATGTTCTAAATGAATAAGCTGCTTGTAATAGTCTCAACATTTTTTTTTCATCTTAAACATTTGCAATGAATGCTCCAATTTTCTGCAAGTTCTTTCTCAGACCAGCATTTAACTGACAAACCCTAATCTAACATTTATTGAATACACAGGAAATTTTGCATAATTTAGGTATAATTAGGGAGCTAGGGAGTGTGGAACAAATTATTTAATGATCATGGGTAGAAGGAGTAGAGAAGCTGAGCAATTTTATTTATATAGCTGTGTGAGCTTCCAGTAATACTAATAACAGGGGGCTGCTACCCTCACGCTCTCAAAACTCCCAATGAAATGAGTATTATTTTTGAACCAAACCATGAAATCCTTTATTCTATTTCTAATTCAGTGTTTTCCTCAGGAGAAACTCCCTCTGAATTCAATCAGGACCTGGAGGATGTGGCCTATTATTTACATAGCATCATACGTGTGCAATACACTTTACAGACACAGGTTACAAGCTCATTGGGGTGGACATTATGAGGGCCATGTTCTCCTTGGCAGTTATGTGTCTATGGAATTGTGATGGCGTGAGGGGAGGCAGAATTGGTTCCTGAATTTAGAGGAGAACAGGGATTGCTCCTCCCCTACTTCCTGGAGGGCAGAAAGCTCTGACTTAAACATGTTATCTAGCCTTATGTTAGATAAATACAGAATCACAACAGGTAAAGACATCAAATGTAAGAGTGAGGGTGATGAACTGAGATGACAAAAATGGGAAAGGCAATGCTGCTCCTAGAAGAGCATTATTTTATTCAATGGGTTTAAAGGCTATAGAACTAGGAGCAAAGCTGGAAAACTCATTTGTTATTTTTTGCTCAGTTTAAGACATCTCTATCTTGAACTATCTACCCAAATCCCCCCTTTACCATTCTCCATTTCACTACACATACACACACACACACTTCTGAAGTCCATTCAGTTTGATCCCAGATTCATGCATGAGAGACCTCATTTTTTCTCTGCTAAATTAGAGGGCCTCTCATGCACTGCAGTTCACCAATCAGACAGCTGTGCTCCCCTGATTTATAGTAGTAATTCTGTTCTAGCCAGTATGACTTCATGGATTTTGTTGGAATTATTGGTCTTATTTTCAGTTGGATAACTTAACTGTTAATTAGGGCTCAGTGCATAAAGGTGACCTGAAGGGTTTTGCCTTTTTGCTCACCTCACACCACTATTAGTTCTGGACTCATAGCTTCACACTGTCAGTGAAGTGTTTAAGATTTCAGTTGTTATAATACTGTTTCTATCAGAGGAAGGTCTCCAGTAAATGGCGCGCACACACACACACACACACACACACACACACACACACACACACACACACACACACACACACACACACACACACACACACACACACACACCATGCCCCCAGAAAGGCTCTCAGTGAGCTTTCTTCAGCTCCTGATACTGTAGCAGCCGTGATGTCATTTAGTCCCTCCATTGGTGAGTGACTAGCAGGCAAATTCTTGCATCACAACAGATTTCCCTCATGGGGCTTTGGTGCCTTGAGTGTTTTAGGAGATTAGTATGGCAAACTAACATACTTGGCAAAGAAAATGACTCTGGCTGTTCATATACATGAACTAATGACAAAGGAATTGTGTTTAATTTCAAACAAATGTGATGTCTTTGTAGTTTGTTTTTTAATAGCAGAGTCTGGATTTACTGTCCTCTCTGTGTGTTAATTGTGCAAATTCCACTTGTAATTTGCCAGCTCTTGGAACTCTGCGCCGAACCTCTATGGTGTCCTAAAACAATATGGACTATAACACTAATGGCTACCAGAGCCCTCTGACACCACATCCCAACAGGGGAGTACACAGGAATAAAAATGTAGCTGCTTTTGGTGGGGCACAGCCTGAGGAGCCGCTTCTCCCACCCCATTGTGGCTAGAGGAGCTGCCCCTCCCCATGTCAGCCATGGGGCTGGCGTAGCTGGCTTGCCTCTCCCACAGCAGACAGAGGAGCTTGTTCTTCCCCGACAGTCAGAGGAGCTGGATCTCCCCCCGTGGTCCCAGGGCCGGAGAAGCTGTCATATCCTGCCCTGGCCTGTGGCCAGAGGAGCTCACTCTCCCCACACTTGCCTCAGAGGAATTCTGTGTACCTGAGGATTGGGGGAGGGGCGGTGCTTCTTCCCCTTTCCCCCTTACACATATCCCTGTTCCTCAGCATGCTTGGAGTCAGGTATGGGAACAGAATGGACTGAACACTTCTGAGGCCAATAAGGAGGCTTCTGCAAGGGGTGATATGGACAAACAGTTTGCTGTTTCAATGATGAGCCAGGGCTGCTCATTCGCTCATTGGGGTAGACTCAGACGTAGACATTAGGTTTAGTTTCTGTTTTGAGGAGCTGAGAAAGAAGCAAGGCAGCTCAGGGAGTCTCTGAATAACTCCCTGTGATGGGGATCCTGGAGTGCAACCTGAACTGTGAGACTGCTGAGCTCTTTGCCCCACCAGTTGGGGGTGTCCCTCTCATTCTGTGATGCTGTGTCAAGTCATAAACCTCTGGAAGGTACTGCTACTACACAGACATCCACAGGCATGGACAAACCCAACTGAGTTTCACAAATGCTTTTCCCAGCCAATCATGAGCCAACAATAGAGAGGCTTCAGCCAATTCTCCCAGATCCCCAGACTTGCACCCCAGAACTATACTGTCCTGCACTGGTCAGAAGCCTAACCAGTGTTAGTTCATTAAGTTCACCAGTTCTACAAAGAAAAGTAGATGTGCACCAGCCTTTGTAACCAGGGCAGATTTCCCAAGCACTTCAACCAAAACACACTGTTTTAGATCAAATATAAAACAGATTTATTAACTACGGAACGATAGGGTTTAAGTGATTATAAGTAGCAAGCATAGAGCTCAAAGTTGGTTACCTAAGAAATAAAAATAAATTCACAGTCTGTCTGAGTTCTACAAAGTAACAGGATTTGATTCAAGCAGTGTCTCACCATGACAGATGGTATAATTCCTCAATACACAGGCTAGAACTCTTTTCCAGCCTGGGACCACCCTCCCCAGTTCAAAGTTTTTATCCTCCAGACATTTTCCAGTTGTTGAGTTGTGGGGGGAGTGAAGCAAAGTCATGATGTCCCCTCCCCTCTTTTATAGTTTCTCCCAGCTTGCTGGAAAGATCTTTTGCTATGACATGGGTCAAGCAGTCTCCATTGTCTATGTGTTCTCTTTGAGAAGTCTCCATACAGTTGTTGGGATAGTGGATTCTTTCCTTGGTGGTTGTTAGTGAGCCATTAACCACTGTCTGGCTATTCCATTGTTATATCTGAAAGGCTGGTAGTGGGTGTTCCCAACCTTACAACATATTTCAGTAACACACACATAGCAAAATTTCAAAACTTCACATACAATGATAGCACGTACAATCCAACAGGATAGTAATATACAACAGATCAAGACTTTAAAATGATACCTCATAAGGCATACTTTGTACAAAACGTATAATAGTGATGACAGTGGTGAATATGGGGGTTCCAGGAAGCTGCTTTGAGATATAGTGCCACATTCCCCCTTCACACAAAGGAGGTCTTTGAACTGCTGTGGGATCCAGTGCATGAGCCAGACAGTTCCAGCCCTGCAGAGGCCAGCATCCAGAGTGGCAGAGATCCAAACTAGTGCCAGCTACTGAGAGCCAGCTAAGACTGCCCCAGGACTACACACCAGGGAGACAGAAAAGGACCCTCTCTTACCCTGTCCCTTGTCATTTAAACCAGCCGATGTTCATAGAACTGCAGCACTCATCTCTGGACTCATCCTCAGCGTGCCATATGCCTGGAAATGTGCTAGGGAGGGAGCTAAGGGTTGGGAAGAGTTGTGAGTGCTGGGAGGTGGGAATTACAGTTGAACCCTGTTATGTCGCCAGCCTAGGGGGTTGCCAAAAAGCGTCGAGATAACCGATGATCGAGATAAACCCCTATCCACCCCCCCACCCCTGAACTCCCCTGCCCTCTCTCCATCACCCCCTCCCTGCCCCCTTACCGTGGTGCCTGCACGTGGCTGGATCCGGCGAAGCGGGACGGGGAAGCGGGGCCGGGCAGCCGTGGACGGGGACCCGGAGCCGGGCAGCCAAAGAAGCGGGACCCGGTAAGCGGGCCGGGTGGCAGGCGAAGCGGGACCGGGTAAGCGGGGCCGGGCGGCAGGCGAAGCGGGGACCGGGTAAGCGGGGCCGGGCGGGCAGGCGGCAGGCGAAGCGGGGACCGGGTAAGCGGGGCCGGGCGGGCGGGCGGCAGGCGAAGTGGGGACCGGGTAAGCGGGGCCGGGCGGGCGGGCAGCAGGCGAAGCGGGGACCGGGTATGCGGGGCCGGGCGGGGACCGGGGAAGCGGGGCCGGGCGGGCGGGCGGCGAAGCGGGGACCGGCGAAGCGGGGCCGGGCGGGTGGGCGGCAGGCGAAGCGGGGACCGGGTATGCGGGGCCGGGCGGGGACCGGGGAAGCGGGGCCGGGCGGGCGGGCGGCGAAGCGGGGACCGGGGAAGCGGGGCCGGGCGGACGGGCGGGCGGCGAAGCGGGGACCGGGGAAGCGGGGCCGGGCGGACGGGCGGGCGGCGAAGCGGGGACCGGGGAAGCGGGGCCGGGCGGGCGGGTACGCGGGGAACCGCGGGGCTGAGGACGCGGGGCTGGGGAGCCGGGGAGCGGGCGGCCGGGGACGTGGGGAGCCGGGCGGCCAGGGACGCGGGGAGCCGGGCGTCTGGGGAACAGCGCGGCTGGGGAGCCGGGGAGCGGGCGGCTGGGGACACGGTGGGTCGGGGACGCGGGGAGCCGGGCGGCTGGGGAACCGCGCGGCTGGGGAGCCGGGGCTAGGGCAGGAGTCGCGTGGCCGGGGAGGGATGCGGCAGGAGCCGGGCAGGGCCGCTGCCAGAGTTACAGTCGAACCCATTTATCTCGACCTCGGTTAGTGGCAAATTCGGCGCTCTTCTGTGCTCGAGATATTAGGGTTCGGCGAGATTAAAGAATCAACATAACCGATGAGAAACCGATAAGACAAAGAGGGAGTTTGGCGGTTCCACTTCTAAAACGTCGACTTAATAGGATTGGCAAGTTAACCGAGGTCGAGATAAATGGGTTCGACTGTATATTGATTTGTTGATGTGTTAGTTCTTACTAACCTTTTCCTTCCCCAGATCCTATTTTCCTGCTCCTAATAAAATCCCACCTTTGTTATACTGTTATTTTTGGATGTGTTATTTCTTTGCTGGAAACTTCATATCCCGGTAAGGGTACCACTGAGGCCCCAGGTGTTTTCAGTACTAGGAACTTGATGAAAACCTCAAGATTCTCCAAAACTCACACCTACCTTGGTACTAAAATTTTCTGTAGTACCAACCAAGCACGACCATTCCAGCAGAGATCCAAAAACTCTGCCTGAAAGAAAAAATCTGGATCATCATCAGACTTTTCATTACAAACCCTGGTACCTAAACTGGTAACCCCAGACTGCAACATTGGAACCTCGGAGGCCAGGATCTTCAGTACTAGCACCATCAGACAGGCAGGTACCACCAGCAACATCCTTGATACTGACACCTATCACCAATACTAATGAATATTGAGGTCTACAAGAACTTCCAGACCTTATCTTTCTCTGGTACTCTATGGTTACCTGGTGCCATTGGCACCAGGTGAATAAGTATCTTTGCCTCCAATTTCTGGCCCTCCTCTAGTCTCTCAGATCTCAGTGCAGGAATCTCCTACAAACCATTGCAGAAACATCTTTCTAGGTACCTTTTACTGAGAAAGAAGCATCATGGACATGAAAATCTCTTGGACTTTCCCACTGCTCTGGGCAGCAGTTGATGCCTCTTCCTCTACCTTATGGTCCTGCTCAGTGGCTATATTGGGACACATGGGCAGCCTACTGCCAACAGTTTTAGAGAGCTCATTGCTATTCCTGTGGGGGATCATTGTGAAAGGCACTCTCCTGTGCCATCTCTTCCTCATCAACAACCAAATTCATGGAGGAGTCTTTCAAAATATAAGATGCTAAGGTTCCCAAGGTGGTAATACCTCAAACTAACATTTCCTCATCTTCACCTCCTGATGCCTCCTGAACCTTTTTATGCAGATTACTTTAGATGGTTTCATGACCAGATTAAATGGATTGCTGACTCTCTCCAGATCCCATTGAAGGAGGTCCAACAGTCACAACATAAGTTTTTGGATGTACTAGATTAGGGGTAGGCAACCTATGGCACGGGTGCCAAAGGCGGCACACAAGCTGATTTTCAGTGGCACCCACACTGCCCGGGTCCAGGCCACTGCTCCGGGAGGCTCTGCATTTTAATTTAGTTTTAAATGAATCTTCTTAAACATTTTAAAAACATTATTTACTTTACATACAACAATAGTTTAGTTACATATTATAGACTTATAGAAAGAGACCTTCTAAAAATGTTAAAATGTATTACTGGCACGCGAAACCTTAAATTAGATTGAATAAATGAAGACTCGGCACACCACTTCCAAAAGGTTGCTGACCCCTGGTCTAGATCCATCCTCTTTGGAACCCCTTTTCAGGTAGTTGAAAGCAGCTATCAAATCCCCCCCTCATTCTCTTCTGCAGACTAAACAATCCCAGTTCCCTCAGCCTCTCCTCAAAAGTCACATGCTCCAGCCCCCTAATCATTTTTGTTGCCCTCCGCTGTACTCTCTCCAACTTTTCCACATCCTTCTTGTAGTGTGGGGCCCAAAACTGGATGCAGTACTCCAGATGAGGTCTCACCAATGTCGAATAGAGGGGAATGATCATGTTCTTCAATCTGCTGGCAATGCTCCTACTTATACAGCCCAAAATGCTATTAGCCTTCTTGGCAACAAGGGCACACTGTTGGCTCATATCCAGCTTCTCGTCTACTGTGACCCCTAGGTCCGTTTCTGCAGAACTGCTGCCTAGCCATTTGGTCCCTAGTATGTGGCAGTGAATGGGATTCTTCCATCCTAAATTCAGGAATCTGCACTTGTCCTTGTTGAACCTCATCAGATTTCTTTTGGCCCAATCCTCTAATTTGTCTGGGTCCCTCTGTATCCTATCCCTACCCTCCAGCATATCTACCACTCCTCCCAGTTTAGTGCCATGTGCAAACTTGCTGAGGGTGCAGTCTGCACCATCCTCTATATCATTAATGACGATATTGAACAAAACTGGTTCCAGGACCAACCCTTGAGGCACTCTGCTTGATATCAGCTGCAAACTAAACATGGAGCCATTGATCACTACCTGTTGAGCCCGACAATCTAGCCAGCTTTCTATCCACCTTATAGTCCATTCATCGAGCCCATACTTCTTTAACTTGCTGGCAAGAATACTATGGGAGACCGTATCAAAAGCTTTGCTAAAGTCAAGGAATAACACATCCACTGCTTTCCCCTCATCCACAGACCCAGTTATCTCATCATAGAAGGCAATTAGGTTAGTCAGGAATGACTTGCCCTTGGTGAATCCATGCTGACTGTTCCTGATCACTTTCCTCTCCTCTATGTGCTTCAGAATTGATTCCTTGAGGACATGCTCCATGATTTTTCCAGGGACTGAGGTGAGGCTGACTGGCTTGTAGTTCCCTGGATCTTCCTTCTTCCCTTTTTTAAAGATGGGCACTACATTAGCTTTTTTCCAGTCATCCGGGACCTCCCCCGATCGCCATGATTTTTCAAAGATAATGGCCAATGGCTCTGCAATCACATCTGCCAACTCCTTTAGCACCTTCAGATGCATCCGGCCCCAAGGACTTGTGCTCGTCCAGCTTTTCTAAATAGTCCTGAACCATTTCTTTCTCCACAGAGGACTGGTCATCTCCTCCCCATGCTGTGCTGCCCAGTGCAGCAGTCTGGCAGCTGACCTTGTGTATAAACACAGAGGCAAAAAAAAGTATTTAGTACATTAGCTTTTTTCCACATCCTCTGTCACTAGGTTGCTTCCCTCATTCAGTAAGGGGCCCACACTTTCCTTGACCTTCTTCTTATTGCTAACATACCTGAAGAAATCCTTCTTGTTACTCTTAACATCTCTTGCTAGCTGTAACTCCAAGTGTGATTTGGCCTTCTTCATTTCACTTCTGTATGCCAGAGCAATATTTTTATACTCCTCCCTGGTCATTTGTCCAAGCTTCCACTTCTTGTAAGCTTCTTTTTTGTGACTATTCCTTGACTCAGAACATGGCTCCTGGATGGTTCTTGGAGATAGAGGTTTCCTGTTCAGCAGAGGTAAAACAGATCTTACTAAACAGCAGAAAGATCTCTGCTAGAAAAAACGTATCTTCAGAAATGGAAGACAGTTCACCACTGATGCACCCAGAATTAGTTTTCTCCTGTTCATTTTTCCCACTGTACAGTTCGTGATTACCTGTTAGATTTAAAGAAGCCAGGTCTTTCTATAAAGGTCCATCAGAGTCCATTTGGCAGCTATTACAGCCTTTCATTACCTGGTTTAAGGATTTTCAGTTTCTGCTAATTCCACAGTGACATGATTTATCAAGGCATTAGGTACCTTTCCCCACAAATTAGAGAACTCCTATATGGGATTTGCACTTGGTCCTTAATGCTCTTATGAAACCTCCTTTTGAGCTCTTAGCTAAGTGTTTTCTGGTGTATTTATCTGTGAAAACAGCATACAGGATCGGAACTAGGACCATTAATGACTGATCCTCCCTTCAGTTTTCTTCAGTGATGAGATGTCATTATGCCCACATCACAAGTTCATACTTAAAATATGCCCAGTTTCAACACTAACCAAGTTAACTGCCTACCTGTGTTCTTTCCAGGGCCTCACTACTCTAGAGGGGGAGCTGCCTTCCATACCTTGGATGTTAGAACTGCATTATTCTATTTGGACAGAACTAAGCCATTCAGAAAGTATCACAGACTGTTTATTTCAGTTGTAGACAGATTCAAAGGATCCGCAATTTCTGCCTAGAGACTTTCAAAGTGGGTTTCCAGTTGTATTCTTGTTTGTTACCAGATTGCCAATATTCACTCCCCTTCAAGAGTCATGGCCCATTCAACAAGATTCCAGGCTGCCTCCCTGGCACTGTTAAATGTTCCAATTACTGAAATTTGCAAAGCAGCAACATGAGCTTCAGTGCACATATTTTCATAAGAACATAGGAACGGCCATACTGGGTCAGACCAAAGGTCCATCTAGCCCAGTATCCTGTCTACCAACAGTGGCCAATGCCAGGTGCCCCAGAGGAGTGAACCTAAAAGGTAATGATCAAGTGATCTCTCTCCTGCCATCCATCTCCACCCTCTGACAAACAGAGGCTAGGGACACCATTCCTTACCCATCCTGGCTAATAGCCATTAATGGACTTAACCAAATTCAGCGTTTCCCAAATTCTTTCATGCCACAACCCCATTTGGGATAACTTTTGTAAACATGACCCAACTCCCCACTCCCCAAGGGCAATGGCTCTAGTTTAGATTTTTTTTGTGGGGTGGATTATTCAGGAGGGAGTTGCCATTGCAGCCTGGTACAGGCAGGACCACGCTTGCCCCAGCAGCTGCGACATCACAGAATCTCTCTTCCCTGCACCACAGCTCCTTGTCAGGTTGGGAGGTTCCTTTTAGCACCACCAGCCACTGGACTCTGCTGTCCCCAGCAGAGACCAGCCTCTCCACAGCTGGATCCATGGATCTCTGTTCCCTAACTTCCCTCCTGCTTGCTCAAGGCTTCCTGCAGCACCAAGAGGAGGTGCTGCAAATTCTGGCAGAAGGGCCTGGCAGGCAAAGTGGGACCTGGGTGCCGGCCACAGTCCTCCCAGAGCGCCTATCCCCTGCCCTTGCTCCTTACCCCTTCGCTGTATTGATGTCGCTTGTCCCACTCTTTTTCATCCCTCCTGAGAGTAGCAACCCACAGTCTGGAACACTGGTCTAGGGCAACGAAAGCTGATTTAGACCATGGTGAATTTGGACCAAAAACTCCAGAGTGGGTTTGGTAGGCTGAGCATTTGAGCAGTGAAAGATCTTTTAATATTTTTTTCTTTAAACAAAAGTTAAGTAATAAACCTTCAAGGTCCATCCTCCAAGGGAAATGGTTGAGGAAGGTTTGTGGTGCCTGAAGATTGGGCCGGAGATTCAAGATTTCTTTCTTCCTCCTTTTAAATAGGACAAGTATGGGGTGGGGGGAATCAAAATTGCAGTGCACTTAGAGTGTACAGGTTAGTGGTTAAGTTTATAGTGATAGAAAATGACAGTTATTTGTTGGCGGGTCTGATTTACTCCTCTCTCAGGCCAAAATCTTAAGACAAACATAATAAATCTGAAAAGTTTGACTGATCTGTAATGTAGGCCTTATGTGATTTCAAGATTGACACTATTAACTGTACTGCTCACATGAACTGTTCTCTGTATTCATAAAGGGCCAATCTGTGAGGCCTTACTCTCACTGCTCAGCACTCGCTCATGCAAGTAGCCTCATTGAAACCAGTGCCATTTCACAAAGGAAAAGCAGCGGAAATTTGTTTGCTCTTAGGGATCAGCACAGTAGCTATGGCAGCATAACCCCATAGTGTAGACACAGTGTACAGAAATGAAAGGGATTTTGCTGTTGCTGTAGGAATGCCACCTCCCTGAACTATAATAACTAGCTCAATGGAAACATTTTTCCATCCACCTAGCTACAGCAGGGGTTAGCTCATCAGAGTTATCACTCTCAGGGGTGTAGATTTTTCACACCCCTAAGCACCATAGCTATGTTGAACTAAAGTTTCATTGTAGACCAGGCCATAGTAATGGAGAAATATCAAATAATAAATCCCACTAATGAAGGGAATTGTAAGAAACGTAATGTGTATTAGCCCATTACCTGCAAGAGAACCAAGTGGGGAGAACAATTTGAGAGTTTGAAAATAGTTACTTAGCAGAGTGCTCACTCACATAAGTACTCATCCTCAGAGAAGCCAAATGAAAATGACTTCTTTCACTCTCCATGGAGTCTGGATGGAATCTGGAGGAATGGAGTCTGTCAATAAGGGTATGTCTTCACTACCGGCCGGATTGGCGGGCTGCGATCGATCCAGCGGGGATCGATTTATCGCGTCTAGTCTAGACACAATAAATCAATCCCTAAGTGCTCTCCCGTTGACTCCTGTACTCCAGCTCAGTGAGAAGCGCAGGCAGAGTTGACAGGGGAGCGTCAGCAGTCAACTCACCATAATGAAGACACTGCAGTAAATAGATCTAAGTACGTCGACTTCAGCTACATTATTCATGTAGCTGAAGTTGTGTAACTTAGATCGATTCCCCCTCCCCCCGCAGTGTAGACCAGGCCTAAGAGAAATAGAATACCATGTGACATTAATCATGTGGCCTCCAACAAGTCACCAACCTACTCTGAAACCTGACATCCTGAAGTCTGTTGTTTTCAACCCTTCCTCAAATTTTTACTGACAGCCAGAGAGCACAAAATATTTGGGATTCAATTCTTAACTGATTGGGGTCCCTTGCACCATTCATGTGGAGGAACAACAAGCTCCCTGACATCCTGCCCCCACATCATCTGCACTGAGCAAAGCTTTGGGAAAGAAGGGAATCTGCTGCTCTGTATTTAACTTCTGCAAAAGTTTTAGGGATACTAAAACAATTCTGACAAAATATTTAGAAAGAAGCAGCTCAAATTTGGAAACTGGGAAACTCAGTACTGATTAGTTTTCAGTCAAAGATTTTGGAGCACTTGACTATGTGCTTTTAAAATAAGTAGTCCACCTTAAATCTATATAGCTATTTATTACATTCAAATGAATGGCTTTCCGTCTTTCCATGTTTGTGATAGAGCTGAGTGAATATTTAATTTTTTTCTGGAAGCCTAACCAAAATATCTGATAGATTTAGTTTGTTTTGAATTGAAATTGATTTCCCGCCTCACTCCAGCTGAAATGAAAAAAAGAAAAAAAACACAACATTGTTCAGATCAAGCAAACCATTTAGAACATTGAAGATTTTGAATCCACATTTCATATTAAAAACATGAGTATATGTATGTATTTTCAAAACACTAATTTTGAATGGACATTTTATTTCGAAAATATCATTTTGAATGAAAGTAGCTTATTGTAAAAATCTTGGCACAAAGTGGTTAGAAAGTATCCACATTTTTTTTCCTTCAGGTTTTTTTTTCCTGGCCAAAACCTGGAATGAGCTGAATTTGTAAATCATTTTGGTGGGCTCCAAAAATGTAGTTTTGGGCAAATTTTCTGGTTACCAAAAAAATAAAAATATAAAGAAATATATTTAATTTCTATTATGTGCTTGACTGTGTTGTGTTCTTGTTTTGTCTTGTTAATTGTGCAGTGTATTTGCAATCTGGCCATGCAAATAAATTAAAAAAACAATAAACACTATGTGCATAAATCAAAAAATTAACATAGCACATCAATTTGTATTCAGAAATAATAAAGTATATAAAATATAATTGCTAAACTTTTAAAATACTTGATTCTGTCACACTGCACAGGTATTAATTTAAGTCATCATAAGCATATTTTACCTACGTGTAAAAGTTTGCACAACAGCTGCTTTTTATTTTATAAGACTCAAACTTGGAATGCAAATGTATTCTTGCATCTTTTCTTGTAATTTGCTTGATAAAAATATTTCATGAAAGCCAAATTTAATTTGTTGACATTAATTGGAAGCCACAGTAGCATGTCATTACTGGATATCACATAAAATGCAGTATAGGGCTTTCAATAACATCAGAGGAAGATCTCAGGACAACTAAATTTGGAATTATATGCATCTAATTATGTCTAGAATTAATATGTTAACATTTAACAAAGAAGCTGAGTGAGATCAGTGTTTGAGATAATTATTTTGAAAGTTTCAGCATCATGTTGCATGCATTCAAAAATCTGTGAAATCTATGATAAAGATTTTCCGAATACAAAGTACAACAAGGTTACTACCATACTTCCCAAGATTTAATTTTGTTAAATGAGATTAGGCAATGAATAATGATAGACACTTTTGTATATCATAAAGCATTTTATGAGTGAACAATAAAGACTAAACACACATATTGGCTGACATGTATTTTGTAGATGTGGATTACAACCCTGCATAATTTTGTCAGAATTGTTTTAATCTAGATTATTGATTTTATTTATATATTGAAGTGCTATCCAGTGCACATTATTTTAAATTCATTTTTACTATACTTTTACCATGTTGTTTTTGGTATTCTTTATACTCAGAATGGGAAATGCTATAAATCTGTAGTAAGTGTAACTCCTGTAAGTGGTAAATATTCTGCTTTCACTATACTTATTGTATAGAGGCATCATCTATTGTGCTAAGTAAGTGGCAATATAATAGATGTACGTGATGCTTTGTGGCTGTGCAAGATGACAAAAAATGTGAACTCATCAGGGCACAATTGCAATTTGATTATTGCAACACATAATGGAAATGTAACAACAGATCATTGTGGGTGGATGCTAGTGAAGACTTGGATGTGGAGTGAAAACAAGGGAAAGAGAGATATTGCTCAAAGAAATAGATATACATACATGCATATCTGGGTGAATGAACTGGTGTAACTGATCCAGCAACAAAAGAAAAGTCACTTACTGTACTCAACATTTTTCCCGAGCTGTACTTAGTATACACAGGTTTTGACATAAGACTAGATGGAAAGGTGGGATCCACAAAGGGACTTAGGCACTGCAATGCTGAGTGTCATGGTGTCTAACTTTTAGGTTCCTAGGGGAAAAAAAAATCACAGGAACAACACTGGAACCCAGAAAGCCGAGTCAGGTGCCTAGACCCCCGGTACAATCAAGGGGGAGTGGTCTACAAAAGCCGGCACATTAGACGGAGAACCGTCTAAGCTAGCCAATGGGAGACACCAACAAGAGGCGTGAGTGAAAGGGATGGGGCTTAACAGAGATAGGCACCTAAATCTGGTCTACAGGGAGATGCCTATCACTGCTAGAGATACACAAATGGAACCCATCTCCTGGACTCAGGCATTTCTTGTGGGAATGAATTAAGTGTCTGCCTTGCTCCACACAAAGCAAGGGTAATGGTGCCCACGTTAGAACTTTTAACCCGATGGTTAGCACTCTCACTGGGGATAAGCGAGATCCAGGTTCAATAGAAGAGGATTTGAATGGGGGTCTGCTGCTTCACAGAAGAGTGTTTAAACAACTGAGCTATGGAATATTCTGCTCTAGGGCTTCCTCACTCTCTCCTGTTAAAGCTGTTCCACTGTGGATAATTAAGAGTGATTGGAACAGAGAGACTGGACCCTGGGTCTCCTGGCTCCCAGGTTGGTGCCCTAGTCCCTACCCCTGCACTGAAACGTCTCTCTCTCTCTCTCTCTCTCTCTCTCTCTCTCTCTTTGGCCCAATGACTGTTTATGTATTTACACTGATACTGAAAATGGCCAGTATTGTGTGGTGGCTAAAAATAACCACTTCTGGTATGGACCAGGGAATGTTATTTTAATTGGCCTATGTTCTGTTTTACATCTAAGTTTCCTGTGGTAAAAAATACAATTATAGCTAGTTCTAGTTTTTTTTTATAATGTAATTAAAATAAAGCAAAGATAAAATTACCAAAAAATGCTTTAAAAACAAAACAAGCTCACAGGGTGAAATTATACCCAGGTGGGCTATACCGAAGGAGATGAGCCTCTGCTCCTTTTTTTATACTCTAAACCGAGTATTAACGGTGGTTCAAATAATTACAACTACAATAGTCTTAAAACTGTATTGCTAAATAGCGAATTTAAGAAAAAAAAGCACAAAGCACTTAATATAATGCAAAAGAAAACAATTGCTAATTTAAAAAAGAAGAACAAAAGCAGGGTGAGGCCTCATTTCTTGGGAGACAGGATTAGAGAGGTAAATGGATCAACAGGCTGGAAATAAAATGTCTATACAAGCTAACAAAGGGGAAACACCCAGGGAACGATTTACAATGGACAAGATAACAATGGACAGGATGGAGCCTGGAACATAAGATGAGATAAAGAAGTTGTGCATGGACTGAGTGTTGACAGAGTATTCTGTACAGGATTCGTGACTGCAGAATAACCAAGCCAATCAACAAAGACAAGTGCAGGGTCCTGCCCTTAGGAAGGAAGAATCCCATGTACAGCTACAGGCTGGGGACCGACTGTCTAAGCAGCAGTTCTGCAGAAAAGAACCTGGAGATTACAGTGGACAAGAAGCTGGATATGAGTCAGCAGTGTGCCCTTGTTGCCAAGAAGGCCAATGGCATAATGGGCTGTATTAGTAGGAGCATTGGCAGCAGATCGAGGAAAGTGATTATTCCCTTCTATTCAGCACTGGTGAGGCCACACCTGGAGTATTGCAGCTACTTTTGGTCTCCCCACTACAGAAGAGATGTGGACAAATTGGAGCGAGTCCAGCAGAGGGCAATGAAAATGATTAGGGGGTGGGGGCACATGACTTACGAGGAGAGGCTGAGGGAACTGGGGTTATTTAGTCTGCAGAAAAGAAGAGTGAGGGGGGATTTGATAGCAGCCTTCAACTACCTGATGGGGGGTTCCAAAGAGGATGGAGCTCGGCTGTTCTCAGTGGTGGCAGATAACAGAACAAGAAGCAATGGTCCCAAGTTGCAGTGGGGGAGGTCTAGGTTGGATTTTAGGAAACACTATTTCCCTAGGAGGATGGTGAAGTACTAGAATGGGTTACCTAGGGAAGTGGTGGAATCTCCATCCTTAGAGGTTTTTAAGGCCCAGCTTGACAAAGCCTTGGCTGGGATGATTTAGTTGGGGTTGGCCCTGCTTTGAGCAGGGGATTGGACTAGATGACCTCCCGAGGTCTCTTCCAACCCTAATATTCTATGATTCTATTCTGGAAGCGTGTAATGCAATGTATAATTAAGAATGCATGTGTTGGTAGAGTTTGATAAAAAGGAAAAGGTTTGCTGTATGACTTTGGATATGTGCTATGCTCTACACCCACCAGCTACACTTGAGACTAATAAATTCATCATAGCTTTGCTGTACGATAAAGAAATCTGAGTGACAGGACTGGAGATTAACTGAGTTTTTGGGGAACCAAGTGAAAGAGGTCACTGCAGGAACCCCAATAATACAGAGCTGCTTTCATATGTATACAGAGCAGAGTTGCAAGTGTTCATATATATAAACTAATAAATTGCTGACTCTCTAATCTGTATTCTTTTACTACATATTTAATAAACAATGTATAAAGTCAACAGTATATATCCAAGAGTGTTTCCATTACAGAACAAAATGAGGGGGTAAGGTTAAGGACAGCTGGCTATTGTGTAGGAGGTAGGGGAATAGCAACAGATGGAGGATTATGGTAGTGGGAAACTGTCTGGATCTTTTAGGGGTTCATTTTTCAGACATTCTAATTATACTTTTACTATATACATTAGACATTATATATAATTATACATTTACTTTTTTATAGCATGGAATTTCCATAAGGAAAATACTCTAAAAATAATTGCTTTAACTGGACTCAAATAAAACACATGTTTAATCCTAACTTTTTTATGCACAAAAATATTGTTTGGAAATAATATGAGTATTAGATGTGTCTTAAAATATTCTATACAATACAGACTTGAGCACATAAGCAAGTTAAGTTGAAAGGCTTTTACAGTTCCCCCTACTCAGGAATGTCATGCTATTGGGTCAAAGTCATAGAATTTTGACCCAGTATTATACTGTGTTACATTGCTGGGGGAGAAGGGCATTCTTGACAAATAGGTTGTATTACTCTGCCTCATGCAGTGCACATGAATGCTTTTCAATCCATTTCCTTTCCCCATATTGAGGAAATAAGCATTTTCTCAGCAGTATACAAGACCCTGAATGTAAGCAATCAGAATCTGAGAAAATTATGTTGGAAAAGCAAAGAGAGAAAGGGATATATTGGTCTCTCAAGACAAAGAAAGAATCTTAGACTAATAAAACAAACAAAGGGTATTCTGTTCTTAGACCATTTCAACAAGTGAGTGCAGCATCCAGGACCCCAAACATCTTATGTATGAAATCTCTCACCTTGGTATGAAAGATCACCCTATGTCAAGCCAAATGTTATGCTACAATCTGCCCTGAGGAGTGGGCATTAAAAGGGAGGGGATTGTGACTCTTACATTCACAATTCCCTTTCTGTTTCTCCTGTTGCTTCAGGGATGCAAGTAATCTGTTACTTGACTACTTTCATAGCATATTATTTCCGCCTCTGCACCATCACAGCTGCATTTGCTGACACATGGAGAGAAGGGGCAAAGCTAAGGGTCCATTCATTCTCCTTCCATCTACTTGGAAGGGAGTAAGTTCCCTGGA